>NW_006159859.1:8592690-8620628 GCF_000334495.1 Tupaia belangeri chinensis
AGAGGTTTTCACTATAGGGTGTGTGCGCTCACCAGACAGAGAGAGACAGAGAGAGACAGAGAGACAGAAAGTGAGAAATCACCCTCCAGGGGTGATGGCCACACCGCAATCCTTTCTCCTCCATTCTCCTCTCGGGATCTTGGGCACGAATGCACACTCACCCAGCGTGAGTTTTAAGCCACCGGGTCCCGGACGTGAACTGCGGTCAATTACGTGGAAGTCCAGCGACATAGCCATTACACTAACTGCTGGTCCCCAAGTTCCTCATACTTTACCTGTGAGGAAGGTGCACAGGTACAGGAAAGAATGTGTGGATTCAAATTTAAAGGAAGAACATAGGCAGCGTAACGGGTCTCCCACTAATGAATATACATGACCTCTAGTAATAAAATGTCGGTAGACAAGTGCCGAGTGCAGTTGCCACCTGGCAATCTGCCTGCCCAAGAACCTTTTGGGTGTACTTCCTTTCTTTCCTTTCCTTTATTTCCTATTAAATCTTCTTTTCTACCTACTTCATTCATGGTTGCGGTTTCATTTTGCACCTAGGGACAGATGTCTAATTTTAGTGATCTGGACCCAAAGAACCAAGGACTTCACAATGCAGCTCGACACTCTCCCATCCATTAGCACTGCAAACAAGCTAGTGTGGCAGGAGAGGTGAGGCCTTCAGGAGAAGATTCCTCATGGCTCCTGTGAACTAGTCATTTCAGGGTAAAAAAGAAATGAGGAACCAGCCAGAACTGGCTATGACCGGTTTGAACCACCTAGAATTGGTTTGAACCGGCTAGGACTGGTCTAAACCAGCCAGAAGCCATTGGAATTGGCTAAGACTGATTTGAAACAGCCTAAACCTTCTAGGACTGGTTTGAACCAGCCAGAACAAGTTTGAACCAGCCAGAACCGGTTTTTTTTTTAAGTCAGAACCGGTTTAAACCAGCCAGAACTGGTTTGAACCAGCTTGAACCAGCCAGAACGGGTTTTAGCCGCCCAGAACCAGTTGGAACTGGCCATAACAGTCTAGGACTGGTTTGAACCAGCCAGAACCGGTTGGAACAGGCTAGGACTGGTTTGAACCAGCCTGAACCAGCTAGGACCTATTGGAACCACCCAGAACCGGTTGGAACCATCTAGGACCGGTTTGAACCAGCTAGGACTGATTTGAACCAGCCTGAACCAGCTAGGACTGGTTAGTAGAACCAGCCAGAACCGGTTTGAACTGGCTAGGTCTGGCTTGAATCGTTTGGAAACAGCCAGAACCGGCTAGGACCGGTTTGAACCAGCCAGAACTAGTTTGAACTGGCCAGAAGTGGTTGGAACTGGCTAGGACCGGTTTGAACCAGCCAGAACTAGTTTGAACTGGCCAGAAGTGGTTGGAACTGGCTAGGACCGGTTTAAACCAGCCAGAACTAGTTTGAACTGGCCAGAAGTGGTTGGAACTGGCTAGGACCGGTTTAAACCAGCCAGAACTAGTTTGAACTGGCCAGAAGTGGTTGGAACTGGCTAGGACCGGTTTAAACCAGCCAGAACTAGTTTGAACTGGCCAGAAGTGGTTGGAACTGGCTAGGACCGGTTTAAACCAGCCAGAACTAGTTTGAACTGGCCAGAAGTGGTTGGAACTGGCTAGGACCGGTTTAAACCAGCCAGAACTAGTTTGAACTGGCCAGAAGTGGTTGGAACTGGCTAGGACCGGTTTAAACCAGCCAGAACTAGTTTGAACTGGCCAGAAGTGGTTGGAACTGGCTAGGACCGGTTTAAACCAGCCAGAACCGGTTTGAACCTGTCAGAACCGATTTGAACCAGCCAGAACCGGTTTGAACCTGCCAGAACCGACTATGACCAGCAACTTGATGTTTTTCTCTTGCCAATCTTAGTATCTTGTCTTTGTCTGTAGTTTGATCAATCTGGCTGAGACTTGGAGAAGATCTTCTTGGGTTGATTCTATTTGGGGTCCTTAGTATTTCTTGGGACTGGATCTGCCTCTCTAGGTTTGGAAAGTTTTCTTGCAGGATTTCGTGGAATAGATTATCAATGTCCTTATGAGTCTCTTCACCTTCTGGAGCCTATTGTCTGGATGTTTGGACATTTAATTGTATCTAGTACTTCTCGCATATTATTCTCAAATTTGGGGGCCATTTTCTCAGTCTTCATGTTGGATTTTTCTAGGCCAGCAATTTTCTCTTCTACGTCTGAGATCCTGTTTTCTGTATGATCTAGTCTGCCTTTAATACTTTCAAGGGAGATTTTGATTTCCTGTATTATAGCCTTCATCTCAAATAGTTCCGTTTGATTCTTTTTTAAAGTGTGTAATTCCTCTTTCAGATCTTGTAAGAATTTCCTTACCTCCTGGAACTCATCAGCTTTTTTCCTTTTCCTTCTGCAGTTCATTGTCTCTCTTCTATTCTGTTAGCTTCGACATTATGGATGTTCTAAATTCTTTATCAGACATTTCCATGATTTCCATTGAATTGCTTGTGGATGAAGAGGAGTTTTTCTGTTCCCTTAGAGGAGAGGTATTTTCTTATTTTCCCATATTTCTTGTGGTCCTGCTGTGATTTCTAGTCATCTGATGGATGGTGTGTTGCTGCCTAATTTTTAAGTTCAATCTGAACATTCAAAAGCAAGCAGAAAGAGGTGATTTGGAATCTCTTTGCTGTTTTATTGTGATCGCTTTGTGCAGCAGATTCAGTAGATACTGAGGAATATGTTAACCCTAATAGTTTTTGGATGTTTAGCTACAGTGCCCTTAGATCCATCTAGAAGCACAGTATGTGGATATTGAGGAGTGGAGACAAGAAAAAAGAAAATGAAAAAGAGAGAGAGAAACAACAAAGAAACAGAAAAGAAAACAACTCGAAAAATTATAATTATTGTTTTTCTTTTTAAAATAAAGCACAAAATAGAAAACTGCTTGTTGCTGGAGGCTGAATTAT
This sequence comes from Tupaia belangeri chinensis, assembly GCF_000334495.1. Lineage (NCBI taxonomy): Eukaryota > Metazoa > Chordata > Mammalia > Scandentia > Tupaiidae > Tupaia > Tupaia belangeri. The sequence continues at coordinate 8,595,621 of NW_006159859.1, forward strand.
CAGCAGGCATGAAGAATCGTCTCCTGAAGGCCTCGCCTCTCCTGCCTGGGTGGGAGGACCAGAGGAAATTTTTAACAAGACAAAAGGCAGAACTGAGAGCAAAAGAAGAACTTTACCTTTAAAAAAATTTTAAAACTGAAAAATTACAAAAAAGTGAGAAGATGGAAGCAGGGAGAGAGAGAGATGGAGACACAGAGACAGAGATAGAAGGCCAGAGGAGCTCCCTACCATGCTAGCTTGTTTGCTGGAGGCTGATTCAAACCGATTCTGGCTGGTTAAAACCAGTTCCAGATGGTTGAAACCAGTCCTAGCCGTTTCAGGTTGTTTCAAAGCAGTCCTAGCTGGTTCAAAGTAGTCCTAGTAGGTTCCAACTGCTTCTGGCTGGTTCAAAATGGTCGTAGGTGGTTCAAGCCAGTTCTGGCTGGTTCCAATTGGATCTGGCCAATTCAAACCAGTTCTGACTGGTTCAAACCAGTTCTTGTCGGTTCCAACCAGTTCTGGCAGGTTCAAACCTGTTCTGGCTGGTTTAAACAGGTTTTAGCCAGTTCAAGCAAGTTCTGCCTGGTTCAAACCGATTCTGGCTGGTTCAAAGCAGTTCGAGCTAGTCCTAGCTGGTTCAAACCAGTCCTAGCTGGTTCCAACCGGTTCTGGCCAGTTGGAACTGGTTCTTGCCAATTCCAACCAGTTCTGGCAGGTTCAAACCAGTTCTGGCTGTTTTAAACCAGTCCTGGCCATTTCAAACCGGTTCTGGCTCGTTCAAACCAGTCCAAGTCGGGTTCAAACCGGTCCTAGCCTGTTCCAACCGGTTCTGGCTGGTTCAAACCAGTCCTAGGCAGCTCAAACCGATCATAGCTGATTCATACCAGTTCTGGCTGGTTCAAACCAATTCCAAATGGTTCTGGCCAGTTCAAACTGGTCTTGGCTGGTTCCAACAGGTACTGGCTGGTTCCAACAGGTACTGGCTGATTCAAACCAGTTCAATCCGGTCTTAGCCTGTTCCAAGCGGCTCTGGCCGGTTCCAAGCGGTTCTGGTTGGCTCAAACCGGTCCAAACTGGTCTTAGCCAGTTCAAACCGGTCCTCACCGGTTCCAACCCGTCCTGACCAGTTCAAACCTGTCCTGGCCAGTTCCAAGTGGTTCTGGCTGGTTCAAACCAGTTCTGGCTGGCTCAAACCAGTTCAAACCGGTCCTGGCTGGTTCAAACCGGTCCTCACCGATTCAAACCGGTCCTGGCCAGATAAAACAGGTTCAAACTGGTCCAAGCCGGTTCAAAACAGTCGTAGCCGGTTCCAACTGGTTCTGGCTGGTTCAAACCGGATCAAGCCAGTCTGAGCTGGTTCAAACCAGTTCTGGAAGGTTTGAACTGGTCCTAGCCGGTTTAAACCATTCATAGCCAGTTCCAACAGGTTCTGGCTGGTTCAAACCGGTTCAAGTCAGCCCGAGCCAGTTCAAACCAGATCTGACTCATTTAAACGGGTCCTAGCCCGTTCAAACCTGTCCTAGCTGATTCAAAATGGTTCTGGCTGGTTCAAGCCAGTCAGAGCTGGTTCCAGCCGGTTCTGGCTCATTCAAACCAGTCCTAGCCAGTTCAAATTGGTCCTAGCCAGTTCCAACCAGTTCTGGCTGGTTCAAACAGTTCCTAGGCGGTTCCAACCGGTTCTGGCTGCTCCAAGCCGGTTCTGGCTGGTTCCAACCGGTTCTTTCTGGTTCATACTGGTTCTGGCTGGTTCAAACCTGTTTAAACAGGTCCTAGCCAGTTCAAACAGGTCCTAGCCAGTTCAAACCGGTTCTGGAACGTGTCCTAGCCAGTTAAAACAGGTCCTAGCCAGTTCAAACCGGTTCTGGCCAGTTCAAACCGGTTCTGGCTGGCTCAGACCGGTTCTATATGGTCCTAGCTGGTGAAACCGGTCCTGGCCCATTCAAACCGGTCCTAGCTGGTTAAAACCAGTTCTGGCCAGTCCAGACCAGTTCTGGCAGGTTCCAAATGGTCCTCGCTGGTACCATCTGGTCCTGGCAGGTTCAAACCTGTTTAAACCAGTCCTAGCCAGTCCTAGCTGGTTCTGGCCAATTCAAACCAGTTCTGGCTGTTTCACACCAATTCAAAACGGTCCTAGCCAGTGATACTGGTCCTGGCAGGTTCAAACCAGTTCTGGCTTGTTCAAACCTGTTCCAGCCGGTCCTAGCCGGTTCAAACCGGTTCTGGCCGGTTACAACCAGTCATAGCCGGTTCTGGCAGGTTCCAACTGTTCCTAGCCTGTTCCAACCAGTTCTGGCTGGTTACAACTGGTCCTAGCCAGTTCCAACCAGTTCTGGTTGGTTCAAACCGGTCCTAGCTGGTTCTAACCACTCTTAGCTTGTTTGAACCAGTTCAGGTTCGTTCAAACCATTCCTAACTGGTTCAAACCGGTCCTATCCAGTTCCAACTGCTTCAGGCTGGTTCAAACCTGTTCTGGCTGGTTCAAACCAGTTCAAACCAGTCCTAGCTGGTTCAAACTGGTTCTGGCTCATTTAAACAGGTCTTAGCTAGTTCAAACCTGTCCTGGCCAGTACCAGCCGGTCCTCACTGGTTCAAACTGGTCCTTGTTGGTTGAAACTGGTTCAAACCGGTTCTAGCTGGTTCAAGCTGGTCCTGACCGGTTCCAACCAGTACTGACCGGTCCTAGCTGGTTCAAGTCGGTCCTATCCTGTTCAAACCAGTCCTGGCCATTTCAAACCAGTCCTAGCCGGTCCAAACTGGTCCTGGCCGGTTCAAACCAATTCAAATTGGTCTCAGCCAATTCCAACCGGTCCTAGCCAGTTCCAACCGGTTCTGGCTGGTTCCAACTGGTCATAGCCGGTTCTGGCAGGATTGAACAGGTCCTGGCCGGTTCCAGCAGTTTCTGGTCGTTTCAAACCGGTCCTGACTGGTTCCAACTGGTCATAGCCAGTTCTGGCAGGTTTGAACTGGTCCTGGCCGGCTCCAGCAGTTTCTGGTTGTTTCAAACTGGTCCTAGTGGGTTCCAGCTGGATCTGGGTGGTTCAAACCTGTTCTGGCTGGTTCAAACCAATCATACCTGGTTCTGACTGGTTCAATCCTATTCAAGCCAGTTCTGGCTCATTTAAACCGGTCCTAGGCGGTTTAAACCAGTCCTAGCCTATTCAAACCGGTTCTGGCTGGTTCAAACCAGTTCTAGCCTGTTCCAACCGGTTCTGGCCAGTTGAAACCGGTTTCTGACTCGTTCAAACTGGCTCAAACCGGTTCTAGCTGGTTCAAACCGTTTCTGGCAAGTTCCAACCGGTTTCGGCCTGTTTCAACCAGTACTGGCTGCTTCAAACCGATTCCAGCCAGTCCTGTCCAGATCAAACCGGTTCTGGCTGGTTCAAACCGGTTATAGCCGGTTCTGGCAAATTCAATTCAGTTCTAGCTGGTTCGAACCGGTCCTAGCCAGTTCAGACTTTTTCAAACCAGTCCTAGCCGGTTCAAACTGGTCCTCGATGGTTCAAACCGCTTCTAGCTAGTTCAAACCAGTCATAGCTGGTTCTGGCCTGTCCAAACCTGTTCTGGCTGGTTCTAACTGGTTCAAGCCAGTCCTAGATGGTTCCAACCGATTCTGGCTGGATCAAACTAGTCCTAGCCCATTCAAACCGGTTCTGGCTGGTTCAAATCAGCCCTAGCTGGTTCCAACCAGTTCTGGCTGGTTCAAACCGATCCTATCCTGTTCCAACCAGTTCCGGCTGGTTCAAACCGCTTCTGGCTAGTTCAAACCAGTCATAGCCTATTCAAACCGATTCTGGCTGGGTCCAACTGGTTCTGGCCAGTTCAAACCAGTTCTGGCTGGTTCAAACCGGTTCAAAGGATATCCCATCAAGCTAACAGCAGATCTCTCACCAGAAACAATGCGAGTGAAGAAAGAATGGGAAAATATATTCAAATTGTTAAGAGAAAAGCAATTTCTGACAAAAATACTGTACCCGGCAAGATTATCTTTCATGTGGGAAGAAAAGACAAGAACATACTCAGATAAACAAAACTTGAAAGAATTTACCAGCACCAGACCAGATCTCCAAGAAGTTCTCAAGGGATTGCTATACCAAGAAAATTAAATACAGACGCACAGAAATAAGAGTTCAAAAACTAAGAAAGTGGCCAACTTAATCATAGGGACAAGTCTGGAGTTGAATATTATATCCTAGAATTTAATTGGAAAAATCAAACCACAACAGAAGATATAGTACATGAGACTGAAGTATAATTTTAAGACTTTTGACTAAAATATTGCTGACTTTCTTGTAGACCTTGTTATCTGGTTGTAAGGATTTGTGTCCTGTCTTGAGATATGGATAGGTTCATGAACCTACCATTTGAACAGAATCCTAACCTGTTTCCTGCCTTTAAGCAAAGTTCCTTAGCAATTCTTTGATTTAAGTTAAAACTGGTTTTCTTCATAGTACCAAGTGAACTTGTTATTGAAAGTAGTTAGAATATTTTAAAAACCGTATAATCAATACAACAAGGGGGGGAAAGGAATGGAAGACAACTGTAGACACCAGAGAAAGTGTGAGAAGAGGGTGGGAAAGGACAGAGGGTCAGAAATAGGGGTAAAGAAAAAAATTCTAGAAACTAGAAATGGAAAATTTTTGACAATAATATGCATGATTAAGTCACTATGCAGTATATTCTGGATGGGAATTCCCATTTTGTATGTTGTGACAATGCTTAGGGAAAGGAGGTAAATTAAGTTTAAAAAGTTTCAGAAAAAAAAAACTAAAGCTGTTTTTCTTGAAATTAAAAAAATACGCATTAAAAAAACCTATTAGATGACTCCAGTAAGATATATAGCCCCAGCTAGGTGCTACTTTATAGGATGTTCATTCTACTCACTGAGGCTTATGCCTAAAGTTGGACTTGTGTTCATGGAAATGTATATATCAGCTGTGCTTGCTATGAAAATATTTAGATTAATTAAGATCTTTAGTGACTCAATGAAATATGAGGCAGAGGGAGTATAGAAAGCAAACATAGATACCAGAGACAGTGTGGGAGAAGAGTGGGAGATGGCAGAGGGTAAGAGATAGGAATCAAGGATGGGAATAAAAAAGCAAAACACAGAAAACAAGAAATGGAAAGTTATTTGTTGACGATAACATGTATGTTGATGTGCTTGATTGAGCCAATATATAGTGTACTCTGGATGGAAAAATCTCACTTTGTATGTTGTAATGATGTACAGTGAATGAATGTAATAAATAATTTTTTTAATGGGAAAAAAAGAAAAAAAATTAAATAAAAGTGTTGTTTATTTACTTTTATTTAATGAGAGAGACAGAGAGAAAGAGAGAGAAAGATACAGGCACCCCCAACAGGGCCTTCCTGCCACCATTCACCTCCAATCTCGGTTAGCTTGTCCAGGGAGGTCCTAGGACCTTTCCCATGTAGTCCAGTTGCAGTACTCCTTACAGAGATGAAGAGAGAGAAAGTGAAAAATCATGCCCCAGGGGTTGGCCACACTACAATCCCTTCTCCTCCATTCTCCCACTGGGATTTTGGGCATGCACACACATGCACCTGGAATGTTTTTCAAGTCACCAAGTCCATAACTCTAACAGCAGAGTCACCCATGTGGGATCTAGTGCCTTAACCACCATGCCACTGGCTGGCACTCTAAACATTATTTTTAAGTACATTTTGAGTTCAAATAATCATGTCCTCCTTAAAACAAACAAAAAAAATGATGAAGATTATGCAGAAAAAGTACATTTTTCAAAGAATGACTCTTCCTCCTTCTTCCTTTGAAGAATATGATAGATGGCCAGATGTGGTACGCTGGTAAACTGTGACACTCGGCAAGGCAAGCCTACCTGGGAAGGACAGGTCCAGAGACCTCCCTGAGTACTCGAGGCATGCATTTTCCCATGATCTGGGGCTGGCTGAAGGCTGGAGGTAAATTATAATATCAAGGCTCTGTTATGGGTGCTCGTTCTCTCTTTTATCTCTCTCAATTGTTAATGGAAGTAAGAAACTTTAAAAAACATAGATAATAATAAATCATTGTTACATTTTATGTACACATACATATTTACTTTCAAATTATCACTTATATTAATAATATTTAATTGATGCATTCCTTTCTGTGAAAAGTTTGGTTATCTTAGGCTTAGATGAAATACATTATAACTTTCCTATTAAAATTCAGAGACACATTTGTTAATTTATGGCATTATAATTTAATGAAACAGTTTTCAGGAATGAAATAATATTACCAAGCAGGACCAGCAAATGGCGTAATGGCTATGTCACTGGACTCCCATGTAGTCAACCGTGGTTTGAGTCCCGGCCCTGGTGGGTTAAACTCACCAGATGTGTATACATGTATACCCAAGATCCCAAGAGGAGAATAGAGGAAAAGGGATTGCAAAGTGGCCATCTGCCCTGGGGGGTGATTTCTCACTTTCTGTCTCTCTGTCTTTCTGGAGAGTGCACACACCCTAAGCAAAAACAAACAAACAAACAAAAAAAAAAAACCTCAAAAAAAATTATCAAGCAAGGAATAGGTATTTGTCAAAGGACAGAGTTCAAACCATACATTTGAGACTTGCCAATAAATGTAAACAGGCTTCTACCAAATAAGAAATTATAAGATGGAAATAACCATTAAATGAGAATATCTCAAAAGTCATAAGTGGGGACCAGCAGATATTGTAACATTTTCATCACTGGACTCCCACATGGCTGACCGCTGTTCAAGTCCTAGACTCGGTGACTTGAAAATCACACCAGGCATGTGTGCATGCATGCCCAAGATCCTAGGAGGCGAATGGAGGAGAAGGCGTTGTAGCGTGGCCATCCCCGGGGGGTAATTTCTCACTTTCCCTCTCATGTCTCTCTTTCTTCAGTGATTTTTCCCTAAGGCAAAAATCTCTTTAAAAAAAAAAAAAAAGTCAGGACCAGCAGGTGGCATGGTGGTTAAGGTGCTAGATACTCGCACATGGCCAACCACCCTTTGAGTCTCAGACTTGGTGGCTTGCTTTCTCACTTTCCCTCTCCTTCTCCCTCTCTCTCTCTTTTTCTGTGTCTCTTTCTGTTTAAATTCAAATAAATGAATGAATGAATAAAATTAAATGAATAAGAGATTACTTTGTAAATAAATTTGAAAACCTTTATGAACTAGATAATTTTCCAGGAAAATGCAATTTACCTAATTGACCACAATAAAGACAAAATTCAAAAAGATGTCTAGGACCAGCTTGTGGCATGGTGGTTAAGGAGGCTGGATTCCGCATGACCAGTATTGCAGTTCAAGTCCTGAACCCAGAAACACACCGGGTAAGTGTGTGTGCTTGCCCAGAATTCAAAAGGAGGGAGAAATGGAGGAGAAAGGATTGCAGTGTGATCACTCCCTATAGGAAGGGATGCTTTCACTCTCTCATTCCCTCTCCCTACCCCCAGCAAGCATACAGGTCCCCTGGCAAAATTCACAAAACAAAAAATAAAACGATGCAAAGAAAGAGGCCGGCAGGTGGCATGGTGGTTAAGGGCACTGAACTCCCACATGGCCAACCATGGTTTGAGTCCCAGACCTGATGGCTTGCTTTCTCACTGCTCTCTATCTCATTCTTCCTCTTGTTCTCGCTCTGTCCCTCTTTGGCCAAATTAAAACAATAAATAAGTAAAGTTAAATAAAATAATTTTTTAAAAAGATGTAAAAAAAAAAAAAAGTACAAGTTATTAAAGGGCTACTTCACCTGAACGCAGCACAGATGATTTTATAAGCCCGATCTACCAAAAACAGCAAAAGATCAAATGAATCTAATGCCAAATACCTTGTTTTACTTCAGAAGAAAAGAAGCACAACCTTCAAGTTCTTTTTACAAAGTAAGTTATCCACACTTGATAAACATAGGACAAAAAACAATTGCAAATCTAGCTTACTTACCAAACTTTAATGCAAAATATCCTAAATAAAATATTAGCAAATAGAATCCAAACCCTTAATAAGGAAATAATACACTATGATCAAATGAGATTTACTCCAGTCATGTAAGAATAATTCAGTATTAGGGAATCTATTATTGCAATTTTTGGATTGAGAACTTTGGAGTCTGTGTCTCAGTCACATCAAGGAATTAAGAACAAAGAGACAAGCTGAGCACGAAATTTATCAAGGAGATGCAGATACATTCCACACACAGAACAGGCCACTGCCAAGGAAGGCAAACAGCCCGACTCCTTCTCTTAGTCCCCATTTATTCTGTTTAGATCCTCTGTTTGTTCTAAAATATGTCCCCTGTCTCCTTTGACCTATTCATTTCTTTCTTTAGCTTGATTCTTGCAGGCCTCATGCTGCAGGGAATTATTTTGCGTGATACAGATGGTCACATATAGTCCTTCCTTACAGTTTCGTTATGCTCCAAGCTAGTGCCCTGATTTATATCTGCCTGACCAAGGTTATCATCCCTAACAATTCCTAACACAACTACTACAGTGATGTAATTAAAGACTAAAGTTATTACGGTGTCCATTAATACTCAAAACACCTTTGACAAACATGTAGGCCCATTCCTGATACCCCTTTTTTATGAGCTAAACTGTGTCTCCCCCACCAGATTTATCTGCTGGAGTCCTAATCCCCAGGACCTCAGAGTGTGGGGAGAAAGAGGTATGGAAAGGAGAGGCCTGTGCTGCTAGAGAACTTCAGGGATCCAAAGAGGATTCCTCTGGAGTCTTCGCCTAAGGAAAGTAACCTCAGGCATGTGAGGAAACTTCTCAAGGCCAAAGAAAGAATCACTGGAAAGGAGCAGACAGAGAAATCCTCTGAGTTTACTGGGAATAGTTTATGTCCCTATCAGCCAGAGAGGAAAAATCTCAAAATAAATGGGAAATCTGGTAGAATATGAATCTGTAGCGACAGAAAGGAAGTCAGTTCTTGCCTGGGAGTGGGAACAAGGGGTAGGGAGAGCCGGAGTACAATGTGCTGAAGGACAATTGGGGAGTAATCAGTATGTTTGTCATATGTATGCATGTGTCAGAGCTCATCCGGTTGTATATGTTAAATGTGTGCCATTTATTGTATGTCAGTTATAGCTGTATAAAACTGATTTTTTTAAAGCTTAACAAATTAAAAGATATATAAAAGGGACTAAAATCCCAACAGAAAATTAGGAAGACAGACGCTAACAATTTTTTCTAAGAGGGATAGGGAGAGCTGGTGCAGCAGTAACACAAGGCTAATCCACTTGGAAAAGTTCTGGGTTTGAGTCTCGACACCTCCCTGAGCATGCCAGGCACAAGTGTGACCATAATCTATGGCCGGCTGAAACTGGGGGTAGATTATGGCATCAAAACTCTGTTAGGGATGCTCTCTCTGTCCCTCTATTTCTCTCTCTCTTGTCTCTGAAAGAAATAAATACACAAACTTATTAACCTTTTCTAAAAATAATTGCTATAGAGCATGTGCACTTGCTGGAGACCAAGAGGGAATGCAAGAAATCACCCTCCAATGGAGATGGCCACATTGAAATCCCTTCTCCTCCATTCTCCTCTCAGGATTTTGGAATACACATGTGCCTGGCATGTTTTTTAAGCCACCAAATCCAGGTTCACATAGTCAACCACATGTGATGTAGTCACCGTAACCACCACACCTAACCTGATGGTCCAGATCTTATAGTTAAAAAAAAAAACACTTTTTTTATAAAGCAAAAACCACAAGCAGGGAGAGGGATTACATGAGCTGTGTGTTGTGAATGGAGACTGGTGCACACATCTAACGAGGTGTCTTGTAGAAAGGGGACTGGGTGAAATGAGGAGCATGGTCTAACATTTTCCTGGGATTCGGGGTGGGGAGGAAGGAAGCATGATGGTTTCAATTGTTAGCTTTAGGGTCTGCATATTCTTCTTTTGCTTTTTTATTTGCTTTAATTACCAGAGGTCATGTGTGCTTACCAGAGAGAGAGAAAGAGAAAGTACCCCCCAATGGTGTGTGATCACAGTACAATCCTTTCTCCTCCTTTTATCCATCCCAACAGGACTTTGGACACACACACACACACACAGGCCTGACATGTTTTTCAGGTCACGAGGGCCAGGATTCAAACTGCAGATACCTTGTGGGATCTGGCTTTAGATGCACTGCACTTAACCGCTATGCCACAGGGCCAGCCCATGCATGTTCTTATAACATATACATCACAAGAAGAGTGACAACTACTTCGAAGGGATTACATTTACTTTGAAAAATAAATATTTACCAGGGTTAAAGTTTAGAAACAGGCACAGAGTGACTGCAGCCCAGCTTCTCACAGCCTCTCAGTCAAGAGATTTTTTAGAAAATGCTCCCAATCCATCCGATTTTATTTCACACATGAAATGCAGGAGAGAGCAAATGAGTGAGTATACTGATATATTTAGGAACTTGGGTTCTCCTTGTGAAAGAAGAAAGGTGTAAACATAAATGAGTGGAAGGAGTGGAAGAACCTAGTGAGACAGGAAGAAAGCTAGAAAATGGAAGCAGGTACAGGGCCTGGAGCATCTGCCAATGTAATTAGATAGAAAAACAAAGCAGGGGGACCAGCAGGTGGCATGGTGGTTAAGGGTGCTGGACTCCCACACGGCTGACCATTGTTCAAGTCCCGAGCCTGGCAGCTTGCTTTCTCACTTTCCCTCTGTCTCTTTCTCTCTCTCTCTCTCTCTCTGTCCCTCTCTGGTCAAATTTAAATAAATAAATAAAGTTAAATTAAATCATTTAAAAAAAAAATCTCTAGCCAAGACAATGTAGGTAGGAGATTGCCGGTGGGAATCTCTAGGCTGATTAAGCCACATTTGACAGAACGAGTGAGATGGGCCCAGCCAATGATCAAACTACACAACCTAGATTAAAAATTTGTAAAACCATGGAAAGTACCAGGGCTCTTGGCCACTTTTGCTCTCTCACACTTAGGCCTGATCCTACCTCTCAGGAGTGTACTTACTTTTACTTAATAGACTACCCCTCCACTTTCACTATTAGTGTGTTTCATTCAATTCTTTGTCAGAAACACCAAGAACCTGGTCATCGCCAAAACCATCCTGCAACACTAATGACAATGTTTTAGAACAGGAGGTGTAAATATGAGCTCATAATTAAATAAAAAAATTACTATGTGGCTTCAGACTGCTGAGTAGCAGTATCCAGTGTGCACATGGCTACCATGGCTGGTCCAGAATGAATGATTTTTTTTTAAATTTTCCAGGGACAGCAGGTGGCATAGTGGCTAAGGTGCTGGGCTCCCACATGGCCGACTGTGGTTTGAGTCACGTACCTGGCAGCTTGCTTTCTTGCTTTCCTTCTCTCTCTCTCTCTCTCTCTCTCTCTCTCTCTCTTTCTCTGATGAGCATACATGCCCTATACCACATTTTTAAAAACAATAACAATAATTAAATTTTTTTCCTAGTTCTTGCCATTGAAAAGGCATAGAAGCTATGAAATACCAGTAGGATTGAACACACCTATTCCCCAGTGTTAAAAACTGTGCAGAGTCTGAGATTTTATCCTATTTGCAACCTAACAAGCTAGCCTGTGACAGTTTTATGAATACTGGCAGAACACAAAGAACAAAAGACTTCATTACTCATGGCAATAGCAGTTGCCAGAGTATCAGCATTTGAGCCTTCTCAACCCAACTCCCGCAGGGCAACCTAAAAAGGCCAGGTGATGTTGGTACGTACAATGGGTTCTGTTACAGGAAAGGAACCCGAATGCAAATCTTGTAGAATGAAAGGCTATCTGACAATGGCCTCAGAGAGGGACATTATCTATATTAGACTAGATAGTAAGCAAACCTGCTTCTTTGCTCTGACGAGACATTATTTGTATCTTCCAAAGATGTTCACTAAAAAAATCAAATAAAAATAGCCTAGAAGAAAGGGTAATTACTGCCTCACTCATAGGACATGCAGAAAAATGAGAGATCTATGTAGAATCATCTCCCAACTCTCCGATCTTAGTATTTAAATATTATCACCCACTCAACAATGCATAAATAAATTAATCCTCTGATAAATGGCTGATTATAAATTTGAGGAAGAGAAAGTTACAGGTGAGTTTAGATTTCTTACTGAGTTGGAGGATAAGGAAACAGTGAAAAATTGATGGAGACATTTAAAGCAATCTAGAAGACAGATTAATTTGGGACTAGCAGTTGGTGTAATGGCTATGTTGCTGGACTCCCACATAAGTCGACCATCATTTGAGTTGTGGACCCAGTAGCTTAAACTCACATCAGGCACGTGTGCGTGCATGCCCAAGATTCTGAGGGGAGAATGGAGGAGAAGGGATTTTGGCATGACCATCCCCCCTGGGGGGCAATTTCTTGTTTTCTGGCTCTCTGTCTCTGTCTCTGTCTTTCTGGCGAGCGCACGCACCCTATAGCAAAAAGTTCTCAAAATAAATCAGACTAATTTGAGTATCAAAATTGTACTTATGAAGTGGATTACAACACATATAAAAAGATTCAAAAGGCCATTCTGATCTTTAAATAAGGTGGATGGAGCTCATCTTTGCAGAAGAATGTCAGTAAGTACAAGGCAATGAAAAAATTAGAAAATAGTTATAAATCATCACTGGATGCCAAAACTTTTGGTTACTAAGCTGTTGAAGAGCACAGCTTCAAAATATTACTCAAAGATTGCTTATTGGTTACAAATGGGAAAAATTACTTTTATAGAGGAGAAATCTGGTAGGTTCTACCTTAACCAAGTGATTAAGCTTAATATCACCAATGATGGGACAATTAATGTCATGGGGACCAGCAGGTAGCATGGAGGTTAAGGCACTGGATCCCACATAGCTGGCTTCATGGTTGAAGCCCCAGACTCAGCAGCTTGAGATTTATGCCAGGCATGTGTGCCCAGAATTCTGAGAAGAAAGTGGAGAAGGGATTGTGGCATGGTCATCCCTCCCTGGTGGGGGCGAGGGGGTGTACTTCTCATTTTCTCTCTCTCTCTCCCTCTCTGATACGTACATGTGCCCTATAGCCAAAAAAAATGAAAAGAAGAGAAAAGAAAAGAAAAAAAAAGAAAAGAAAAGAAAAGAAAAGTAAAAGAAAGAAAGAAAAAGAAGAAAAAAAGAAAGAAAATAAATTAAAAAAGCACTAAACAAAAAAAAATTGATGTACATCTCCTAATAGAATGCACTGAAAGCAATTTCACTGATGAATAATAGTATTCATGCCAAAATGTTGAACCTAAAACCAATCATGAGAAATCTTAGGATAAATCCTAAATCCAAGCTGTGACCCACTCTATAAACAATCAGCCTAGACTCTTCATAAATGTCAATACCAAGACCAAAAAAAAAAATAATGTAGTATGTACAAGATGAAAGATTAAAGGGACAGAGACATGACAACTAAATGCACAAATAATTGTTGATTAGCTCGTGATTTTTGAAAAAGTTATTGAAATATTATTTAAAAATTTGGAAATTTGAGAATGTAGATAACATCTGTGTATCAGTAATATTGTGATAATGGTTATATTGTGAAAATGTCCCCTTTTTTGGGAAACACTTGCTGAAGTATTAGAAATCAAACAACAGAGTATTTACAACTTACCTTCAAATGATTTGAGGAAAAAGCATAAGTGTGAAATGAGGGCATGTGAGTGTTCATTGTACTGTTCTTCCACTCCTCTGTTGGTTTGTAATTTTTCAAAATAAAAGTAAAAAATAAAATTAATCACATTCTTTAGCCATTTCTTCAAATGGTAGTCCTGATCCCTTACAAACTTTTAGCGCACCATCTTGAGAATCAATTAAATTGCCTCTTTGGAATACAAAATGAATACTTGCTGGTTTCCTTATGTTTTGATTATGGAGCATTATCTAAAACTGCACATGGAATTTCGCTATAAGAGCATAGTGACTTCAATGTGGGATAGATAATGGTCTTTATTTTTTGTATCTAGTATCAACATCTTACTTAAAATACACATTGAGATTATATTTTTTCCCTTTTCAGCTATTTAATAAAACTCATACACAGGTCAAAAAACTTCATTATCAAATCAGAGTATCTGATTCACCAAGCTTTTAGGTTATTTTAAAAGAAGTTCAGATGGAAACTGTCACAAATAGGACTTTCTGTTTGTCACTATTAAACATCTGAACTTGAAACAGATTCTTGGACTGGGGGTTCATAGTCATCAGCACGTTCCACTTTGGCACCCGTCTCATCCCCAGTAGCTGTCCAGAGCTACTACCTTCACCATGAAGCTCCATAGTTTTCCCAAATCAAACTTGGGCTTCTTCAGCATTTTTACTTTCCTGACGAAGATATCATGGAGAGGGCAGATGGACTGGCAAGCCTTTTCTATGTTTTTTCCTAATGCTGTCTGGAATCAGTTTATCGACCTCTTCTTTGCAGTCATTTGTCTGCACCTCCTGGGTCATGATTTCCGTCATCTTCTTCTGGATTTGAAGGACCTGCTGATGCTGGGCATAAAAGGTCTTCTGTATCGGATTGTTGCATTTTTTAGTAAACCCAACACAGAAGAGACGAAGCAAATAACCATTGGTATTCTTGACGTGGACATGAGCTTCAGTCACGGTCTGCCATTTTTTGACCATGGAACACATTTTGTCATGAGTGAGCTCCACGCCATGGAAGTTAGTCAGGCAGTTTTTGTCCTGAACATCCTCAGTAATTAGCTTTTATTTCCTAAATGCAGCTTCCTCATCCTGCAGATCTACAAGGCTCACTTCAAACACACGGCCCTTAAGGCCATCAGATGCAATTTTGGTTCCTTGAGTCCTGGTAACTAGTGTCTTCCCAATATTTCTTATGTTGAACATAGCAGGTGCTTTCACATCATACCAATCTTTTTTAGAAAATGGATCAACCACTTTCTTCTTGGCTCCCTTTTTGCCGCCTTTCGTAAGGTGCTTATTCTTGCCAACCGCCATGGTGCTACTCAGAGAGCCAAAAGTGAGATTATATCCTAATTGACTCCCAGATCTTTTGCCTAGTTTTTAACTGATGCACATAGATAAATCTAACTTGGATTAATTTTTCATGTTTTTACCAGCACTGAAATTAATGTGAAGTTTTTGTCATATGGGTATCAGTTTATCCCATAATCATTAGAATTCCCAAAATAGCTCAGCAACAAGGGATATCTTCAAGTATGTCATGCCTATATCTGCTTTCTATTGCTTATAAATTGTTAAACCTATTCATCTCTGCCTTTGCTTTTGGAGGTCCCTACTAATCACAATTTTCTTCCCAGAGACTTATTTTATATCTCTAAGACTACTCCTTTCACCTTTTAAATTGTCTCTCCCCCCATCGTTTTTCTCCATTGAAACATTGATAGTAAATTTCATGAAAGGCTTTCTGCATGGTAAATTATGTCTTGTTTCTGCATTTCTTCATTCATATGTGTCCTCCCCAAAACTAAATATATGAGCAAGATGTGATATCCTTAAACAAACTGTGCTATCTTTCTCCCATAGATAACATTTGCTTAAGCATTCTAAAATTCCATTTAGTCCACTAAAGGTTAGAATACCGACTCTTTGTACAGCCATTATCTAATTTCCTTTTAAGTTTCCTCTCATTTCTTTATCGTCAGTTGTGTGAACACAAAATCCTTATTTTTTTAACCACCTCACTGTGTCCTTCGCTACAGCTGAACCATGACAGAATAAAAGATACTTATGAAGGTACAGCATCTTTGCAATACTTCTCTATTCCTGCCTCCCACACAAGTTCACACAGGTGCTAAAGCTTACCTCACTTTCGTCTATACGGTCTCCTTAAAAGCAGAGTGAAGAGTGCTCCAGTCCATATAGAACAGCATACTGTTAGCAGCTCACACACAGCCTGGTGTGCATCCCACGGCCCTGTCTGCCTTCCTTACTCCTCAGCCTCCCGGTCATCTACCACTTATTCCATCCTGTCCCTGCCAAGTGACCCGTAATTCTGGTGTATTCTGTGGTCAAGGTCTTTTGAGGTCTACTTTTTGTTTAATTTTGTGCAATAATGGATCCTCAGATTCTCCAGAAAGAACCACCTACCGGACCAACAAAGTGCTCTTCTGATCATTGGTAATAGCTGCAGCCTATTTTAAGCTAAAAGACCCCTTCTAAATAAGGAGGTATAAATGGAAATAAAGAAACCTGCTTTGCCAATTTAGAAACTGAAGATAGCTTATCTCCCAAGGTAAAGTAGCAAAAATCCGGACAACTACGTGCAAGCAGGTGCACCGTTACCACTTCATCCTCGGCTGCACTTTCACTCCTTGCCAGAGTCCAGTGCACTCACGTACATGACAAATGACATGAAGCTGGTGTATTATTCACCGAGGCAGTGAGGAACAATAGAAGCCAAGGATTCATTATAAGCCATTCCCCCAAAGCCCAAGAGCCGAGGATAGATGGAATCTGATCTGCACATGCCCCAAATCTACACATGCCCCTCTTGCATCACAGCTGTGGGACCCCAGAAGTAGCCCATCCTAGGTCTGATTCCCTGGAGACACATTTAGTCATTGGGCTAACATTTTGAAGGACATTCTGTTTCTAGGAGGACCAGGAACAGAGCCCAGGCTGTTCTGGCCAGTTCCTCCATATCTCAGGATGCTACACAACTAACAAATTCTATAGTTATTCTTGAGAACTAATATTCTAAGAGCCTAGATATAGTTTAGAAAGATGTTTCTTTCTCTAAGACCATTTTGAAAATGATTATAGAAACTATCATTGATGGAGGTCAGAAACATTAAGAACACCTAAAATTAGACACAAGACATGGTTCTACCCTGATTTCTTTGGAATTGTCAATTTTTGCTTGAAGACCTCTACTTTGAAAGGGGTGGGGGATTATGACAATAATAACAATTGAGTGACCCTCTTCCAGTCCAAGGTTAGACCTCAATGTGTGTACTAAGTCTGCCCTCTCCTTTCTAAGACTTTGCACTGCCAGTTATCTTGTTTCTCCATTGTGTCGCCAGCCTCTCCCCGTCTATAGCTTCCTCATCAAAATACATTTTGCAAACATTTTATTTTATTTATAAGTTGCTATGAGGTTACAGTCAAAACATTGGTCTAATCAATATAAAAACATAAAAAATGTGACAAGATCTTTTAGTAATAAAAGTTTTCATGTGGGGACCAGCAGATGGCATAATGGTTATGTCACTGGACTCCCATGTAGTTAACCGCAGTTTGAGTCCTGGACCTGGTGGCTTAAAACTCACACTGGGTGGGGAACCAGCAGTTAACGTAATGGCTATGTCGCTGGACTCCCACGTAGTCGACCGCGGTTCGTATCCCGGACCCGGTGGCTTAAAACTCACACCGGGCGCGTGTGCGTGCGTGCCCAAGATCCCAAGAGGAGAATGGAGGAGAAGGGATTGCGGCGTGACCATCCCCCCTGGGGGGTGATTTCTCGCTTTCTGTCTCTATGTCTCTCTCTGTCTGTCTGGCAAGCGCACGCGCCCTACAGTGAAAATCTCTCCCCAAAAAAAAAAAAAAAAAAAAAAAAAAAGAATGGAGGAGAAGGGATTGTGTTGTGGCCACCCCCCACAGGGGTGATTTCTCACTCTCTGTCTCTTTGTCTTTCTGGTGAGCACATGTGCCCTATAGTAAAAATCCATAAAAAATAAATAAACAAGATAAAAGCTTTCATGTGAACTGAATTATCCTGTTATAAGGTATAAGTTTTTATTGCCTAGAACGAATCTGAGCCTATAGGATATTTTCTTGCCAACATGTAGCTACATACAAATATGACTTTAAGAAAATGTGATATTGGGACCAGTAGATGGTGAAATGGTTATGTATCTGGACTCCCATGTAGTCGACCACAGTTCAAGTCCCAGACCCAGTGGCTTGAAATATGCTAGCCGTGCGTGTGTGTGTGTGTGCCCAAAATCCCAAGAAAAAAATGAAGGAGAAAGAATTGCGGTGTGGTCATCACCACTGAGGGGGTGATTTCTCACTTTCTGTCTCTCTGTCTCTCTCTGTCTCTCTGGCGAGTACATATGCCCTATATCAAAAATCTCACTAATAAAAAAGAGAAAGAAAAAAAAAGAAAGCATGATATTGTAAACTTGGATTTGTTTTGCATACATAATTAAATAGTAATCTGTAACATCATAAACTTGTTAAAAAATTTATAAAGTCAGAATAAAAGCTATCTACTGTAATAATTACAAATAAAATATATGTTAGTAAAGAAATTTAAAATAGGTAAAATCTCAAGTAATTATAGTTTTAAATTAACCTATTACCTATGGTTAATCTGTAATCTATAGTCAGTGGTAACTCTCATTTAAACTACCACTTTCCAGTTTCTCCACTTTCCTATGGCTGCTACTCTTATCATTCTGGCTGATTCTGACGTGGAACAGTCCAGACCAGGAATCATACACAGATCATTTCCCCATGATGGCAAACCAACCCTGCTAACCCTCACCACTAACCCCCTGCCCTGGACCACAGGCCAATAGTCCATGAAAACACCTAATGCTCACTTTTCTCTTTTGCTGCCATCGCCAAAGTGGCAGCGGCCAAAATGAACTTCAATCCTTTGGTGACTTCTGACCACAGCTAGAACCATAAGAGGTATTTCAATGTGCCTTTCCACAGCCGCAGGAAGATTATGTCTTCCCTTCTTTCCCAAGAGCTGAGGCGGAAGTACAATGTTTGATCTATGCCCATCTGAAAGGATAATGAAGTTCAGGTTGTGCGAGAACACGATAAAGGTCAGCAAATTGGCAAAGTAGTCCAAGTTTACAGGAAAAGATGTCACCTACACTGAGTGGGTACAGCAGGAAAAGGCTCAGGGCACAACTGTCCAAGTAGGCATTCACCCCAGCAAGGTGGTCAGCACCACACTAAAACTGGACAAAGACAGCAAAAAGATCCTTGCACAGAAAGCCAAGTCTCAACCAAGTAGGAAAGGAAAAGGGCAAATATAAGGGAGAAACAACTGAGAAGATGTAGGAGTAAAATAATCTTACACACAGTTCTTATTAAAAACTGCCAAGATCGAGACCAGCAGTTGGCGTAATGGCTATGTCGCCAGACTCCATGTAGTGGACCGCAGTTTGAGTACTGTATGATGGCTTAAACTCACGCCGGGCGTGTGTGCGTGCATGCCCAAGAACCTGAGAGGAGAATGGAGGAGAAGGGATTGCGGCGTGGCCATCCCCCCTGGGGGGTGATTTCCGGCTTTCTGGCTTTCTCTCTCTCTTTCTAACAAGCGCATGTGCCCTATAGCAAAAACCTCTCAAAAAAAAAAAAAAAAAAAAACTGCTAAAATGTAAAAAAAAACAAAAATCTAATGCTCTGTAGTAAGAAGACTGTCTCCTGGGATCAAGTATATTTTAAAACTATTACAACAGATTGCCCAGAAGAGACTAAAATGTCCACATTAGATAAGACAGAGAGCGCTTTTTATTCATTCTTGAATCTGTAAGATCTAGAACTGGGCCTTGCATATATCGGCACATGGGTGGGTGACTGTACAGTATATAGCCTCTTTAGGCTGAACTTAAATTCCAACCAAGAACTGACAGCTAGTTGGCCTCTCCTTCCCACTACTCATTTTCGGATCTGCGCAGCAGCCAGGCCCTCAGAGGTCATTTGGCGCTTCATTCACACCTCCCTTGCGCAGGCCCTGGAGGCTGCAGGTGGCTGCAGCCTTCGCTGGGGGCGGCGCCTGGATGCGGGTGTTCCTGGCGGGGGCCGCCTTGCTGTCCGGGAAGGAAAGGGAAGAGTTGTATTTCGCACTAGGTGGCGAAAGAGCGCAGCTCTGGGCGGCGAGTTCCTGAGGCGCTCGACGGCTCGCTTGGGCTCGAGAGACCCCCCGTGTGTGGTTGGGTAGGACGGAGAGGCGGTGTAACCCAGACGTGGAAGGGACACCCCAGACTGGCAAGGCAGGGCGGGGACTGGCAAGCCAGGGCGGGTGGCGGCCGACATTGCGCCCACCTGCCCCGGGGCCCCAGGAGCCAGGAGCTGCCTCACCGCTGGCCTGCGGAGCTGCAGGACTCAGGCGGGATGGCAAGTGGGCTAAAGAGGGACCGCCATCTCTGACCCCGACGCCTTCGGCCCTCGGATTTTGCGCATCAGAAGTCTGGCAGCCTTTCTCTGCAGCCCTCGGTTTCCTGGCGGCGGCGCGAGCAGTGCCCAAACCAAGCCGCGCGGCGAGTGCGAGGGTGAGACGTCGCCCGTTACCTGTCGCCCGGCTCTGCAGGGAGTCTCGAGTGGGCATGTTTCAGGTGGGCAGGGCCAGCATCCCCAAAGCTGCTCCCCGGAACCTGGAGGACCTGGATTCTGTGCAGCGCGTCCTGTTACACAGGTCAGTGCAGCGACGGGGGTTAAGGGACTGGGGACTGGGAGAGGTCCGAGAAAGACCATCCTCCGATCCCCGGGGAGTGTGGCCAGCCGAGCGGCGACTTTCCTTTCAGGGGTCTTGCAGGGAGCGTCTGCTTTGGGATTCTCCTTAGCTCGGCGCTCACCGCGGGAGAAGCATGGGGGCCTGCACCCCACCCTTTCCAGGATCGGATGCTCACATCCACCCGCTGAGACAGACCTCGCGCAGGTCCGGGCGACCTGCCTCCTCCAGGAAACACTACTTTATATAAACACGCGAAGAACAATTCAGCAAAGCTATCCTCCACTTATAAACTTCCTCCAGGAAAAGTAACTGAGAATTTTGTTGGACTTCGGTTATGGCCGGAATTGGAAGGGAGCTATTTCGTACCAAACTAACTGAACCCCACCCCCCCACCCCCATCCCGCTACCCATGCGCGCGCGTGCACGCGCGCGTCGCACCACAAGTACACAAAAGAAATTTAAGAGTTCCTCTGTGAAGGCTGAGAACCCCAACTTTCCATAAACTGTTAGTGCATTACTTAGCTGCAGGTACCTTTGTTCAACTTTGTCCTTAAGCATATTTAGCAAAAGAGGCGAACAGACATTAAATTCCACAGTAACGATGATAAATTCATAGAAGAGAGAGAAATAAGAATCTGCTTGGAAAGCAAATTCTCTTTGCGTCTTAAGAGAGGATGGATGAATTGCCAACTAGTTAAGTTAACGCTGTTTTTACTTTAGGAAGGTCTGGCCTTCATAAGGGGTGACATGAGAGAAAAAAGTTTTTAGAAATATATCAGAAGTATCTCTTTAATACATTTGTGGTGAGAAATAGTAAGTGGCACTTAGTAAATATCTGTCAGGAGGAGGTTTCTGTGAGTTCTCTCATCTGTAAACGTTTCAAGTGACCCTTTTAAGTCTCTTGTACAAAACCATATGAGCTGTAGAAATCTTGTTCCATTGGAACTGTGAGTGAAAAAGACATCGTGCAAAGGAGAAACCGGGTTTCTTCATTTCTTCTGAAACCTGCAATTTTCTATAGCTGGTTTCCTCCCCATTCCATCCCCCTCAAGAGAACCCCTGCCATATAAAATAAAATATTATCAAATGAGCGGTGAAAAGGGTACTCTGCTAAATTCCCAAAGATAATTCCTCTGCTTTTGATAAAATTACACTCCAGGAATAATCCCAAGAAGCATTAACTGGAAGCTCAGTCACAGCGGGACTCTGGTAAAGCTGGGAAGGGTGTTTGTTTTTAATGTGCAAGACCCTGCTGCAACAGAACTTCTTAGGTGGTTTTCATGTTTTAAATGTCAAGTGCCAAACAATTTCAAAGTGATTAACACTACAGGGTTTCGTATTCAAAGCACAAACCCGTCTGAATGAACCAGGGAAAAAGAACACGTTTAAACTGTACTCATCAAGACTGAGATGGCTAGTGATTTCGGAAGTCAGTAGTGGAGTTTTCTGGAGTAAACCTGCTCAGTATTAGAATGAAAAGCTACTTTTTCTGAATTACAAATAACTGCTCCCATATGCTATATATTCCATATATGCAATGGAATCTGAAACTATGAATGTGTTTGGCAGTATCATGGCTAACAGTGCTTTCCTTTTAACATTATAAGAAAATCTTACTTTTGCAATTCCACACTTTTATTAGTGGCTATGTATTATTTAATGTTCTCAAACATACATTTGAAAAAATTGAACATCTGTAGAACTTTCTCTTTCATTTAATGAAGCTGTATTTTCACACTAGGTCGCTGTGTCTTCTACTTGTACAAGGGGACTTCAAAAGGCTTGTGGAAAAAAATGGAATCAATGAATAAGTTTATTTGGTGCACGAAATTTGGAAGTTCATGTACATCTTCATAGTAGACATTTTCCATTAACTTTTTTGAAGATACCCCCCAAATATATAAGGATTTGTTTAATAGGAATTAAAGCCAGTAACCTTCAAATCATATGCATCTATTTATCATGCTTATGGACTAGACCAATGTATGCTCTATTTTTTATATATTAATTTATGAAAGTTTCATGTTTTTCCTTTAAAACATCCCTTGTGGAACCAGGAGGTGGTGTGGTTAGGGCATTGGACTTCCACATGGCCGATCATGCTTCGAGTCCTGAACCTGGCTTGCTCACTTGCTCTCTCTGTCTCTCTCTGGTCAAATGAAAAATAAATGAATAAATAAATAAATACAATTAAATCTTTAAAAAAAATTCCTTGTAAATTATCCACAAAATTTTGGCAATTGAATTAAAGAAACTTGCAGTCTTGAGCCTTAGAAAATTCATAGGTGAGTGAAAACGCCAGCTATTCTATTTTATTTTTACATTTTATTTTAAAGGCTGTCTTCTGAGTGTTTAGTTTTTAAAAATTATTTGTGTATTTTCCATTGCAAATATGGTTTTCAAAATGTAAAGCATTAAATTGCCATGTTTTTGAAAAAGATATTTAAGCCAAACCAAAATTGAAGTGAAGCTGCAGACTTCTCTCTGCATGAGGTGTCAACTTCAAAACATCAATGCTAAAATAACAAGAGCTCAGCAAAAAATACTCAGCTATTCTACTCTTTTGGAAAAGTCATACATAGGTTGTCTGAGTCAGAGAAAAGCTTCAGTATTGCATTTTTTCCTCAGTTACTTTTTCTTAAGTGAACATATTTTTGTGTCTTCTTGATTATAAAAAGAAATAATCATATTAGTGCAATTAGTATTTCTGCAAAGATGTTTTACAACACTTGTACACAAGGTTACTGCAATTTAATCATTCATTGGAGCCCTATTTCTGTTGTATACTAATGGTGTGGTGTGGCAAAACTTCTTGTCTAAGTTTTCCTGCTCTGTAATACAAAGGGAGTAATACCCACCTCGGAATGGTGGTGTGAATTTCTAATGATATAGAAGTGTTCTGCATGACTAAATTTCTGTCTAGTATAAGGGATTATGTTAACTGTCCTTAAAATTTGAAACAAAACACATAAGGATAGCTATTCTTAAAGTCTCTGATTCAGCTAAGTGACTTTGCCCAAAACCTAATGGCTAATGAATGGTGTTGGTCCTGGACAGAGTGCTAGGGTTGTTTGTTGTTGTTGTTGTTGTTGTGTTTTTTGTTTGTTTGTTTGTTTTTACACCTAAGCCAGCAGAGAGAACTAGCTAAAGGCGAGTCCCTGAAAATGTTTGAGGACCCAAATTTCAAACACATCTCAACAATGAAAATGTGCATTTTTCAAAACATCTCAAATATCCAGAACTTCAGGGATAAGCGTGTACCCATTTAGTAATATTCCTGTAATTAAACGCATGTGGGCCAGCTCCGTGGCCTCGTGGTTGAGGCAGCAGGATCCCACAAGGCCAACCCTGAAGTTCAGATCCTGGACTCAGCAGCTTGAGAAACATGCCAAGTGTGTGCACCCAAAATCCCAAAAGGGGAGACATAGGAGGAAAAGGGATTGTGGCTTGACCATGCCCTATGGGGGGTGTTTTCTCCTTTTCCTCCTCTCTGTCTCTCTGGCAAGCTTATTGCCCTCTAGTGATCAAAGAAAAAAAAGAGTAAGAAATATCTTTTTAAACTCTAAAAATAGAAGGTAAAATAAGTGGTAATAAAATCTAAAGCTTTTGAAAATATAAAGCACACACTGCTCTATTGCTTAAGGTGTAAGGCATTAGATTTCAAGGATTCCCTCATTTCATTTTTAGCAATCCAGAATAGTAGACAAGGATTATTACAGATGTCTTCAGATGAGGAAACTGACTTTGTCCCTGTGTACTTGTTGTTAGTGCCAGAATCAGGACAAAAACTCAGATCCTGTGACTGGGGAATGCACAGCACTTATGGATGATTAGGCACGTTCACTGTTGTTTTCAAATTATGGCAGGGGAGGCCTGTGACCTCCTTTTTTTTTTTTTTTTTTTTAAGTTGTTACTTAGGGCTTCGGAACTCTTTTTTTTTTTTTTCTTTTTAAGAGAAAGGTTTTTGCTATGGGACGTGTGTGCTCACTGGAAAGACAGAGACAGAAATCAAGAAATCACCTTTCGATGGGGATGGCCACACCACAATCCCTTCTCCTCCATTCTTTTTTCGAGATTTTAGGTACACACACATACATGCCCTGTGTGAGTTGTAAGCTACCAAGTCCATAACTTGAACCGCAGTGGACTACGTGGGAGTCCAGCGACATAACCATTATGCCATCTGTTGATCTGGTGGTCTCTTGGAAGTCATTTATAAGCTATGGCTTTTTTCTATTTCTCCTGTTCTTTCGTTTGTTTTATTTTTTAAAGACTTTTGCCATAGGGCATATGTGCTTGCCAGAGAGAGGGAAGGTGAGAAATCACCCCCACAGAGGACCAGCAGTTGGAGTAATGGCTATGTCACTGGACTCCCATGTAAGTCCCGGACCTGGTGTTTTAAACTTATGCCGGGCGTATGTGCGAACGTGCCCAAGATCCCGAGAGGAGAATGGAGGAGAAGGGATTGCAGCATGGCCATCTCCCCTGGAGGATAATTTCTCACTTTCTGTCTCTCTATCTCTGTCTTTCTGGTGAGTGCATGCGCCCTATAGCAAAAACCTCTCAAAACACACACACACACACACACACACACACACACACACACAATCACCCTTCAGGGGGGCTGGCCATACCACCATCCCTTCTCTAC
>NW_006159859.1:8620659-8648759 GCF_000334495.1 Tupaia belangeri chinensis
TCTTTCCCTGGGATTTTGGACATGCATACACATGCACCCGGCATGATTTTTAAGCCACCAGGTCTGGAACTCAAACCACAGTTGGCCATGTGTGAGTCCAATGTTGTAACCACCACACCACTTGCTGACCTCTTGTGTCTGCTTTTTATTTCCTATTTTCCCTTCATCAGCAGATTGCCAACCATGATCATTTCTAGGGCCATCATAATTCCTGCTTTAAGGAGCCTCTCCTCCTTGTGGTTGGCAACTACTGCTCTGTGGCAGTAGGACAGTCCACCAAATTTGTTATATTTATAATTGAAGGAAAATAAGAGTAAATTAATTGAATTTTGGGGTTTGAACATCATGCCATCTATATTAGTTACCTGTTTCCTTACATCTGGGTTCTTGTCTGTATGCCATTAATATTCAAATATAGAACACTTGATCTTATAACATGTAAATTCTACATATTGTAACAAGTAATTCCATTTTTATATAGGAAAATTAGAATTTTAGATCATAATGCAAATCTATAAATTTTGGACTGCTGTTATTTTTATGACTCTATCTTAAATTCAAAGAATTCCTTATTATAAAGTCTTTTTTTTTAATGCTATTTTGTCTATTGAGTTGTTTACTCATGATTTTAAAAATAATTGTGGGTCTGGCTCTATAGAGCAGCACCTGAGAACTGTGCAAATGGAGTCAGATTCCACATGGTCTTACATGGTTTGCATACCAGCCCCAGCAGCTTGAAAAACATGCCAGGTATACACGTGTGCCCAGGAACCTGACAGGGACTGGGAGAACAAAGGAATGTGCTATGACCAGGATGCACTTAGGGGTGCTCTCTCTCTCACTCCCTCTCCCTCTCTCACACACACACACACATCCTATGGTATTAAAAAAATTGTAGTTGTCAGTATTACTACGTAATTTTTGAAGTATTATTTCCATGACCACAAGGAGGCAATATTAATTAGTTCCATATGAAACTCCATTACACAAATGTATACCTTGTGGCTTAACATTTGTTAATGAATATGACCTTTTATGGCCCTGTTTTCATTTACTTCTCTTTGCTAGCTTCTGTTACTACTCAGGAAAGAGCTCCTGAACCTGCTAAAGATACTAAATATTTAATTATATTCTTATCTGGTGTATTTGATGTCAGAATTGTATTGTTTGCCTAATTGAGATGGCAATCTATGGAAATAAGGACCTTATGTCTCAGATGTATTAGAGTAAATATGTTTAGGCCTTAGAAGATAGCTAGCCATTTGTGAAGTGGAGAACAGAAAATGAAAACATAACCCAATCTGACTCTTTGATGTGTTCTTGCAATTTCTAATTATGACATAGTATTTTTATAAAGGCCTTAAAAATGGCATCTCATTCCTTTCTTTATCTTCTTCAGCACATCTAAAATGTGATTGCTATTATTTCTTCTTTTGTAAAAGATTGGGCAAGGTGGTAATTTTTGTTGTTGTCTTCTAAAACTAACATTAAACTAACACATGAAAATATTGATAAATAAGCCAAAGAAGTTGACATAACACAGGGACATATCTAATGTAAAGAACCTTCCTTAAGAGCTATACTGTGTGTGTGTGTGTGTGTGTGTGTGTGTGTGTGTGGTATTTTTTTAGGTAGACTCTCTGGGGCCGCTGGTAGCGCTGTGGTTAAGGGTGCTGGACTCCCACATGGACAACCATGGTTCGAGTCTTGGACCTGGCAGCTTTGCTTTCTCACTTTCTCACTTTATCTCTCTCTCTGTCCTCCTCTGGTCAAATTAAAATAAATAAATAAATAAAGTTAAATAAAATAATTCTTTAAAAAAAAAAAGATAGATTCTCACTATGTGGTGATCCTCCTGCCTCTGTCTCCTGATTCACTGGGAACACAGGCACTCACCACCACACCCAGTGTTTTAGGGCTGGCCAAGAATCAAGCCTAGGCCTCCCATGTGGCTTCAGCCAGTCAAGCATTCAGCACATGCTGCTGTGACTAAGCCAAAAGGTATACTTTTTTTAGAGAGAGATTTTTGTTACAGGCGTGTGCACTCACAGGAGAGACAGAAAGCGAGAAATCACCCCCTGGGTGGGGCAGGGAATGGCCACACCACAATCCCTTCTCCTTCATTTTCTGCTTGGGATTTTGGGCATGAAAGCACACGTGCCCGGCATGAGTTTTAAGCTGCCTGGTCCAGGACTGAAAGTGCAGTCAACTAAGTGAGAGTCCAGCGACATAACCTTTACACCATCTGTTGGTCCCAAAGTATACTTTTTAAAAACGTTTGTTTGTTTGTTTGTTTGTTTATTTATTTATTTATTTATTTATTTATTGAGTCAAAGAGACAAATGGCACCCTCAACTTGTTCTTGACATCATGATTCATCCTCAGCCAGCCCTGGGTCACGGGTACTTGCGTGCATAGCTTACCAAGGAGGTTTCTAGATGCAAACTGGGAACCTTCCCCTGTAGGTAAACCTCGCAAAGCATACTGAGCTACCACCATGCCACTGTCCAGCCTCCGTTAGATATACTTTTTCTCTGGTTTCATTGCTCTAGTTCAACCCCGTGAAAGGTGAAAACTTGGGGTGGGAGGAAGACTCAGTCCAGTTCTGCAGGTAACTATTTTTGTGGCAAAGATAGATATAGTCCTAAAAGACAGGCTGTTATTTATTATAACATAACTTTATGGATTATGAAAGGAAGGTATAAAGGAACTAGTTTTTTATTTGTTTGTTTGTTTGTTTGTTTGTTTGTTTGTTTGAATTTGCCAGAGGGCACATGCACTCAGTGGAAAGAGAGAGGGAGGGGAAGGGAGAAAGTATCTTCCGCTGGGGATAGTGATGCCACAATCTCTTCTCCATGCTTCCCTCTTATTGGGATTCCAGACATACATGTGCGAGTGAGTGCATGTGCACACCCCCAGTGTGTTTTTCAAGCCACTGGGTCCTGGATTCAAACTACACAGTTAGCCATGTGGAATCCAGCAGCCCTACCACGACTGACCACCATACCATGACTAACCTTCTTTTTCTTCCCTAAGGATTTTACCATCTCACAATCCTGCCACCTGAGCCTCCAAGGTATGTGCCATCATATCAGACTCTTTTCTAGACAGCTTCTCCCTATGTTGCTCAGGGTAGCCTTGATCTTATCATCCTCTTCTTTCAGCATCACTAAACACTAGGATTACAGGCACATGCCACTGCACCCAGCCATCCGGTTAGACCAGGAACTGAGTCTGGGCTTCCCATGTGGCCCCAGCCTTCAGAGCACAGCGTCTTTGTGTGTGCCATTGTAACGACCCTGGAAAGGAATTCTTACTGAGGTAGGAGAGATTTCTGGGAAAGCCTTTTGGAAAAAGTGCTACTTGAATTGAGTCTTGAAGAAGTATGTAGTTTTTCTTTTTCTTTTTTTTTTTTTAAGAGATTTTTGCTGTAAGGCGAGTGTGTTCGCCGAAGAGACAGAAAGACAGAAATCAAGAAATCACCTCTCAGCAGGGGGGTGGCCATGACATAGTCCCTTCTCCTCCATTCTGCTCTCAGGATTTTGGGCACACAAACACATACACCTGTTATGAGTTTTAAGCTGCCAGGTCCAGGACTCAAACCATGGTCAACTACATGGGAGTCTAGTGATACAACCATTATGTCATCTGCTGGTCCTGAGAATATAGTATTTCAACAAGTGAATTTTGAAAATGATAAGTGCCATTCCACCGTGAGAGAACCGTGTGAGTAAATGAAATTAAACAGCTCTGTCTTATTGACACTATGTGCTAGGTTTTTATATGCATTAACACACTGAATTCCAAATAGTACTATGAAATAAGTACCAATACCTGAATTTACAGGTAAGAGAAGCGAAGTTCGGCGAGGTTGATATGGGCAAGGTTACATAGATGATGGATTCTGGAGCAGGGAGGGGCTATCTGCTAGACTCAAAATGAGATGGTGGGACTGGATTCCAGCCCATTCAGGAAATGGCCAGTGGAACTGTAGGTGTGAGGTACAGGACTGAAGTAAAGCTTAGGTAGTGTTTCTCATATGCTGAATCACAGGAGGCACTTGTTTAAAACACATTTCTAGGTTTCGCCTAGGAACTCCTGATCCCTTGACATGGCGAAACTTCAAATGATGTGTATTTCACATGTCCCAGGTGATTCTTTTCATCAGGCAAGTTAGACACAATTGATTGATTTAAGACATATGAATAGCAGGAAATAAAGCACCCAACTCCTAACTGGTGCTCGATTGTAGAATTGGATTTTCTTTTAAGTTTGCCAAACGGCATGGGTGCTCTGCAGAGAGAAACAAGATGGGTGGGGAGTGCTGGGCATGCTGAAATCAGGTCTCCTATATTTCTCCCTCTTTTCAGGATTTGAGGCATGTAAACACATGCGCTTTGGTGTATTTTTCAAGCCACAGGTCCGGGAATCAAATATTTTCCGTGTTGTTTGACATTTAGTTTTTCACTTTTACAAATTTAACGTATTTTACTTGCATCTCTTATTTATAGACTAGGTCTCACATAGTTGAATTACTGGGTCCTCAGGAGGAAATTTAACCAGTAAATGATGACTTGGGTTCTTTTGTGGGTGGGTTTGATGCCTATCAGTCATGTACTGGCTAACAAGATGCATAGCCTCTCTAAACCCATTCTTTATTTTAATGTAGAAAATATATTTACTTCACGGCATGTATGATGCTTAGTACAGCACAGTAGGAATACCTATTTACAAACAGTATGTATATGAATAAGCCTAACAGAGGAAGTAGGCTGATTTGTTTTTTTCAATGTAGCTGTATTTTTTACTTACAAAAAATACTTAATTCACAAAGGACAGGCAGAAATCACCTATTTATATTTCCAACTTCAGGAATGAGACCACTTCATCGAATTATAAAATGTTGAATTAGAAAGTGAATATAGAGTTGATTTCACAATATTGCCCTCCTCCCCTTGAAGCGTTGTGCAGCACCAGCTTTAGAGAACTGTAAAAAGGTTTGCAAGTCACACACACACACAGAAACACAGAGAAACAACAGAGCGTATTCACTTTAACACCTAGAGTGCATTGTTCAAAAGCGTCCATTTCCTGCAAAAATCTAGCGATCTTAAGGGAAGCTGGGAGTAGTTTACTTCAAGAGAAATCCAGGCTGAGCGCTTCTAAGATTTGGGTAGTTGGCTGTTCGGCATAAAAACACAGGACCAAGTGCAAATTGTAAAATAAGCAAGTATTGGGAGAAAAAGGGACGAAACCCAGTAGGCCTCCGCCTGTTCATATAAATTGTGCTTTTTCCAAGGAGTGTTTAGGGGAGGTAAGCCGTGAAGTTTTAGCTTCTTCCATTGCTCAGAGACGCCCTACTCGAAATTTCAGCTCATTGGCTCTTTTCAGTTCTCCCAGGAAAGCTTCCCCGTCTCCCTGGCAACCCTAGAGTCCACCAATTGCAGCAAAGGACTCGTGGTCACGTGGCCTCTTCCTCTCCCGAGGAGAGTCAACATGGCGGCTTAGCGAGCTGTAGCTGCAAGATTTGAATTAGTCCACTTGTTGCGGCATCCCACGGATGGCGTCTGCGGCCGTGTGCGATCCGCGTCGGAGCCCATACGAGCTCCCCGGGGACGCTTCTTCACAGGAAGATGAGGACTGCGTCTCCTCCGCGAGCAGCGATTATGAGTAAGGTTCCCGAAGAGGAGCAGTTAAATCCACCCCTTCCACTCTGCGAGTGTACACGTGGGCTGGGGAGACGGCGGGGGTGTTGGCGTGGTTAAGGTTGAGTATTTGAGAGTCTCCAATGAGTGGGATTTATTTACGCCACGTTTCAATTGCGTGGTGGTGTGAGCCGAAAGGACGATGCCATTCTTCTCTCCTGTAGGTGTTTTATGGTTCTAAGACGAGGCGAGTCTCCTCTTCGCAGTGGTGGGTTCAATGGTGTAAGAGATGTACCTGTTAGAGTGTTCATAACCTCTTTGTTCCTGTAGCGATGTGTTCATGCTTCTCTCGTGTTAAGATTTTTCTTTAATTTACCTCTTGAGTATTTATAGTGGAAAGACACCCTATACATTTTATAAGGCAATTACTTAAATTATGTATTTATCTTCCCTGTTACAGAAACGAATACAAAACAGAAAGAATGTCCACCCATAATCTCACCATCACAAGCAACCTCTCATCATTTCTGGGTATTTTTGCTGTATTTTCCTGAGCATCTCTATGGTCTCCTATTGTCTTATTTTTTTTTTTTTTCTATAGGACATTTGCTCCCTGGAGACAGAGAGAGAGAGAGAGAGAGAGAGAGAAACAACACCCCAGGGGTGTGTGTGGCCATGATGCATCCTCTATTCTCTTCACAAGATTTTTTTTGAGCACACACTCATACCAGAGTTTTTTTCCAAGCTGCAGGTTCCAGACTGGAACCTCACAGTCGGCCATGTGGGATCCAGCTGCCTTAACCTCCACACCACCGGCTGGCCTGTCAGAATTTAATTTTTAAAATACAGATATATGTGTTACTTCACCTTTAAAAAAATTATTTCATGAGTGTACACTCCCTATGGCAAAAACCTTTTAAAAAATTATTTCTTTATGAGACAGATACCGATTTTTGACAGGATCCTCATGCCCCAGTCTCTCAGCTAGGACCACGAGTGCAGACCACAGCACCCTCCCTACCTGTTTGAGTTGGGCCAGAACCAAAGCCAGCCTCCCACGTGGGCTCACTCTTGAAGGAACAGCTTCCCAGCCGAGCCTAGTTTCACTTTTTTATCCTTGATAATTCCATGAAAAAGTTATTTTGATTCCTAGTACCCATTTTTACTCTACTTTTGAAAGAATATATCCTTTTCATTTTTTTGGAGAGGTTTTTAATACAGGCACGGGCGCTCACCAGAAAGACAGAGACAGAGAGACAGAAAGCAAGAAATCACCACTCCCCCCGCTTCCCAAGGGGGGATGACCACACTGCAATCCCTTCTCCTCCAGTCTCCTCTCTGGATCTTGGGCACGCACTCACATGCGCCCAGCGTTGAGTTTAAGTCACCGGATCTGGGACTCGAACTGTGGTCGACTACATGGGAGTCCAGCAACATAGCCATTGTGCCAACTGCTAGTCCTAAAAGAATATATCCTTTATTGCTGTAGATTAAGAACTTTTTGGAAAGGCCAGTTAGTGGTAATTGAAGTGAATAACTGACAGTGGTTTAGGTGCCAAAACCACCAAAATATTTTGTGAATTTATGTGTTATGTTTTAGTTGCTTTTAAAAAATTGATCATTGGGACCAGCAGTTAGCGTAATGGCTATGTCGCTGGAATCCCACGTAGTCGACCGCGGTTCAAGTCCCGGACCCGGTGGCTTAAACTCATGCCGGGCGCCTGTGCGTGCGTGCCCAAGATCCCGAGAGGAGAATGGAGGAGAAGGGATTGCGGCGTGGCCATCCCCCCTGGGGGGTGATTTCCTGCTTTCTGTCTCTCTGTCTCTCTCTGTCTGTCGAGCGCACGCGCCCTATAGCAAAAACCTCTCCAAAAAAAAAAAATTGATCATTAAGCTTTCTTCATCTTTCATTCTCTAATCAATCTAATTGTTCTATTGTGTTTATCTTGTAGTAAAAGTGCAGTAAATCCCTAACGTAAAATCTTTGCTGGTATGTATTTGGAGTCCTACCAAGATTCAGTTTATGTATTTCTTTTCTTATATTGGGACATGAAGGTTGATTTAGTGACCTGACCAGGAAATTTTATGTTCTATTCCCACTTAGGACATTAGATGTTTACCTCCCTAAGGTGCAGTCACCAGTGAAAGCGGTGGGCTTCCCAGCTTGGACAGAAACACTCATTCTGGAATCAAAGACATAAGGATTCAAACTTCAATCTTTCTCCTCAAAGCAAAGAGATATGAATTGTCTGTCATCTTTCATGGCTTACTAGAATCTTACTAAAGAAGTTCTACTACATATTCATTCCATGTATCCTGAACTTTCAACATTCTATTTAGTTATTAAAAAGCATGTTATTTTGGGAAGTTATCATCGTTTTATATTTGCTTTATAACTAAAAAGTAGTTTGAGCTGCATGTTAATGGCAATTCAAAATTAATAAATATCATTTGGGGGATAAAATTACTTTAGGATACTGGGGTAGTTCTTTTAAACAGGCTTATTTTAGGCTTGTTATAGGAAAGACAGATTTTAGACTGTTGCAGTGTCTCTTAAGCTGGCACACCGGCATGTACTTGGGGAGACTTTAGGGATAATTCTGGTGAGTGGATGGAGTTGAGGGAACCATTGACTAGTTTCAGTGTTGCGATAAGGGAAATCATAACATTTATTTGCAATAATGCCAAGTTTCTTTGCTTTGGTCTATGATTATCCAATGCACTGAAGCAACATGAGTTACTTCGAGTTGGTCAGAAGTTGTCAATTTTATGACTTAGATTTTAATTTTTCAAAGTGAATTCTTTTTCTGTTATGTTAGTTTTAGAAGTATGGCTGAGTGTCAGCCACAGTGGCATAAGCAGAAGGATGTTGTACTACGATGGAGGCTGCATGAGTCTCGGGTTCAGTTCTTGGCCCAACCTAAACAATTCCGGTGTGGTGGTACACACTTGTCATCCTAGGTAACTTAGAAAGCTGGGGCAAAACTGAAAAAAAAAAAAAAAAAAACCCACACACAATCTCAATTTCACTCTTGTGCTTCTTCATCCCAAGCTTGCTCTCCCTCTTTCTCTCTTTCTGTCTGTCATAAAACAAACAAAAGCTTTAGCTAATGGAGAGAAAAAAAAAATTTAAAACAGATTTTAGCTGTAAAAAGTTAAGTTAAGTAACTTCTACCTAAAACAATAGATGACTGGAGAAGAAAGGAAATATGAAGTTTGTTTTGGTGCAAAAAAAATAAGGTTTCTGAAATCCACACATTTTTTTTCATAATATGCACTTTCCATTAACTTTTTGAAGACCCCCCCACCTATGTTTAAATTTTTTTTTTCTGGGATTGTGTAACAGCTTTATTGAAGCATAGTTGCTATAAAAAAAAACCCCACATATATTTAAAGTGTACCATTTGATAAATTTGACAATACTTATGTCAAGATAATGAATATATTCATCTTGGCCTAATTTTTCTCCATAGTGCCTCCTCAAGACCACTCATTGCCTCCTCAGTCCTCACAACCACATAATCTGCTTTCTGTCAGATTTTTCTGTGAGTTTGTATTTTCTAGAGTTTTATAAAAATGGAATCATGGGCCAGTTCGTGGCTTGGTGGTTAAGGGAGTTGGATCCCACATGGTTGACTGCACTTAAAGTCCCAGCTCCAGCCACTTGAAAACACTCTGGGCAGATGTGCATGCATGTCCAAAGTCCTGACAGGATGGAGAAATGGAAGAGAAGACATTGTAACATGACCATGCCCCATTGGGGGATGTTTCCTCCCTCTCTGTCCCTCCGTGTACCCTCTGGCAATTAAAAAGAAAATGAATCCTATGAAGTGGACTCTTTTTGTCTGGCTTCTTCTACTCAGCTTAACTATTTTGAGATTCATCCATGTTGTTGCCTATATCAGTAACTCATCCTCCCCCCTTGAGGGGAGGCAGAAGTCTATTGATGCATATATGAAAATTTGTATTTTTCCTATTCCTGGGGACATACTACTTGAAAAATCAGTCACTCAAACTTATGATGACATAGTATTTTTAAAAGTTATTTATTTTTAATTTTATTCATTCATTCATTCATTCATTTTAACTTGACCCGAGAGACAGCGAGAGAGAGAATGCAAGAAAGCCACCAGGTCCAGGACGCAAACTGTGGTCGCCCACATGGAAGTGTCCAGCACCTTAACCACTAGCCACCTGCTGGTCCACTTATGATGCCACAGTATTAACATCCAACTTAAACATGCTGGAAATGGTGGTACATACCTGTCATCTTTGCTGAGAGGCTGGGGTATGATGATTGTAGCATAGAAAGACCCTGTTGAAAATACCTTATCTCAGGCCAGCAGATCGTGTGGTGTTAAGGCAGGTGGATCTCATGTGGCTGATTCTGCAGTTCAGGTCCCAGACTTGGTGGCTTGAAAAACATGCCAGGCATGTGTGCATGCATACCCAAAATCACTAGAGGAGGAACAGAGAGTGTAGCATGGCCATCCCTGTGTGTGTGTGTGTGTGTGTGTGTGTATGGAGGGGCATGTTTTCTCACTTTGTCTGTCTCTCTCTCTACTACATGCCCTATAGAAAAAGAAAGAAAGAAATCTCTCTCTCTGTCTCTCCCTTCCTCTATGTTTCCTCTTCCTCATACAAATAAGAGGCCAGAATGTAACGTGGTTGTTCAAGGCACTGGATTCCCAACAGCTGAATGCAGTTCGAGTCTCAGACCCAGTGGCTTGGGGATATTGCCAGTGCGTGTCTGTGCACATGCATGCCCATAACTCAAAAGGAGAATGGAAGAGAAGGGATTGCAGTATGGCCATCCTCCCTAGGGGGCAATTTCTTGCTTTCCCTCTCTGTCTCTCTCCAGAGAGTGCATGTGCCATATGACAAAAAAAAAAAAAAAAAATTTAAAAAAAAAAAAAAAAAAAAGAAGAAGAAAGAGAAGCAGACTGGTACTTAGTGAACAAGATCCAGATTGGTCATATTAATTTGCCAAGATGTTTTTATTGTGCATAGTTTTCTCTTCCCTAGAATTGCCCTGCCGTACCTCTTAGCATTAACCTCATGTTACTACTTGTGTTGATCACTTTGGTGAGGTGCATTGTGCTTTGCCTACTACAAGAAGAAAGAGAGAGAAAGCGAGAAGAAAGGGAGGGAGGAAAGGTTAGTTTGCAGTAATAGCAAATGTTTTTTCCTTAAATAAGGAAATGAGGAGCCCGCAAGTGGTATGGTGGTTAAGGCATTGGACTCCCACAAGGCCAACCACAGTTTGAGCCTGCAACTAAGCCACTTGAATCACACCAGGTACAGGTGTTGTGCATGTCCAAAATCCCATGAGGAAATGGAGAAGAGATTGCAGCATGACCATCTCCCACTGGGGGTGATTTATCACCTTCCCTTTCTGTCTCTCTAGCTAGTACACACACCCTATGGCAAAACCTAAAATAAATAAAAATAAGGAGATATGCCAGTAGGGCCAGCTGTTTTATAACTCTTTTCTTATAGTGGTTAAGGAAATTGCAGTACTATTTCAAGTGATGGCATTAATGCAAATAAAGACGGAGAGATTCAAATAACTTTTAAAGGAAAAGAAAAAGCAGATATAGTGTCAATCTATAATTCTTAAATAAATCAGGAATTAGAAACCGCAGGTAATGAGAAACTTGTTAGCATTTTCTGAAGTTCATATTAATCTTATAGCTTATTTAAGTGAACTTGCTTATTAGCAAATTAGCATGTCTTTCTTTAGGAGGAAGAACTCTACTTGTATTTAACACATCATTTTGGGCCTCAAAAACCAATTAAAGGACCAGTTCTTTGGCCCAGTGGTTAAGGGAGCTGGGTCCCACATGGCTGATAGGTATGGCAGCTTAACAGACACACTGGGTGTATGCATGTTCAAAATCACAGCAGCATGGAGAAATAGAGGAAAAAGGATTGTGGCATGATCATATCCCATTGGGGGTTGCTTTCTTTCTCTCTGTCTCACTCTGGTGAGCCTGTGCCCTCTGGCAATGTAAAAAACAAAGTGCCCTTATACTTTGCAAGTAGGCTATAACAGTTATCCATGTTTAGAACAAAGTAGAATAAGCAAGTAAGACTCTCATGAAAAACGTGAAATAGGTTTACTCAATGAGAACTCCACAGTTTGCATTGTAGGGTCTCAGAAAATGTTGAGCATATTATGTTAATGCTGATTAATATGACCCATGTATTACAAAAGTCTGAATTAAAGCTGCTACATTTACTTCCTTTTTTCTTTTTTAAAAAATTTGGAGTAAGTTTAGATTTATTTAAAAGTTAAAAAAATCATAGCTTTCCAGTAAATCTTCAGCCAGTTTCACCCCTACTGTTAACTTACTGTACATTTGTTAAATTAAGAAATTCACATTGGTCCATATTATTAACTAAACTCCAAAGATCTTTTGGATTTCACCACCCTTCCATTAATGTTGCTTTTCTATTCCAGGATTCAAACCAGGATATCATATTGCAACTAGTCATCATGTCTCCTAAGTCTCCTCTGGTCCGTGACAACTCAGTCCTTCCCTTTTTTTTCATAACCTCGATCTCTTGGTTATGGCAGTGTCTGCCAGGTCTCTTCACTGGCAGACATTGGTAAAGTTACCATTTTTTCCTTCCCATACTCGTTTTCTACAGAAGCCAGTCATTAAGTTTCCACTAAAAGGGAGGAGGGACTAAATTTCCATTTCCTGGAGTGGGATTATCTGCATACATTAATGTTTTTAATTTTGTTATTAATGAATAGCTGCAATGAAAGGTTGGGTTTTGTTCCTTTTTTTTTTTTTGTAGAGGTTTTTGTCATAGGGTGCATGAGCTCGCCAGAAAGACAGAGACAGACAGACAGAAAGTGAGAAATCATCCCCAGCAGGGATGGCCACACTGCAATCCCTTCTCCTCCTTTCTCCTCTCGGGATCTTAGGCACACACACGTGCACCCAGAGTGACGTTAAGCCACCGGGTCCAGGACTTGAACCACAGTCAACTGCATGGGAGTCCAGCAACATAGCCATTACACTAACAGCTGGTCCCACTATGGATTTATCTTCTGGAGTATGAATAAGGAACTGTCTAGGAATACTGAACTGTCGGAGCCTTGAGGACAGCTCCTAGTTTTGCTTCATGTGTCACCAGCACCCAAATGGAGGTCATTAGAGATACCTTCATTTAATGCCAGGAGTTAAAAAAAATGCAGAAGCACAAGACTGTATCTGATAAAGGCGTAAGCTTCTTTGTGAGGCAAGTGGAAGGGAACTGACATTTACTTGGCCCTTACCATGCCAGGCAGATAATCTTCTGAGGTAACTATAATCTGTTTTTAAGAAGGAAAACTAAAGATTAGAATCAGTTAATCAATCTTGAAAAGGTTGAAATCGTAATAGAACAGAACTTTGTCTTGTCTCAGTACATATTCCTTTTATGTCACCTCCCTATGTTAGTTCTCTCACATTTAATTTCTTATCTTTATTTCCTTCTTTTACCTTCCTTTTTTTAAAAAAATTTTGCTATAGATTGCATGCACTCACCAGAGAGAGACAGAGGGAAAGTGAGAAATCACAGCCCTCAGGGGGGAGGCATGGCCATGCCAATCCCTTCTCCACCATTCTCCTCTCAGGACTTTGGTCACGGGTCCAGGACGCGAACCACGGTCGACTACATGAGAGTCCAGCGACATACCCATCACGCTAACTGCTGGTCCCAAAGTGAAATATTTTTAATCTAGACATTAAGAAAATGGATCTTATACATTGCTAGAGAATTATGAATTGGTATAGTCTTTTGGGTAAAGACCTATAGATACACACATATTTTTAAGGATGGTTGCTGTAATTTTGTCTATAGGGAAAAACAAAAACAAAAACTGAACACAAAACTTATCAGTAGGTGAATGACAACAGTGCTACATTCCTGGTATGGAATATTATATAGCCATTAGTGATTTCTAAACTATTATTAAGTGAGAACTTAGAAAGGTAATGAATTATATACCTTTATATAGATGTATGTATATATAATGATTCTGCCTTATCAAAAGAATGACAGAATAACCTCACATATGTTTTTATATAAGTATAGAAACATGGATTTTTTTTAGCATTATTTGTGCCTATAGGTAGATAAGAAGGGAAAAATCAACTGTTGATAATTATGTTCCCATTGATGGAAATGAGTGTGCCTGTGTACGCATAAAAGGATGTATGAAAGTACAGACTCCAGTAAGCAATCTAGTCATCATTAATCTCTTCCTTTCATCTTCTCACCTAGTCAGTTTCAAAGTCCTAGTGATTTTCAAGCATTTTTCAAATGTTTTTCCTACTTTCCATCTCTTAGTCATCTTGCTTTGACCACTGAACAGCCACATAACTGGTCCTTCTGTCTTTAGTTTTCTTCACCACAAGTCTACCTTCCATTTGCTTGCCAAAATAGGTTTATCCAGGGATATCTGACATGTAAACACTCTACTAATAAACTCTCTATTGATGCCCTGTTACCTACACTACAAACCCAGACCCCTTTGTGTGGCCCCAAAAGTCTCACAAAATCAGAGCCTGGCCACCTCTACCATTCCCCCCTGTACATATACTTGTGGCCACTGAAGACAATCTGCAGTTCTCCATAGTGGCCATGGAGACTGCCTCTCAAGCCTTTGCTTACGTTGTTACTTCTGTTTATATTTCTCTCCTCCCTCTTTCTTTTTTTTTTGAAGAGATTTTCCCTATAGGGCGCGTGCGCTCGCCAGACAGACAGAGAGAGACATAGAGACAGAAAGTGAGAAATCACCCCCCAGGGGGATGGTCACACCGCAATCCCTTTTCCTCCATTCTCCTCTTGGGATTTTGGGCACACACACACACACACACACACACACACACACACACACACACACACGCGCGCCCGGCGTTTGTTTTAAGCCACCAGGTCCGGGACACAAACCCCGGTTGACTACGTGGGAGTCCAGAGATATAGCCATTACACTAACTGCTGGCTCCCATCTCCTCCCTCTTTCTTAGCTCCTCAACTTTTATCTCCACCACTTAACATTTCAAAGACTCACTTCTGGAGTCTCTACTAAAAAGTCTCCCACAGCCTTACACTGGACTTCTTGAGAGGCTGTTAAGAGGCTCTTCCTATATGCCAGAATCTGGTACTAACTAATGTACTATCATGACTACTTTTTTTCCCCCAACCAAGTAAAAGAAGGAACTAACATTTTCATCATTGAGTTGCTGGTACTGTTTATTTTTCCTTCTCATCTCCCCCACCTGCATGGTCTTTAAATCATAATCGGAAAGTGGTTTCACATTCAAATTTTAGAAATTTACATGAAACATTCTCATGTTCAACAAAAAGAGAAAAGTTATTTCTTTGGGGTCACAAATCTCTAATACAAATAATGTACCAAATCAAAAGGGTGAAATTACAAGGCAGATAAACTTTACTCGTTGTTTAAATTGGTTAGCAATTAAAGAATAACCACAGTATTTACACTGTGCCAATTAAAATTATAGTGTGTCTGTTATCGAAATATTTATTGTGGGGACATAGTTTCTCCAGTGTAGAACTGAAGAGTTATTAAGTACTGATTTCTGTGGGTACAGATAGGTATGGGTGAAAACAAGTCATACATGATGGATAATCTGTGGTAGTTGGTGCTAAATGCCTAAAATGATGCCTTGCACTGGGAACCAACAGGACCAAAGAAATACTAGTTTTCATATTTTAATCCAATTATGCCCTCTTTTAAATGACTCATATGTAATTGAAAACTCTGTATTAATGACCAGCCACATACCAGGGCAATGTTTAATTTGAGTTGAGTAATAGAATAGTGTGTTTGGGGGACTAATTTTCTCAATATTTAGAAAGAGACATTTGATTTTTTAAGTTAGAAGAACCAAAGTTGCTAATAAACACTGCAGAAAATAATAGACTGAATGATTAGAACACAGATTATACCCTTTCATGCCAGGATATTACAGCTCATGTTTGTGAAGACTCTCCCCATATGTTAGTTCTTCCACTGAAACCAGTTTCACTTTAAAGAATAGCAGTATGAAAGATAATCTCTTTATAACATTGAACAAGATAGAGTTTGTGATTAGGTTTGTTACCTTAAGATCAGTATTTGTCTTTTAATGCTGTTTCAATCATTTAATAGCAATAATTTTGGTATTTTTAAGTGACCTACCGCACAGTTAAAAAGATTTTTTTACAATCAAATGGTGAATTGTGTAACATGTGCTTTCTTTTTCTTACCACAATTATTCCTAAAAAGGAGTTTTACAGAAATTACAGGCTATAGAAGTGATCATTATTAGCTGTGATTATAAACTGATTTTATTCATGGTAAAGTAAAAGTTTCCTTTTTAAAAATTTATTACATAAGCAAAGTATTAATGTAAACAGGCTCTAGTTTTCATTTTAACCAGATAGCCATGCCAAATAATTTCCATGCAAATAGAATGTTTTCATGTACAATTTCTAAATGGTTTGCTTCTGTTGATATATTAATAATTACATAGCCATTGCCAAGGTAAATTACAGTCCAGTGTCTAAAGTAAACAATAAGCATACAGTGCCTTAATTACCTCCTTTTTTAAAGTTATAAGTTCTAGAAAGTGATTCTGTTTTTATTTCTTTTCCTATCACTATGCCTTTTTTTTTTGTTCAGCAGTGTGTTCTCACCAGAGAGAAGCAGATGGAGAGGAAGAAAGCACCCCCAATGGGTGTGGTCATGACATCACTGTCCCTTCCATTTCTCCATCCTATTGGGATCTGGGTCATGCAAGTACATGTACCCATGTGTTTGTCAAGCTACCAGGGCTGGGACTTGAAAAAGGACTAAAATTATTTTCCTATTTCCTCTCTCAAACTCCTATTCATCGAGGCTCTATAAAAGCATCCTATGGGAAATAATGCTGATGCTCACAATAAACTAGAAATAGTAAGGAGAATATGAAATAATCCAAGAACTTTCATACCTTCCCACTTCCCCCAGCCCCCAAACCCCACATCCCTGCCAAGAAAATATCATTGTTTTTCTTATATGGGGCTGCTGTTCAGATGATTTTCTCTCTTTCATAGTGACCTTGAGCCTGAATGGCTGGACAATGTGCAGAAAAGTGGAGAGCTGTTTTATTTAGAATTGAGTGAAGATGAAGAAGAAAGCCTCCTTCCTGAGACACCTGCTGTGAACCGCGTCAGGTTCAGTGAAAATGAGATTATCATTGAAGGGGATGATTACAAAGAAAGAAAAAAGTATGAGCCAAAACTCAAGCGGTTCACTAAAATTTTAAAAAGTAAAAGACTTTTACCCAAGCGCCACAATAAAAAAAATAGCAATGACAATGGGCCAGTATCCATTCTAAAGCATCAGTCCAATCAGAAGACAGGAGTCATTGTCCAACAGCGGTACAAAGACGTGAATGTTTATGTAAATCCCAAAAAGCTTACTGTCACCAAAGCTAAAGAGCAATTCAAGCTTCTAGAAGTGTTGGTTGGAATTATCCATCAGACCAAGCGGAGCTGGCGAAGGACTGGAAAACAGGGTGATGGAGAGAGGCTTGTGGTCCATGGCCTGCTGCCAGGAGGATCTGCTATGAAGAGTGGCCAGATATTAATTGGTGAGTGTTACTGGAGAACATCAGATTTGCAGATCTACGTGATTAATGATGATGCCTTGTAAAAGTGTGACAGACACAGAATTATATACAGAATCTCCACAGATTAAGGCCTGATCAGTGATATTGGTGCGATAGTGAAATTGTTATGAATGATGGAACACAATGTTCTTTTTTTTTTTAAGAGAGATTTTTGCTGTAGGGCCTGTGTATTCACTGGCGAGCCAGAGAGAGAGAGCCAGAGAGAAAGCGAGAAATCACCCCCCCCCCGGGGGAGACACCCACATCACAATCCCTTCACCTCCATTCTTGGGATCTTGGGCACTCACACACACATGCTCAGCTTGAGTTTTAAGTCACTGGGTCCAGGACTTGAACCGTGGTCGACTATATGGGAATTATGCCATCTGATGGTCCCAGGGCACAGTGTTCTAAAAATAAGCATTTAAGTGTGTCAAGTACATGTGTGCCTTGTTCTAGGCAAGAAATAACTAACTTTTGAGTTTTTGATTATATAATTTTATTTCATCTTAGTTATACTTAGTGACAAGTAAAGAAAATAAGTTGACTATAGGGTGGCAATTTAGGTTTGGATGGCTATAATCAATGACATGATACAAAATATATAATTTATGAATAAAAATACCTTTAAATTGTATGTTTTCACTTGAGTACACTAAGTTCTTAGCATGGTTTTAAACTTTTTCATTTAGCATACTTAGCTACAGTGGTGTTATACATAAATTTCCTTTTAAGGGTGCTCATCATAAAATATCCCACCAATTTTGAGGGGAAAAAATCCATAAGTTATCTAAATATGTATTTATTAAGATGAACATTTTGTGTTGTTGATATGTTTTGAGCAGTTTTGAGCAGTTCGATAAAATGTGTGAGTTAGTTATAACAAATGGTTTGTCAGAAAAGTCATGATGTATTTTTTCTATGTTTTTCCATGCAAAGATACGACTTTTCTGACAACTCAATATATTACTTAAAGGTAAAGTAATCAAATTTAATATGTTACAAGTGGAACTTAGAAGTTGTAACAGTTCTAAAAACTGACTGCTCCTTAAATTATGATACAAAATATATAATTTATGAATAAAAATACCTTTAAATTGTATGTTTTCACTTGAGTACACTAAGTTCTTAGCATGGTTTTAAACTTTTTCATTTAGCATACTTAGCTACAGTGGTGTTATACATAAATTTCCTTTTAAGGGTGCTCATCATAAAATATCCCACCAATTTTGAGGGGAAAAAATCCATAAGTTATCTAAATATGTATTTATTAAGATGAACATTTTGTGTTGTTGATATGTTTTGAGCAGTTTTG
The DNA here is from genome assembly GCF_000334495.1 of Tupaia belangeri chinensis. Classification (NCBI taxonomy): domain Eukaryota; kingdom Metazoa; phylum Chordata; class Mammalia; order Scandentia; family Tupaiidae; genus Tupaia; species Tupaia belangeri. The sequence continues at coordinate 8,639,277 of NW_006159859.1, forward strand.
AGCAGTTCGATAAAATGTGTGAGTTAGTTATAACAAATGGTTTGTCAGAAAAGTCATGATGTATTTTTTCTATGTTTTTCCATGCAAAGATACGACTTTTCTGACAACTCAATATATTACTTAAAGGTAAAGTAATCAAATTTAATATGTTACAAGTGGAACTTAGAAGTTGTAACAGTTCTAAAAACTGACTGCTCCTTAAATTGACCCAGTATGAGATTTGACTAGAAGATATTTTACAAATACTTTAGAAACATTTTAAAATAGTTTTGACTTTAAATCTAAATTTCATTTGTTTATGGACTCAACAAATTTTTTTTTGAACATCTGCTAAGTTCCAGGAATAGGAAACTTGTTCTAACAATCGAGTTACTTTTGTAAAGGACCTCATACTGAAGTGGAAGAGAGAGGTCACAAATAGGCAAACAGCGTCACACCATGTGATAAGTGTCATGATAGGGGTTTACAAGCAGGAGCCTGTGGAATCGTGTGGAAGGGCATCTGTGGTAAATTGTTGTTCCAAAATGACTGCAACACGATCCACATTCTCCTCTTACAGTGTAATGTGGATACTCCTCCTCTCCTTGATTCTGGGTGAGCCTGTTACCACAGCTTAAGCGATGCTGTGTGACTTAAGAGGTTGGGTCATTAAAGATGATACAACTTCTGCCTAATTCTTTTGGGGACGCTTGCTCTTGGCACCTGGTTGCCATTCTGTGAGGAAAGCCAGTATACATGAAGAAACCACGAGTAGTGATCTGACAGATAGCCCAGCTAAGGGTTTCAGTTATCAGACAAGAGTGAAGAAGCCTTCAAGATGACCCCAGCCCAATCACAATAGTGAGCACCTCAGCTGAGCCCAGTCAACCCCAGAACAAGAAGACATGACTGTTAAGCATTCTTTTAGGTTCTCAACTTTCTTTCTTTAAAATGATACTAAAAATATTTCTAAGGTGTATTTGTTGAGTTCTGTAAAAGATTGCCAGGATACTTACTTATAAAATGCTGCCTGGTTGTTTGCTAACAACCATAATTTTATGATTCCATGTGGTGGATAACCCTTTGCTAATGCATTCTCTTTTTGCTCAGCAAGGGCCTCTTCTCTGAATCCCTGTTTGAAGTGGGTTATAGGAAAACCTCTAAAATTCTTTTTACCTTTTTCTCTTGAAACCCAGTGTAAAGATGGTGATGGCTAGTGAACTGTGTCCCTCTCCTCCACCCACTTCCTCACTTCAATTTGCTAAATCATCTAGGAATGAAGGCTACCACCTCATGTCGTTGTATAGGAGAAAAGAGAATGAACCATACAAAGGAAGAGAACTTCTACCGTGATGGTCGTCCTGTTTATCCTTTAAGGATTCTAATCCTTTTTTTTTTTTGGAGAGGTTTTTGCTATAGGGCACGTGCACTCGCCAGAAAGACAGAGACAGACAGACAGACAGAAAGCAAGAAATCACCCTCCAAAGGGGGATGGCCATGCCACAATCCCTTCTCCTCCATTCTCCTCTCAGGATCTTGGACATGCACGCACATGCGCCCAGTGTGAGTTTAAGCCACCGGGTCCAGGACCTGAACCATGGTTGACTACATGGGAGTCCAATGACATAGCCATTATGCCAACTGCTGGCCCCTAGTTTTCTATATTATAGTATGGGATTAGCCCCTCCAAATAATGTCATTCAACAAACATTAAATTCCTACTATGTATCAATCACTATATTTCTATTTTTCTTCAAGTTAATCTACGTATTTATGACTGATCCTCCCAGCAGAAAGCTTACAGGTGAGAGAACACTATGTATTGAGTTGTCTGGAAAGTCCTGACACATTTTTGCATTTAAAAAAAAAAACAAAAAACACAAAGGGACCAGCAGATCATGTAATGGCTACATCACTGGACTCTTACGTAGTCACCTGGGATTCGAGTTCCAGATCCAGTGGCTTAAACTCATGCTGGGCACATGAAATCTAATAAATTATCATTATAATTTATATCTAATGAATTATAGATGTAAATTATACATGTATCAACGTGACTGCTTCTCAATAGCATAATGTCTAAGCAAAAGCCAAGGACAAACTGGCAACACTAATCTGTTAGAAGTCAGAATAGTTTCACTCTTCTAATAGTTGATTTATTTCTTCATTGAGACAGAAAGAGAGAGAAAGAGGCACCACTAATATGGTCTTCACACCACAGTACACCCCACCCCCCCAGCCTCAGCCAGCCAGGATCATGGTCACATACACACATGCCTGTCATGCATAAGAGATCTCAGGACATGAATCCAGGATCTTTCCATATTCATTTTGCGTATGAATGACATAAATAGAGCAGTAAACAAACTTTTGCAAATATATTGTCATATCCTTAGTATCTTATGTAGTAGCCCTTCAGTATATACTTGTTGTCTGATATTAAGTACAGGATGAGAAATTAATGGGTTTTCTCATAAGTAATGTACATTGGCAAACTGATTTAAGCACTGGGACGAACATTGGATTGTGGCATGGCAAGACCCTGTTGAAAGTACCTGTTTTTCTCTCTGGAAATAAATAAAAGAGCTTTACATATGTATTATATTACATATATCCATGTGTTCCTCATCCCTAAAGAGGACCAGCTGATTCCCAGTATTGGACTGCATTAAAAGAGAAGAACTTATATATAAAAACCATTAGGTACCCCTGATTTAAATTTTTTATAAATATTTTTATAATGATATACATCTCTACTTTTAGTTTTTTTCTGTAGGGTATATGTGCTCGCCAGAGAGGTTACAGAGAGAGAGAGAGAGAGAAGGAAAGTGAGAAATCACCCCCTGGGGGGGTATAGCCATGCCACAGTCCCTTCTACTCCATTCTCCTTTAGAGATTTTGAGCATTCTTATACATGTGCCTGGTTTATTTTCTAAGCTGCCAGGTCCAGGACTTGAACCACACAGTTAACCATGTGGGATCTGCCTCCTTAACACCACACCACCTGGCTGACCCTGTATCTCTACTTTTAAAGCCTTGTTAGACATGATTAGTTTCAGATGATACTCCCTATTACACACAACTATAGAAATGTATTAGAGTTTGGAGAAAAAAAGTCCTTTGGGACATGATTCTACTCTGCCACTAAGGAGTTTTAGTTTAAAGTAACAAATCTGAAAAATTTTCATAGGCCAGCTCATGGCATGATGCAGCTGGATTCCACATGCCCAGCCTTGTGGTTTGAGTCCCAGACATGGCAGCTTGAGAAACATGCACATTACATGTGTGTACATGCCACAGGTCTCAAAAGGGTGAAGAAATAGAGAAGCAGGGATTATGGTGTGACCATTCCCCATGGTCAGGTGTTTTCTCACTTGCCCCCGCTCCCCACTGACTCTCTCCAATGAGCATATGCACTGTTTGGCAAAATTTTTTAAGTAAGTAAAGTAAAATAAAGTGATTTCTCTATTTAAATAAGTACCCTGAGGATAAGATAACTACACACAACAGAATCCATCATTTTAATGGTCCAAAAATGGTTTTGTTTTACATCAATACTCCTATATAGTGTCCATCCTTCTCATTAAAAAAAAGAAATCACTATAGTTTCAGGTAATTTGATACAATATTCCTGTTTAATCTTACTTAAGAGAAATTAGGCATGTTCCTTTTTCTTCCTCAATGGAACTAAATTTGAAAGTTTATTGTAGTCTGCAAATTCTTATTTTTAAGAAAAGTCCCCAGGTTACCCAAAATGCTATAATACTTGACCATCATAATGACTCGCTGCTCACACTCACAGAAACCCCAACTGAGTAGCATCTCTTGGACGTTCGCGCCTAGTGAAGGCCTTCCTAAGACTTGACGGGATGGCTTAGGAAACTTCTGCTCATTCTGCACTCAGCCTTGCTCATACAGTAGAGATGAAAGAGAGAAAGGGAGGGAGGAGTAGCAGTATCTAAAGTACCATTTGCTCATGTTCCCCATCCCTAAAGAGGACCAACTGATTCGTCATAGTGGGCTGCACTAAAGGAGAGGAACTTTGAACTTAGGGAGTACCAGTCTTTTATAAAGAACAATTACTAATAATAAGATATTGATCCAAAACATGTTCTTATTACTGTATAGTAAACAAACTTGACATTTGTTCCAGAGGGACATGCCATCTGTCAGTGCCCAAAACTGTTAACTGTAGAAATGTCCTTGAAAAGACAATCCAGAATAAAGTTTCTCAGTGCCTTGGCTTGCAAGATATACAGAAACATGAAGGAACCCATGAATTGTCTACCAACACCATTTTACATATGTGCATATATTAATCAATCTTCCCTCAAAGAACATTAACTTTCTAAGGCTTTGATTCTCTATTTGCCATGCTTAGAACAGTACATGGCACATAGTAGTTCCCAATAAATATCTGTTAGATGACAGGATAAATCTGAATAATTTTATCTATTTCCTAATAATATATTTAGGGATGATGAGAAAGATAACCTCAGTATGTCTATATTTCTATTAATAAAGTTAATTGGTATTTTGTCATTTTCTGTAATTATGTTCTGAAAGTAAATTTCCATTTTAACACTGATCATTACTTTATTACCAAATTTGACAAATTTGATAAACCTACACATTTAGGGAAAAGTCAGGAAAAAAGAGATTTTTACCAAAACATAATGTGTATTTTGATATAGTTGGATACTTTAAAGCAAAGAAATAATAACAGTGACCACTGCAGCATATTGAGTTATAATGTACCACATAGATGTAATAATTTCAGCTGATTTTTTTTTTTTTTTTTACTGTGAGTCTAAGTGGTAAGATTCAATTTTGTTAAGTGCAGTGCTTAGTTTGTACTACGAAATTTCCATTTGTCCTTTGGATTTATTTATTTCTTTCAGTTGTATAAAAAAATGGGAATATTCATCTCTTTAAATAGTCACAAGTGATATTTAGTTACGATACAGTAATGGACAGTAGTACACATTAAGAAGAGTAGGATTATCTCTGCCACTAATGAGCTGGATAACCTTGGACAAGTCCCAGACTATATATTTACTTTGAGGTGTTAGAATAGATGCCTTTAGGGACCAGCAGTTAGCGTAATGGCTATGTCACTGGATTCCCATGTAGTCGACCGTGGTTCGTGTCCCGGACCCGGTGGCTTAAACTCACAGCAGGCACGTGTGTGGGCGGGCCCAGGATCCCGAGAGGAGAATGGAGGAGAAGGGACTGCGGCGTGGCCATCCCCCCGGGGGGTGATTTCTCGCTTTCTGTCTCTCTGTCTGTCTGGTGAGTGCATGAGCCCTATAGCAAAAACCTCTTCAAAAAAAAAAAAAAGAATAGATGCCTTTAGTGTTCCAATTCTAAATCTCTTTGGCTTTTTAAAAAATATTTATTTACTTTTATTTATCATTGTCATTATTATTATTATTATTATTTTTAATTTCATCAGAAAGAGTGAAAAAGGAAAAGTGAGAAAACAAGCCATCAGGTCCAGGACTCAAACTGCGGTTAACCATGTGAGAGTCCGGCACCTTAACCACCACACCACCTGCAGGCCCTTATCTTTGGCTTGTGGATATTAACACAACTCTTATTGTTACTCTGTTTTTAGGTGACGTTCTTATTGCTGTGAATGATGTTGACGTGACCACTGAAAACATAGAGAGAGTTCTGTCTTGTATTCCTGGACCTATGCAGGTTTGGACTTCCTTTTTCTATATTTTACCACCAGTTATATAAAATAAATACAGCATGTAGTATTTTCTCTCTTAAGATTTTGTAAACTATCATGTATAATGGGCGAATTACATTTATTCTTGGCTATTTAAGAAATTTTTACTCTTGATAATATTTTTAGCTTGGGAGATAAACAATCTGCAAGTAAAAGTTATCCTAAGTAAAGGAGTATCTGCAACACAAAAATACATATAGCTACCAACATGTCATTATAATTGCCACATATGTTGATGGCAGTCTAGCTCTTTTTAAATAGCCATGGAATTTTCTACTCTTTGACTTATTAAAATCACTACTGTTGTAAAGTTTTTTATAATGTAGTTTTATTTTAAAAGTAATTGTACTATTTTCTTTTTTTTAATGCTAGAAGGTGTGTATTCTCCCCAGAGAAAAAGAGAGATGGGGTTGAGAGGAGCACCACACCCCCCACCCCTGAATGTGGCATAGTTACATTGCAATATTTTCTCCTCCATTTATTCCATCCTATCAGAATTTAGGACATCCACAAACATACACCCAAAACATAGAATGTTTTTCTAGCTTCTGGGACTGGGTTTCAAACTGTGGTTAGCCATAGAGGATCTGGTTCACTTAACCACTAGACTACAGAGCCAACTCTATATGACTTTCTTGATTTTTTTTTTTTTTTTGTCTTTTTGTCTTTTTTGTGGTCAGAGTGTATATGCCTTTGCCAGAGAGAAACAAAAGAGAGAGAGAAAGGGAGAGAGGAAAGCACTCCCCAAAGCAATGCTATTTTCTCGATTTTTTTGTTTGTTTGTTTGTTTTCTATTTAAGCCTGTCCCCTGACTTTTTGTTTAGCTCCTTAAGGAATTATTTTTCATTTCTTATGGATAAATTGATTTCATATTAAGTCATTCTGGTATTTTAAACATCGACACTTTATATCATAAATGACATTTTTAGATTATTTAAAAAGTGCTATACCTTTTATTTATGCATACACTGACAGTGAGAGAAAAAGTGAGAGATCACCCCTCAGGCAAGAGGCCACATCACAATCCCTTCTCGATTCCCTTCCTGGGATTTTGGGTGTGCACACATGTGCACCTGTTGTAAATTTCAAACCACTGGGTCTGGGATTTGAACCATGGACAGTCATATGGGAGTCCAGTGCCTTAACCATTATGCCATCTGCTGGCCCCACACAAGATGCATTTTCAAAGCATGTATGCAGTGTGCAACAATCAAGTCAAGGATAACACCATATTCATTGTTTTCAACAAAAGGATGTAGTGTGTATTGATTAAATCAGGGTAATTCGTATGTCCATCATCTCAGCCATTCGTCATTTACCTTGCTTTGGGAACATTCAAAAACCTTTTTTTAAGTTACTCCGAGATATACAGTAAATTGTTGTTAACTATATTCACCCTACTGTATTTTTAAAAAAATTCTTTAACTTTATTTACTTACTTATTTTAATTTGACCAGAGAGGGACAGAGTGAGAGAGAGAGAGAAAGTAAGAAAGGAAGCCACCAGGTCCAGGATTCAGACCTCAGCCAGGCATGTGGGAGTCTAGCGCCCTTAACCACCACACCATGTGGCCCGCCACTGTATTTTTAACACTAGAAATGTCCCTCTTATCTGTTTGTAATTCTGCTTCCATTCATCAGCATCCTTCCATCCCCACTACCTCCTGTTCTTCTCAGCCTCTATAGTCATTCTTTAGGTCTCTACTTTTAAAGCGCTGATGTTTTTGTTTTTTTTTTTCCTTCGATTTCTACACGAGTTGTAAGAACATGTGTCATTTGTCTTTTGGAGTCTGGCTTATTTCACTCACCATAGACACTGCTTCTTAAACAGGATTGATTGATTCAAGAAAGTAAAAAGAACGGATAACTAAAGCAACCAGACTTTGTAAGTGATGAGTAATAGCGTGTCCTTGGCCCATTGTGTCATGAACCGTGAGACAAGAGGAAAGGCCAGGCAGATTCACAAATAATGGGGAGGTGAGATGAGAAAGCATGAACCTTGTCACAAGTGGAAGTCTATGGAGTAACAAACTCTTTCATGTAAACTAACTTACATTCAATATTTCTTTAAAGCTTTTTTCTATAAGCAGGGAATATCTTTAATAGTTATGTGTACCAGGCCCTTTTTGTAAAATAGTGCTCAGCTGGGCCACTGTGGCACAGCAGTGATGTACTCCTCTGCCGTGCTGGAAATCCATGTGGAAGGTCAGGGTTCAGTTCCCAGGTTACCTGTTCATACGAGCACACACACATCCTGATCCTGGCCAGCTGGGAAAACTGGGGGTAGGATCATGGTTTAAGACCCTGTTCAGGATGCTTGTCTTTCTCTTTCTCTCTCTCCCACATGAAAGAAATAAGCGGGAACCAGCAGTTAGCGTAATGGCTATGTCGCTGGACTCCCACGTAGTCAACCGCGGTTCGTGTCCCGGACCCGGTGGCTTAAAACTCACGCCGGGCGCGTGTGCGTGCGTGCCCAAGATCCCGAGAGGAGAATGGAGGAGAAGGGATTGCGGCGTGACCATCCCCCCTGGGGGGTGATTTCTCGCTTTCTGTCTCTATGTCTCTCTCTGTCTGTCTGGCGAGCGCACGCGCCCTACAGTGAAAATCTCTCCAAAAAAAGAAATAAGCAAACTCTTCTTTGGTTGTTTAAATAGCAGTTAACTCTTAATTCGGTTACCCATCTCGCCATTTATCTTTTTATCAAGGCAAACAGGTTTCCTGACATTTGTAGCTACTTAACATGTACACTTTTAAAAATGTCTTTCTAAACAGTAATTTTTCTTGCATTATGGAGCCGACTTAAATCAGAAGAATGCTGGCTAACATAGCTCCTTAAAGAATTCTAACAGATGGTTCTTTGGTGTGTATTTTTGTCTAGGTTTTGGTCATGGTGAGGGGAAAAGGTCTGTGCACCATGGCAAAGAAGCAATGTTGCTTGCCAAGTATAACATAGTTTTCAAGTGTGTTGTTTTTCACCAACCAGAGCAAACCAGTCTTAAATTTTAGGTGGTTGTTGCTGCCCAAAGTGAAATTAGCAAACTTTTATTTTTAAGCCTACCATCTCATTTTCTTTCTTTTTTTTTTCAATTTATTTATTTGCATTCATTCACTATACATCATTACAGCATACAAAATGAGATTTTCCATCCAGAGTACACTGTATATTGTCTCAATTAAGCAGATCAACAAACATGTTATTGTCAGCAAATAATCTTCCATTTCTTGTTTTCTGTATGTTTTGCTTTTTTTTCCCCCCCATCCTTAATTCCCTATCTCTTACCCTCTGCCATCTCCCACTCTCCTCCCACACTGTCTCTGGTATCTATGCTTGCTTTCTATACTGTTTTCCCCCCACATTTTATTGAATTACTAAACACCTTAATTAATCTAAATGTTTTCATAGCAAACACAGCTGATATATACATTTCCATGAACTCAAGTTTAACTTTATGCATCCTATAAAGTAGCACCAAGCTGGGGCTCTATATTACTGCAATCATTGAATAGATTTTTTTCTTTCTGAAACTTTTTTTTTGGTAACTTAATTTACATTCTTTCCCTAAGCATCATCACAGCACACAAAATGCAATCTCCCATCCAGTACACACTGCATAGTGACTCAATCATGCACATTATAAAAAATTTTCCATTTCTAGTTCCTAGAATTATTTTTTCCCCTCTTTCTGACCCTCTGTCCTTTCCCACCCTCTTCTCACACTATCTCTGGTGTCTACAATTGTCTTCCATTCCTTTCCCACCCACATTGCA
>NW_006159859.1:8649712-8655114 GCF_000334495.1 Tupaia belangeri chinensis
TCGTCAACTTCTTTCTCCTTTCTCTTTAGCAGTTCATTATCTCTCTTCTCTTCCATCTCTGTTAGCTTTGACATTATGAATGCTCTAAATTCCTTATCAGACAGTTCCATGATTTTCACCGAACTACTTGTGGATGAAGAAGAGCTACTCTTTTCCCTTGGAAGAGAGGTATTTTCTTGTTTTCCCTATTCCTTGTGATCCGGCGATGATTTCTTGTCATCTGATGTTTCTTTCAAATTCTTGAAGTTCAGTCTGAATGTTCAGGAGCAAGCAGACAGAGGTGATATAGAATCTCTTTGCTGTTCTGTTGTGATTGCTGGTGCAGCAGATTCAGTAGATATTGAGGAATATTTTAACCCTATTAGTATTTGGATGTTTAGCTACAGGGCTCTTAGATCCGTCTAAAAACACATTAAATGGATATTGGAAGGTGGAGCGACCAGAAAAAGGAAAATGAAAAAGAGAGAGAAACAACAACAAAAAGAAAAAAAAGACAAAAAAAGAAAAAAATTGTAATTATTGTTTTTCTTTTAAAAAAAAAATCACAAAATAGAAAGCCATGTGGCGCACAAGCACGCCGTGTGAAATACCTAGTTCACTGGAGCCATGTGGAACCTTTTCTGAAGGCCTGGCCTCTTCTGCCTGGGTGGGAGGACCAGAGCAATAATTAACAAGATAAAAGGTGGAGCTAAGAGCCAGAGAAAAACGTTGCCTTTAAAAAAAAATGTGAAAAGGAAAAATTACAAAAAAAATGGGAAGACAGAAGCAGGGAGAGACAGAAACAGAGATAGAAGGCTGGGGGAGTGAGGAGGGAACAGGGCCGGGGGGGTGGGGGACTCCCTACTGCTAGCTCGTTTGCTGGAGGCTGAATTATCAGTAGAAAATCTTCATTCCCTGCAATACCTAGTTTGCTGGAGCCATGTGGCCATCTCATTTTCTTTTGTCATTTTTGATGAGTCACACCCTATCTTTTGACCTCTCTACCCAGAAGAATCACAGCTGGAATAGTTGCCTACACTGCTCTGGATAGTTTCTTTCTCTGAGGCCCACTTTCTTGTTCACTGCTGGCTTTGCACAGATAACTCTCACAGATACTACACCCCAGGACACTTGCTCCCTGGGATTGTCACTCATCCCATGCTCTCCCTATCACATTTCTCCCCCTCCACTCCACTCGAGCTCTTCTACTCAGAGCTTCTCCCCAAAGCCCAGTGCCAGGGGACAGTCTTCAAAGATCCCAACTTAACCATCATAAAATTTTAGGTTGTTGGGAAAGTCATGACATATGTTTCTGTTTTCCTATGCAATAAATGCTTCATTTGCCAAATTCCAAAACTTTCTTACATTTCTAGGACCACTACCAAGGGTTCCCATTTTGCTTTTCTTTTCTTTCTTAAGTTATTTATATTTGTCTTCCATGAGTGAGAGAGACAAAGAGATAGCACCCCCAACAGGGTCTTTATGCAGTAATCCATCCCCAGCTTCAGCTAGCCCCAGATCATGGGCACATGCCTTCCTGGGATATTCAGGGAAGTCTCCAGACACAAATCCAGAACCTTCCCACATGTGTCATCAGCCTTACAGAACTTTGCGTTTTATTACTGCACCGCTGTCCAGCCCCTCCTTCTCATGTATTTTTTTTAGACACACCTAAATCCTCATTCTTGGATAAAAGAACCCCCTGACCACCAAGCTTTTTGCTTTGTCAAACCCCTGTTCATGGATTTTATATATTTATGTTACTTTTATATTTATTGACACATATATCGAGTCATCCCCACTAGAACAGATGCTACCCTCAGCACGTAGTCTTTCAGGCTATCCAAGGTGTAGGTGTAGCTTGTTTGGACTACAGCATCATATTGTTCCCTTCCACACCCTTCCAAGATGGAGCATTCCTCTTTTTTTGGAGAGGTTTTTGCTATAGGGCATGTACACTCGCTAGAAAGACAGAGAGAGGCAGAGAGACAGAAAGCGAGAAATACCCCCCCCAGGGGGGATGGCCACACCACAATCCCTTCTCCATTCTCCTCTCGGGATCTTGGGCACACACGCACACGTGTCCGGTGTGAGTTTAAGCCACCGGGTCCAGGACTCGAACCACGGTCGACTACATGGGAGTCCAGCGACATAGCCATTATGCTACCTGCTGGCCACCCCAAGATGGAGCATTTCTAAAACTGTATCTCTTCAACTCCTTTTCACCTTAACCTTATGTTAATTTTCATCAAATAATAATTCTTCATTGTTTTTATGTAGGGTCTCTAATTTTTTATATTTTACTTTAGCTTGCTTAATATTCCTCCCCCCCCAACATACTTATTTTGTACTTAGCCTTTTATTTATTTATTTTTATTATTTTTTTGACACAGTTCTCTAATACCAATGACTTGTTTTCAATATCAGGTTTACAAAAAAAACCAAAAACATAAAAAAGAGTAAACGTTAAACGTTAATCTTTTTTTTTTTTTAGTTTTTGTTTTTAGTTTGTGTGTGTGTCAGAATGTGTATGTACTCGCTAGAAAGAAATAGAAACAGTGAGAGGGAAACTGAGAAATCGCCCCTCAGGGGGGTTGGCCACACCACAATCCCCTCTCCTCCATTTTCCTCCTGGAATTTTGGGCATTCATTGTGCAGATGTAATGCAATGCTCCACAAAGGCTATATAGGCAAGTCCCAGGTTTGCATCTCAAGGTCTCCTTTTACATACTGTGTGTGTGCCTATTATCCTGACTTAGGCTGAGGATGGATCATGACATGAAGAGTCTGTTGGGGGTATCTATTTCTCTTTCTATATGTTGCCCTTTCTCATGAAAGATGTAAAACTTTTAAATCCATTTTACTAATCTGCCCTCTGGTAAGACTTTAAATATTAGGAATACTTTGTATGTATATAACTTATGATGATGCCTTGCTATACAAAATTTAATTTAATGAAAACTTCTTTTAGTCGAGATAAAAATTGCTGCTTCTTTGAAACAATCAAGATGTTCTGGGCTAAACAGCATCTAGATTAATAACTCACTTTTCAAGGGAAGGTAACTGAGAAATGGAAGCTACCTATCAACAACTGGAAAGTTTTCACCTTCTGGACTTTTACCAATCTTGACATCAAGCCATGAAATTAAAACTATCTTGATTAAAACTAATCTTAGGGCCATGGCTCAAGATTTAGGATGTTGATATGTTTTTATTATTCTTGGTCTTTGTTTTAAAGGATCACAAAGAATGTCTGAAAGAAGAATATTTGAAATATCATTTCATTTTTTTTTTTAAAAAAAAGCTAACTCTTTTGTGAGAGTTCTGATTCCTGAATCTCATCCTTCTATTTTCTCCAGATGAGTTAGTACTTTCAGATCATACTAATTTCTGTTTTTGTTGCCAATAATTTAGAATAAAATGATTGTATGTAAATGGCTTTTTAATGCACAACATTGTATGTTATTACTGAGTAAGTCACAGTAATTACTGTGCTGCCAGCTGGAAATACAGGTAGAAATGAGGAGAATACATACTCTGCCATCCTTGCTCTAGGATGACTTATACATACTGTATGTGCCTGAGTCTGTGTGCATGCACAGAGCCACCTTTGTGGAAATTTTAGTTGTTTTTTCCTTGTTGGAAAATCAGACCCTGATTTATCTTATTTTTTGTATTGTAATTTCTCATTTATATATAATCATTGTACATCTTTGTAGGGTACAGTACGGTTTATCAAAGAATGCATCCAGTATATAATAATCCAGTCAAGGATATGTCACTGTTCATCTTATTTGACATCAAACATTACATTATGTTGTACACTTTCACTGTTTTAATTTTCAAAGGTGAAACTGACACTTGAAAATGCATATGCTGTGAAAAAGGAAACGACTCAACCAAGACAGAAAAAGGCACAGTCGAACATAAATGATTTAGTTAAACTTTTATGGGGAGAAGAGGTTGAAGGTATCCAGCAGAATGTCCTCAACACTCCCCATATTATTATGTATCTCACACTGCAGCTTGACTCAGAATCATCAAAGGAAGAGGTGAGTATCTTCTCAAAAGTACAGGGGTAAAAATTAAGTCCTCCCATGAATAATAACTACATTTTTTATTTAAAGAAAAAACAAAAGTAAATTACCTGTTTTGTTATTTTATACTCTATTGCAGATATGGATATGTCATACTACAAATGTTTATAAAATAAAAATGAATTAATTATTTTAAGCAGTAGGAAAAGAAGGGGAAGGTACTGTAATAATCTTCTTAGAAGCTAAATTCCTATTAGCATCTCTCTCTTTTATTAATATATAATAATATTTATATGTAATAAAATTCTACTTTTTTTGTTGTTGTTAGGGGTTTGCTCGCCAGAGAGAGCAAAGATGGGGGGATGGGGTGGTAAGAAAGCACCTCCCCATGGGAATGGTCACGCCACAGTCCCTTCTCCTCCATCTCTTCCCTCCTTTTGGGATTGTGAACATGCACACACATGTGTCCATCATGTTTCTCAAGCTACCAGATTCAGGATTTGAACAGTACAGTCATCCATTTGGGACCCATCTGCCTTAACCATCAGGCCACAGATTTGGCCCAAAATTCAACAATTTTAAGTGTATAATTTGATGAGCTTTTAGAACTGTATATAATCATGACATGGAACATTTTAACCACCCCAAAAAAGTTTCTGTATGCCCTTTTGCAATCAGTTTCCTCCTGCTAACTTTTAATGCAGTAACTTTCTTTCATAGGTTGTAAATAATTTTTATGTTTTACATATTTATTTTTCATTCATTTGTTTCTCAGTGTTTACTGAACACCTATTTATGACTGGCATGGTATCAGATATTAGGTATTTTTATTTGTAGGTAAGGAAATAATTCTAATAAAGACAAATAAAATATTCAAGTTCAAATAGCTAACTGACAGAATTTCTACTTAAACTTAAGGTGTTTTGCCTTCCAAAAAACCTTGTGATACAAGGTTACCTTTCATCATAGACGTTCTGAAACTGCTAATTGTTTTGTTCAAATCTTTTGTAAATTTTATAGTGGTTTTGTTTGTTTGTTTTTTTGTCTGCTTTATAAGTAAGGGATGTTTGGAAATCTCCCATTCTGGTGAGGATTTGTTTTTCCTTCTGGTTCTAAATATGTTTGTTGTATATATTTTGAGATAATTTTGTTAGATTCACTAATGTTTAGAATTATTAAATCTTCCAGGAGAACTAGACCTTTTGACATTATGATGAGATGCTCTGTACCCTAATATGAGTACTTGAAAGGCTTATCTTTTTTCTTTTTTCTCATTGTGTGTTGTTTTGTTTGTTTGTTTTGTGGAGAGGCTTTTGCTATAGGGTGCATGCGCTCACCAGACAGACAGAGACAGAGACAGAAAGCAAGAAATCACCCCCCAGAGGG
>NW_006159859.1:8655548-8656084 GCF_000334495.1 Tupaia belangeri chinensis
CCAACAAGCTCGGGGACTTGAACCGCGGTCGACTACGTGGGAGTCCAGCAATATAGCCATTACGCTAACTGCTGGTCCCTCATTCTGTGTTTTTTTGTTGGTTTGGTTTTTTGTTTTAAATTTTGCCAGAAGGTACTTGCTCTCACTAGAGGGAGATGGGGTAAAGAAAAGCACTAAATCACCCCACATAGAGCACAGCCACACCGCAATAACTTCTCCCTAATCTCCTTTTGGGAGTTGGGTATGCACATACACACACCTAACGTGTTTTACAAGCCACCCAGTCCTGGACTCAAACTGCCTGAAAGGTCACGTGGGATCCAGCAGGCCATAGGTTGGCCCTCATTCTGTGTCTTTGTTTTCAGTATGTCTTTTACATACAGCAGATTTCCAATCTGGCACATTCTAACTTCTAACTGATGAGCTTATTGAGTCCTTTTTTCTTTTTATTGATTACTCTTTTTTTCTTTTTCTTTTTTGAGAGGTTTTTGCTATAGGGTGTGTGCACTCACCAAAAGACAGAGACAGACAGAAAA
>NW_006159859.1:8656122-8669072 GCF_000334495.1 Tupaia belangeri chinensis
CCTTCTCCTTCATGCTCCTCTCGGGATCTTGGCCATGCATGCACACGCATCTGGAGTGAGTTTTAAGTTGCCGGGTCAAGGACTGGAACCATGGTCAACTGACTACATGGGAGTCCAGTGACATAACCATTCTGCCATCTGTTGGTTCTATTTTGATTACTCTTAAAATTTTGCCATGATATTTGTCTTGACAGATTCTACAGTTAAACACTCTCTTTAAAAAAAAAAAAAAAGAATTATTTTATTCAACTTTATTTATTTCATTTTGACCAGAGAGGGACAGAGAGAGAGAGGGAAAGAAAAAAAGTGAGAAAGCAAGCTGCCAGGTTCAGGACTCGAATTGAGATTGGCCACATGGGAGTCCCAGGCCCTCACCATCACACCACATGCTGGCCTCTAAACACTCTCTTAACTCCTTGTCAAAAGAATTCAAGGCCCTTGGTATGCCTTAATTCCAATTACCTGCCTTTTCACATACATGATATTGTCACCAATATTTTAGTGCTATTCCTTTATTTTTCAAAAAAATTCTGTATAGTTATACCACTGCTACTAATTATTTTATTTTATGCATTATAAATACATAAATATTGGGACCTGCAGTTGGATTAATGGTTATGTTGCTGCACTCCCACGTAGTCGACCTCAGTTCAAGTCCGGACCTGGTAGCTTAAACTCAAGCCAGGCGCGTGTGCATGCATGCCCAAGATCCTGAGAGGAGAATGGAGAAGAGATTGCGGCCTGGCCCTCCCCACTGGGGGATGATTTCTTGCTTTCTGTCTCTGCCTCTCTCTGTCTCTCTGGCAAGCGCACATGTCGTGTAGCAAAAACCTCTGCAAAAAACAAAGACCATAAATATTATTAAATGTATATGTCATAAAGATATGTTTGAAGATAGTATTCCCATATCTTCTGATTTCATTATTGCTGTTAAAAGATCTCTTAGTCTGTCATTTCTTTGTAAGCAATGTGCCTTTTCTTTGTCTAGTTTCTTCTTTTTGCTACATCCAGACTTATTTAACCTCTCCATTGTGTTTTCTATTTAAACAGTTTTTATTTTTGAAAGTTCCTGAGAAGTTTTAACTGATCTATAATTCAAATCTGCCATGATAGCCGTGGGGGGCTGTTGCTGCTTGCTCATCTTTGTGATGCTGTGCTTGACCTCTCCAAGCATTCAGACATGGCTCTTCTCTATTCTGTATCCACTACCTAGCAACTCTGGTCCTGGGGGCACTCTTACTTGCAGTGACTTGCCTACTTACATCCTTGGGACTCCTTTTCTAAACTTAGTGCTTGCTTTTATCTTTGGGAGCCCTGTGGTTTGAAAGTAGGCATGCTTTCCTCCACAGAGAATTTGCCGCTTCTGCTTCTGCCACTGACATAGGGCACTTCAGGCTGACTTAAGGGTTTGAGCTTAAAACGGTGCACCTAGGCTCATTTTACCTACCTTGCCACTAGCCCAGTGCTCAGTGTCCTGACTGAAGCTGTTCTGGGCATTAGCCCTTGGGAGCACCCTGCTGCCATCTTTCTGCACACTCCTCACTACTCCCAACTGAGCCCCCAGCTAGCCTTTACAATAGAGAAGGTGG
The DNA here is from genome assembly GCF_000334495.1 of Tupaia belangeri chinensis. Classification (NCBI taxonomy): domain Eukaryota; kingdom Metazoa; phylum Chordata; class Mammalia; order Scandentia; family Tupaiidae; genus Tupaia; species Tupaia belangeri. The sequence continues at coordinate 8,657,712 of NW_006159859.1, forward strand.
TTGAAAGGATATGAGGAGGATGTCCTTGAAAACCCATCCACTTCTTACATGCCAACAATTCAACAAGTATGTTTTGGACATGGATATAGGATTATAGTATGAGGGTCTCTCACAGCATCTAGTCTACCATCATGCTTTGAGCAGAAGTAAGAGCTGAAAAGTTTTTAACTAATCTACATTTCTTTGCTTTTGAAATCCTTTCAGCCTGAATTCTCAATGCCAAAGCCATTTTGTCCAAGGGATACATTTCTTTGTGTCACTGTATGTATCAAATTTCAGTAAACAAATGACATACCAAAGAGGAGATTTACTTGCATGTATTTTTGTACTTTGTGTATTCTGAATAATACAAAGATCTAGAGTTAATCATTTTAATTTCTGTATTAGTGATCCACTGTATCTTTGAAACAAGTGACACATTTAAGCATTTACTATTGAAACCAGACAAGTTTCTGGGATAATAACATCGCGAGTCTTTCTAGGTCATTCTTCAGTAGGATACTGCTCAGACCTTTTGTCATCCTTGCCTTTATTTCCATGGGAAAGTGTGTAGATGTTTCTCAAATGAACAGGTTTTTTTTCTGTTGCCAGCCCTGTATCAACATTATAATTAGGAGAGGCTTTTTATCCTATTGAACAGAATAGAAGCTACTGCAAATGCATGCTACTAACAAGTGCTTAAAAATACAGCTAATTAAATTGGTTAGGAACTGTAGAGCTTGCCAGGTCTTTAACAGTGAGGCTCTTGGGGCTAGAATAAGAAATGTTCTCAAATTATCTCTTCTTAACTTATTTACAATAAAATATAGGATTATTATGTTTTCTGTGAGTTATACATTTAATAAAAGCTTGTCTTCAAGTTTGAAGATTTAGAAATGTAAGGGCCATAAGTTGGGAGGTTTCAAAAGACTAATTAAAGAGTATACGGTTATTTGTTTCAAGGCACGTTCAGTATTTTAGCTAAATACAGCAAAATAATTTACTGGTCATGGCTTCATTTTATTAGACATAACAGAAGATCTTATTTCCAGTGATAAAATAATGTTTCATAACTTTTTCACACTAAAAATATTGCAAGAAATTTTGAGTTGTTAGGAAGAATTACTTGGCTAACATATTCCACTGCAATTTGCATATACTGAATGTGTTCAGTAAGTAAAAAAAGCAGATGTGTCTAGTATATCATTATCATAATTGTCATAATGTAGAAGTTGCCAAGACAGGGACCAGCAGTTGGTGTAATGGCTAAGTCATTGGACTCTCATGTAGTCAACCATGGTTCGAGTCCCGGATCCAGTGGCTTAAACTCACACTGGACATGTGTGCGTGCCTAAGATCCAAGAGGAGAATAGAGGAGAAGGTATTGCAGTGTGGCCATCCTCTTGAGGGGTGATTTCTCGCTTTCTGTCTCTTTGAGCACACACACCCTATAGCAAAAACCTCTCAAAAAAAAATAAATAAGTTGCCAAGACATGGATTCTATGTCATGTAATTATTTCTTATAGAAAGAGACCAAAGCAAAGTATATAATACTCTTTAGCAATAGAGAGCACCAAGAAAAAGATGTACTTATGGAGTTGGGCTTTCAATAGTGGATATATTAATATTTATGGTAATCATCATTAAACAGTGCAACTAGAAGCTATTCTGAATTCTCCATGGTTTCTGTCTAAAAATTTTTATTTTGCCTGCTTTTAATTTGGCTTATGAGGATGTCACTGTAAGTAACAGCAAAATCTCTTTATGTAAAATTATCAGCACAGTGCACATCCTGATTTTGGAATTTGTTGTTTTATTTTCTAAAAACTCTTTGTTGCCTAGGAATATGTTCTTCTTGAACATATAAAAATATTAAACATTTTGTGAATTATCTCATAGACCTAATATTTGCCATAATTTTAAAAATGTGCTTTTAGTTTGAATTATATTAATTTGTGATATGCAAACCCTTTAAAATTTAAGATACAGGATTTTATAATATCATATTATCTTTCTCTTTCTTCCTGTACTACCCAAATTTAGTTTTGTATTCTCACTTTGTAAGTCTAAGTGTGGTTTTATTTTGGGCTTAAACGTTTAATGTTCTTCCTAAAGATGATGCTGCTGCTGATTATCTTTTAAAGGTCAATGTGAAAGTAACTGAATTAAAGACACCTAAAAGTTACATGTAGTATTTGTGTAGCTATATAACCATAAAGAATGAGAATATATTTTGAAATAAAACATTAATGTTATAAATTATTAAGCAGATTAAACTTTAAAATGCTGTTTGAAACTAATACATAATTTCAATTCATCAATAAGTATCCTGCTCAGTATATATCTTAGTGTCATGACCAATTATAAGAGTCTCTAACTTATTTTAAAATGTAGTATTTTAAATGCTAGTTAATATGGTAAAATTCCATACATAGTTCTTTCATGTGTTTGAATGAAACTCCCATTGAAGCTGAAAGGATTCACTTTTTTGTTCTTCTCTTAATACAATTTCTCAACTTTCCATGACAAAAATAATGGTTGAAAAATTTCAGGGGGAGTGTTGATCATTTCTGTCTTCTTTCATTTAACAGCAGGAAATTCTTTATCATTATCCAACATCTGAAGCAGCTCAGAAACTGAAAAGCGTGAGAGGAATTTTTCTCACACTCTGTGACATGCTGGAAAATGTAACTGGGACACAAGTTACTAGGTAAGTATTTATATTTAGCTTTAATTCTGTTTCTTTCAAGTTCTCTTCTTTGGCTCTGATAAATAAAAAACTAAAAGAAATATCTATTATACAAGTAGATTTGTATCAATAATGTGGGAATCTATTGGGTTATCAGAAACATAATGACGAATTTTTTCATAGAAAAATATATCATGACTTTTCCAATAACCAATATATTGGCAGATAGGATACCTACAGATTTTTACTTCATCTTAAGTTATTTGCACCACTCATCTATTTCATTTGAAGTGTTTTTTTATAGCTATCTTTTTTTCTAAAAAAAAATTATTTTATTTAACTTTATTTTTATTTGACCAGAGAGGGACAGAGTAAGAGAGAGAGAGTGAGAAAGCAAGCCACCAGGTCTGGGATTCGAACCGTGGTCAGCCATGTGGGAGTCCAGAGCCCTTAACCACCACACCACCTGCCAGGCCCTGAAGTGTTCTTAATACAGCTGTTTTGGAACACATTAACAGAGTTGGGCTAATATCCCATATTTATAATTCCTTCATGAAAGTCCTTTAACATGGCATGATAATGAGTCTTGACTTTTTCATGGTTTTTATCTTGATTGTTAACTTGCTAGGCAATACCTTTGTAGTTTGCAAAAATGACTGGATACCAAAATTTGTTATATAGATAGATAGATAGATAGATAGATAGATAGATAGATAGATAGATAGATAGATAAATAGATAGATAGATAGAAAAAAAATATTTTTTTTTTTTTTTTTTAATTTGTCAGAGAGTGTGTGCACTCTCCAGAGAGGGATAAGAGAGGAAAAGCTCCTACCCATGGAACATAGTCACACTACAAACCCTTTCTCCCCATTTCTCCCTCCTTTCAAGATTTTGCGCATATATGTACACATGCCTGGTATGTTTTTAAAGCCACAGGGTTCAGGACTCAGACCATGGTCAACCATATAGGATTCAGCTGCCTTAACCACCAGGCCATGGACTGGTCCCCCAATTTTTTATATAGTTAAAAAATATTCTTACAACCATGACACAAAAATACTGGATTTTCATTGGGAGGAACATTCGGAATTCAGTGGATCTGTGAAATTTATTCAGTGATGGATAAGCAAAACCAATGTCAAGTAATCTTTTTTTTAAAAGCACATCATTGGGACCAGCAATTAGTGTAACGGTTATGTTGCTGGACTCCCATGTAGTCGACCGCGGTTCAAGTCCCGGACCCGGTGGTTTAAACTCATGCCGGGCACATGTGTGTGCGTGCCCAAGATCCCGAGAGGAGAATGGAGGAGAAGGGATTGCGATGTGGCCATCCTCCTTGCGGGGGGGGGGGGGCTTTCTCTCTTTCTGTCTCTCTATCTCTCTCTGTCTTCCTGGCGAGCACACATGCCCTATTAGCAAAAACCTCTCAAAAAAAACAAAACAAAAAACAGTGCATCATATAGTCAGTTACAGAACAAAATACCCATTCCACAATGATTTATCAAGCCCTGACTTTTTTCCTTAAAAAAAAAAAAAGCTTTCTTTTTTCTCCCATGGGAGAGCAAGCAAGACAGGGACACCTAAGTGTAAGGTCTTTCACCATGTCAGCCAGCCTGAATCACAGGCGTGCTTAGGACCCAGGACAGCACCTTTCTTATGTGCTACCTCCTGGGCCCATGTCAAGACCTGACTTTAAAATGTCATAATTAACTTGTGGAGGAGAGGGCTCAAACTTTTGAGGGTTTTTTGTTTTTCTTTTTGTTTGTTTATTTGTTTTTCATAAAATAAAATTAAGAATTAAAAATAGTTTTTCTTTCTCAATATTTCAACAATTTTAGAGCTTACAAAGAAAGTCTATTTCAAACTTTAAGAGCCCCCATTATGCTAAAGTAATATGAAGTTGCATTTTCTAAGCTATAACTTGTCTTTTGCCATATTCTGGTGAACACGACACTTCTATTATTTTAAAAGATGTAAGATCTGTAAGACAGCAGAAAGAATTTCCTCATTTTCCTAGGTTAAAGTGATGCTTAACTCTGACTTCCTATATAGTGTATATAGAAAATATTAGTTCATTTTCAAGGCACAAGTACCTGAGGCACCATCTAGTTATAAATTTGAATTCATAAAAGCTTGTTGCAGGTGTTTTAAAATTTTTTAACAGCTTTACTAAGATATAATTCATAAATGATACAATTTACCCATCTGAAGTATATAAGTAAATGGTTCTTAGTATGTTTACAAATATGTGCAACTATAACCAAAGTCCACTTTAGAACATTTTCATTGCCTCAAAAAAAGAAATCTGTACCTTTTAGCTGTCAACCCACTTCCTCACCCAAGCCCTAGGCAACTAATAGTCTACATTCTATCCTTACGGATTTCCCTGTTCTGGATATTTCATATGAATGAATCATATAATATGTGATTAGCTATGACCAGTATATATGTGTGTGTGTGTGTGTGTGTATATATATATATATGTAATAACCATACACACACAGAGTATATGTATACACACACATACATATATATACACACACATACATATACATATACATATATATTTTTTTTTTTTATTTGTCAGAGGGCACATGTGCTCACCAGAGAGGCAGAGACAGAGAGAAAGAAAAGAAACACCCTCTGTGTAGCGTGGTCATTGCAATCCCTTCTCTACTGCTCCCTCCTTTCAGGATTTTGGGCACACATGTACATGCACCTGGTGTGCTTTTCAAGCCACCGAGTCCAGGACTTGAATTGCACAGCTGGCCATGTGAGATCCAGTATCTTTAAGCTCTAGACCATAGGCCAGCCCAAAACATTTTTTGAGGAAACAATAAATACTGACACTATTATTTCAGGGATTCCTTAGTAATGTATCTTTTGTTTACATACACATTTTTAAACTATAATAAGTGACTATATGAGTTTAATATTTATCTAATAATTTGTGCATTTTTATACTATTAAAATAAATGTTCTTAAAAAGTCCTTTTAATAATTCATATTTTTCATTCCACATTCTTTTTTTTAAAGAATTATTTAACTTCATTTGTCCATTTATTTATTTATTGTAATTGGACTAGAGAGAGACAGAGTGAGAGAAAGTGGGAAAGCAAGCCATCAGGTCCAGGACTCAAACCGTGATTAGCCATGTGGGAGTCCAGTGCCCTTAACCACCATGCCACCTACTGGCCCCCCACATTCTTTTCTTAACATTTATGTATTTATTTGTTTGTTATGATATTCAAGCCACTGGGTTGACCATTTGGGAATCTAGTGTCATAACCACCGTGCCACCTGCTGGTCCCAATTTCACATTCTTATATTCTTTACATTTCCATAATTCATTATTGTATCCTTTTTAGAATACATTTAAATTTTCCAACGTCATTGAAGTAAAATGAGCTGCACATATGTGAAATGTTCACTTTGATTGGTTTTGACATAGGTTTATATCCTATAACCATTATGACAATGAATTTATCCATCAGCCCAAAAGTTGACTTGCAAACACTTTTAAATCTGACTTATATCTTGGTTACTTATTTGTAGATCTGTGTCCTATATTGAATTGTCTCTTCTGAACTGGGACCTTTTTGTCCTTTTCTTTATAATCTCCTTAGCAAATGATGTTCATAAATGGCAATCTCAAAAAGTTTGTTAAATTAACCAAGAGATATAGAAGCTTTCTTTGGGGAGGGGAAAAAATATATATATACACACACACATTTATATATGCTTTTCTATGCAAAAATCATAATGACTTCCCCAGTGATGCAATATTTTAGAATATATTTGTATTGTAATGCAATTCCTTGCCTTTTCTGTGTAGCAGTTAGGTATATGCCAAGAAATTTGCTTATTAAACATGAGTTCTTAAATCTGACCTTATGTAATCTTTTATGAATGATTTTTATAATTTTATGACATTTAAAGATATTTTAACCTTATATTGAAATTATTATTTTCTTAGCTCATCCCTCTTTTTAAATGGGAAACAAATTAATGTAGCTTATTGGAAAGACTCTGACAAGTTGTTGTTAATTGGCCTGCCTGCTGAAGAGTAAGTCAAGATTTTTGTTTACTCTAATTTCATTTCTAAAGTAATATTAACAAAATCTGTTTCATTAAAATTATGGTAATTTTTCAAAGGCCAACTCCTTAAACAGTTATATGATTTAAAGGTCTGTTGCAGTAGTAAAATACAATGCCTGTGTTCATTTGGTATGGTGTGGAAGGGTGTCACAAAGACCCAGTAAAAACAAGGAGTATGGTGGGGGCTTCCTACATTCTTTCCTCTTTTGCAGCTAGTGTAGAAGTGGTGAAGAGATGAGATTGTCCTATACCTAGACTTTTGATAATATTGTGATTTGGAGACCAGCGGATGGAGTAATGGTTACATCACGGGACTCCGACATGGATGACTACAGTTTGAGTCCTGAACCCAGTGGCTTGTAACTCACACTGGGCATGAATACATGCCCAAAATTGCGAGAGGAGAATGAAGGAGAAGGGACTGCACTGTGGCCATCACCCCGGGGGATGATTTCTTGCTGTTTCTCTGTCTCTCATCTCTCTCTTTCTCTTCAGCAAGCACACATGTCCTATAGCAAAAAATCTCTCTTAAAAAAAAAAAAAGATTTTATATATATATAGAGAGAAAGTGACTTGAATTTTGCGTACTTACAGGTTTTTTTTTTAACTTTTGTTAAAGAGTTCAGAGAATTAAGGGTCAGCAGAAAGGTATTTTGGGTAATGTTGAGCACCTCTGAACACATTATGCATATAAATACACAATTCTATTTTTTTGTTATTTTGAGAGAGAGATTTTTGCTATAGGCTAATCTGACAGTGCGCTCATCTGACAGTGAGGGACAGTGAGACAGAAAGCAAGAAATCACCCCTTGAGGATTGGCCATGCCACAGTCCCTTCTCTTCTTTGGATCTTGGGCATGGAGACACACACTTCCAGCATGTGTTTTAAGCCACTAGGTCCAGAACTCGAACAGTGTGGAGTACGTGGGAGTTCAGTGACGTAACCATTATGCCATCTACTGGTTCCATGAATACACACTTCTTAAATAACTTATCTAATGGTAGATTTATATTAGCTTGGTCTCCCTCTTTTATACAAGTGTTTTAAAATTTATTTTATTTTAATAGTTGGCAGTAAAAGCAGGATTAACATTTATGATGAGCCCAGGGACTGCATAAGGTACTTTACTTTCATTAATCTCAATTAGTCTTCACAGTCAGCTCCAGATTAATTTAGTGATTACTGGCTCCATTTTACAGATGAAGAAAGTAAAACCAAGAGACAGTTAAATAACTTGCCAAAGGATACATAATCATCAAGAGGCAGAAATGGAAATTGAATAAGGGTCTAATTTCTTTCAGTTACATTGCTTCCCTAATGTCAGAGGCTAATGAATTCAAGGGAGGTGGGGAATGGAGTATTAATATGGAAAACAGCCCCAAGGAAGTCGACTTAACTACTGTTAGAATAGTCTTATGGCCCTGTTCAATGAGTTTTAAAACTTGTAATTTAGATTCTCACCTACTGTAAAAAGTACTCAGGCAACTTTATTAAACTACTGAAAACACTTTACTTCCCCTTCTGGTCTGTAGAACCATGGCATATGACCTAAAATAGTAATCAAATATCAAAATAAATACTTGTGTATGTGAATAATATAACTTCAGTAAACACCAGTTAAGATAATTTTTCTCCTGGTGTTGCTTTAAGCTTCTCAAGAAAGAGAAAGGTAGACCAGAAAAAAAAGCAATCAGTATCCAGCCATTCTGAACACAAATATAAGTATTTTTTTCCCACTAGTGACTATATTAACCAGATTGCTTTCATTACATAACAGTGTATTAGTTACATATTATTTCATAACAAATTACTCTCAGTCTACTGTTGTGTTGCTTACTGAAATACCTGAGACTGGGTGATTTATAAAGAATAGAGGTTTATTTTATTTGGGTCAGAATTCTGGTGGCTGGAAAATCCAAAGGCATGAGGCTGGCATCAGCCAACAGCTGCAGAGAGGATGGCAGGCTAATCCCTTTTCACAGGAGCTAGAATGTATGAGACAGTGTTAATCCATTCTTGAGTGTGATGCGTCCGTGAGCCAGTCATGGTCCACTAAGCCTCAGTTCTTACAGGTCTTACCATCTCCCAACAACATTACATGGGGGACCAAATTTCAAAATATGAATCTTTGGGGAGACAAGCCATAGCACACCCTCAAAACCTTAGTGGTAATTTAAACATTGATTATCTCAGAGATATTTTTGTGGTTAAGGAATCCTATAGCAATATACCTGGTTGGTTCTGGCTTAGAATCACTGTTGATCACTTAGAGAAGAGGAACTCTCCTACATTGTCGGTGGAAATGTAAATTAGTACAGCTGTTATGGAAAACAATATGGCAGTTCCTCAAAATACTAAAAATAGAAGTATTCATGCTCCAGTAATACTACAACTGGGTTTATACCCAAAGGGTAGGAAACACTCAACTGGGAAGATACTTAGACATTCATGGTTTTTGTAGCACTATTCACAGTTGCTTAGGCAGCAGAATCAACCTCAGTATCCAACAACTGATGAATAAAGAAAATGGGGTATATATACATAATAGAATATTGTTCAGCCATTAAAGAGTTGCATTGTTGTCATTTTTAACAAAATATACAAACCTTCTGAAAATAATACTATGTGAAATAAGGCAAGCACAGGATAACTAACTGTAAGTTCTTAATTTACTAGTGGAAGGTAAAAGATTTGATCACACAGAAGTAGAAACAGTGGATACCAGAATGCTGGGAAGGGGGTAGGGTGGTGGGAGGATAGAAAGAACTTGGTTAACAGGTACAGGAGTATGCAGTGAGTTCTAGAGTGCTTAATTAACACAGAGTAGTATTGATGGTAAGTCAATGTATATTTCAAAGTGGCTAAAGAGAGAATTTTGAATTTTCACAACACAAAGTAATGACAACTGTTTGAGATGGTCAGTACGCTTATGGCCCAGATTTCATCATTACACATTGTATACACATATTGAAAAACCACACTGGACTCCATAAATATATACAACTTAATGTCAATAAAAAATACATTAAATAAATAAGGCCAAGTCACTTCTTTACCCTTTTCTCGCACCACTCACCTTGTGCCAGATTTTTTTCCTTATTACATCTTGTTTCATATAACCATGAAAAATGGGTAGTAGTATTCTCATTTGTTCAAACTGGGAACTAAGACTACTGAGAGATCATGAACAGTTACTTCCAGTGTCAATTTGCATTTCTTTGTATACATTGTGCACGTGATTTGTAATTCAACTGGCAGCCCTGACATTTTTCCCTCATCTGTCTAAATCCCACAGCCTGTGCATCTCTCTTCTCACCCTTGTGTCTTTGACTAGAGGAGAAGTAAAGTGTTGTCTCGCACAAACTTAGGGTGGGACACATGATCCAGGGCCATGTGTTTTGAGGTGGGAAGGTCATCCTCCTCTGATGGCGGCAGTGAATAGCAGGAACCTAACCAAGACGACAAGGTGGGGTAATGGAGAGAGATTCACTTTAGCGTTAAGATAGATGCTCACCAACAGGCTCTGCTCCCTGTGTGGCTCCGCCCAAGTTGCTTCTTGGACTTCAGTTTATCCACTGGTATAGTGGGAATAATAAGACCTACCTTATAGAATTCTCGTAAGACTTCAATGGCAAAATATAAGTTCATTTCTTTCTTTCTTTCCTTTCTCCATTTCACTGAAGAGTATATTTTTATCACAGGAGTTGGAGGTTCAGTTGAGATCTAGGTAAAACCAGGAAGTGTCAAGAATTTAGTAATTTCTTTCTGTGGGTCCAGGTACTGCACCACTTACTTTATACGCATTTAATTTTATTTAAATTTCTATTCATAGTTGACATACGTATTGTCCACAGTACATACATACGAAATGTAAGGAGTTTTGATTCTTTTAGATATGTATCATTTGATGATGTATTAATACATGTATTTTTGCTTTTTTTAGAGTCCCTCTTCCTCAGCTAAAGAATATGACAGAAAGTGTTGTCCAAACCTTGAAATTTATGTATGGCTCGTTAGATAAGTAAGTACTTCTTTGGACTTCTTTCAAGCTTTAAGTATGTGATTTTTAAATCACCTTTTGCCTTTCATACTGTTTCATTCTTTGCAAGTTAGTTTATTTTTTAAAAAATCTTATTGTTCTTTTTTTCTCTCTTTTCTGTCCTTTATTTTACAAGTCTAGGCAGTTTTTCATTTGATCTATTTCTCCCCCCCCTTTTTTTTGGTCTCATTACTTTAGTGGAGAAATTTTTTTAGTGAAATGGTCATATAAGCAGAACAATCCTCTGATTTGATATATTTCTGTAGAGGCAAGAGTATTTCTTTTCTTTTTTTTTTTCTTCGGAGAGGTTTTTGCTATAGGGCACGTGTGCTGGCCAGAAAGACAGAGAAACAGACAGAAAGCAAGAAATCACCCCCCAGAGGGGATGGCTACACCACAATCCCTTCTCCTCCATTCTCCTCTTGGGATCTTGGGCATGCACACACATACACATCCGGCGTGAGTTTAAGTCACCAGGTCCAGGACTCAAACCACGATTGACTACATGGGAGTCCAGCGACATAGCCATTACACCAACTGCTGATCTTTTTT
>NW_006159859.1:8669134-8689448 GCF_000334495.1 Tupaia belangeri chinensis
GCTCGCCAGACAGACAGAGAGAGACATAGAGACAGAAAGCGAGAAATCACCCCCCAGGGGGGATGGTCACGCCGCAATCCCTTCTCCTCCATTCTCCTCCCGGGATCTTGGGCACGCACGCACACACGCCCGGCGTGAGTTTTAAGCCACCGGGTCCGGGACACGAACCGTGGTTGACTACGTGGGAGTCCAGCGACATAGCCATTACGCTAACTGCTGGTTCCCTCTTTTTGTATCTTTTTAACATATACAAAAAGAGTAAGATTTTTAAGTAAGTTTTTGTGGTGTTCTTGGCTTATAAGACCATCTTCAAATTTACTATCCTAAAATATGATACTTTCTCAAAAAATTCTTGTGCAAAAAAAACGATTTACTGTACATTTCCAAATAGTTAGAAGAAAAGAATTTGAACATTCCCAACACAAGGAAATAATATAAGTTTGAGGTGATAGATATGCTAACTACTCTGATTTGATCATTACATAATGTATACGTGTATAAGAACATCACACTGTACCTTTTGAGTAAGTACCATTATATGTCCATTAAAAATAAAACTTTAAAAGATATGCACTATTCTTATTTAAAAAAAGATACACTGTAGAGAAGTTATTAACTAGTTTCATGTGTACCCTTCCATGTATTTTCTATACAATATTAATATACTTTTTTTTTACTCAAATGAGCTCATATTAGGTATATATTTCTGCTTCTTGCTTTTTTAAACTCTTACACTATAATGTAATGAATCTTTTTTGTTTTGAAAGAGGAAAGCTGGGGGAACTGTTCAATATTTGAGCATGCAAAATTATTAGTAGAAAATAGATTTTTCTCCTGGAGGGATTTTTGTAAGTAGTTTACTTTGATATGTTAATAATGTGTGTACCAGTTACTGTATCATCTGGTGACCTACTTCAGTCAGCAGTTGAAGGCAATGCTTTATTACTTTTACTTGGTTTGAACCAAATAGTTATTTTTTCTCTCAGTTCTGCAACAGGTATGTGGTGGACAGGAGAGAAAATAACTTATTATTACACACTTACTATGTACCAGTAGTAATAAACACTAGGTACTTTGCATGTGAGTTAGAGTGTATTAACCCCATTTTTATAGTTGGAAAGCAGAGAGAGGTTAGGTGATCTGCCTGTGACAGCTAACTACTAAGAGTAGTAATAAGATTGAAAGCCAGATCCGTTCTATTCAGAGTTCAAACTTTATTATGTTGCATGAAAGCTATCAAGAGCTGTAAATAGCTGAGATGCTAAAAGGAAAAAAGCAACTTTCATGTTTTACAAAGAAAAGTACTTCAGACATTTCGTTTGTAGACAAGCTATTGGTGTTATCCCTGTGGTTTTTCTAAAGTACCACCTTCTCAGTATATTTGAGAGTACGTTTCAGGGTAAAACCTATGGACAGAGTGACTTTCTTAACATATTCCATCAGTAACAATGTAGTAATGATTCTTATTAAGAAAAAGGAGCAAGGAAGAGAGCCCATGTAATTGGAAAAGATCCGGCCCCCTAGGAGCACATGAAAAATGACCACCATTTCCATGTGTTGTTGTAACTCAGGCTCTCGTTTCTTCAGCGCCTTTTGCCAGGTTGAGAATGTTCCTCGTTTGGATCATTTTTTTAACTTGTTCTTCCAAAGAGCACTTCAGCCTGCCACACTGCATGCCAATGCCAGTGCCCAGCAGTATGATGCTTCCAGTGCAGTACTTCTAGACAGTCTTCCTGGAGTTCGGTGGCTCACACTTCCACGGGAAGTCAAGGTAATCTTAGGTATCAGAAATAAGAACCATGATAACTTGCTTGATTATAATCCTCTATCTTCCTTTTCTTAGGCTTTTTGTTATTTTTAGGATTATGGGTAAGAATTAAAAGAGGCAGGAGTTCCAGTGCAATAAACTTAGACAAAAAAAAAAAAATTTTTTTTAATTTTTTGCTAGATGGCTTATGTGCTGGCTGGAGGAAGAAGGGAACTGAGGAGCCCCTCCCGCCTCTTGGAGGATGGTCATGCTGCAGTCCCTTCTCCATTTCTCCTTTCAGAATTTTGGGGACACACACACACATGCTTGGCATGTTTTTCAAGTCACTGGGTCCAGGGCCTATGAACCATGCAATCAATTGGCCATGTGGGATCCAGCCCCCTTAACTACCATACCACCAGCTGGCCCCACTTATCCCTTCTTTAATACTCTTTCTTCCTTTTATCCCTCCCTTTCTTTAGAGAGATCTTTTTTCCTATTTTTTGGAAAGAGATGTTTGCTATAGGGCATGTGTGTTCACCAGAGAGACAGAGAAAAATAGAGGAGACCCCATTCTTCTCTCGGACTTTGGGAATGCATGCACATGCACCTGGCATGAGTTTTAAGCTGCCGGGTTCAGGACTCGAACCACAGTTGACTTTGTAGAGTCCAGTGATGTAATCATTACACCATTTGCTGGCCCCTCCTTTTTTTTTTTTTTTTTAAGTTTTATCTATTTATCTCTTCTGAGAGAGAGAGAAGCACTTCTGTTAAGGTCCCTACACTCCCATCTACTTCCAGTCTCAGCCAGCCCAGATTACAGGCATATAAGTGCCCAGTGTGTAGAGAAAGGCCCTGGAATGCAACCCCGGGACCTTCCCATATGGTCCCAGTTGGATTACTGCCATGCCACTGTCCAGTGCATAGATCTGACTTTCTTATCTTTATGATTTTCATTCTCTCCAAAGAACTTCTAAAATTTCTGCAAGCAGGTCTTCTGGCAACAGATGCCCTCAATTTTTTGTTGGTCTCAGAAAATCTGTATTTCTCCTTCACTTTTGAAGAATAATTCCTTGGGGTACAGAACTTGAATGGTTTGTTGGGGAAGTCATGACGCCATTTTGCCCAGAAAAACAGGAAAATACATCGTGACTTTCCCAACGACCTAGTAGGTTGATGAAAGTTTCTGTCACGCTTAAATATTTCACTCGTGTCTCATTTGCATGATTTCTGAGAAGTCATTTAATTCTTGCCTTTGCTTCTCTATAGGTAAGAAGTATTTTTCTTCTATTTCCAGCATGTTTTATCTTTGATACATTGTTTGAAATAAGATGTCTCAATCTAGAGTTTTTGTTTTGTTTTGTTTTTAGCATTTTCCTGCTTGGCCTTTTCTAAACTACTTGATACTATGGTTTCATGTCCGACATTGACTTGGGGAAATTCTCAGTCATTGTTTCAGTGTATCTTCTATTCTTTTTTTCTCTTTCATCTCCTTCTGGTATTCCCAATTTGCATATATATCTTACACCTTTTATATTTGTCCCAAGTTCTTGGATATTCTTTTCTTTTTAAAAAAATCTTTGTTCTCTTTGGTTTTCAGTTTAAAGATTTTTACTGATATATCCTCAGCCATGTCCAAACTACTAATAAGCCCATCAAAATCATTTTTCATTTCTGTTACATGGTTTGTAGCATTTCTCTTTAGTCTTTTCCATCCCTCTACTTACATCACCCATCTATTTTTGCTTGATACTGAATCACAGATGTTTTACATTCCCAGTCTAATATTTCCAGTATCCCTACGATAACTGGTTATGATTCTTGCTTTGTGTCCTCAAACTGTGGGTTTTGCCTTTTAGCATGCCTTGTAATTTTTTCTTAATGGCTGGTCATAATGTACTATGTACAAGGAACTGCTGTACACAGACCTTCAGTATTGTGGTGGTAAGGTGTAGAGGGAGGAAAAGCATTCTGTGAACAGGTTTGTCTTTTAATGAGCCTACAGGCTTCTGGACTATGAACTTTACAAAGGTTTCTGAGTTTTTCTTTCCTCTCTTTGGTGGGTCAGGATGGCTGGAGTGAACTGGAGTTGGGTATTTCCCTTCTCTTAAGTCAGTGGTGCTCTGACGATAGCCAGGCAGATTAAGCTGAGGTTAATAGTGGTTTCTCCTAAGTCAGGACTTGTTAAGAATGTAATGTTCTGGTGTTTTTTGAAGTGACTCTTTCTCCCCCTCCCCCTACCAGACTCATAAGAGGATCTTCTCCAGTACACACTGTGACAACCTGGTTGAACTCCTGTGGTATTATGAAATTGACAGAAGTGTAAGGTCCCCTAAAGACGGGGTCCTGCAGACTTGTACACAGCTTCTCTAGCAATTCATCTGTACATTAAACCTGAATTATGGTTCAAGTTTTCCTATCCTGGCACTGGTTCCCTTAGTAGTTTCCACTCATGGGTCTGTTCTGGTAAGCTGTAAATCCATGAATTCATCTGTCTCCCCAAACTTGGGGTACAGTGATGTGCTCTGTGTCCTCATCTCTTTTACATATCCAAGAAGAGTTACTGGTTTTTCAGTCTGTATCTTTTTATTTGTTAGGATGGAGTATCAACTGCCAGCTCTTTGCATGTAGAACCAGAAACCAAAGTCCTCAAAGTTTTTGTATTACCAGCCAATTCAAAGAACTTACATACTTTCTTCTTCTCTTTAAGATTTCTTTTTCTTATTGTATTAGAAAAGTAGAATTTATTGACCATATATTGTCTACTGGAAAATATTAAGGAATTCAGTGCCTTAAGAAATCTAGTTAAAAATATGAGGATGGCTGGTGGCATGATAATAACAGTGCTGAACTCCCACAGATCAGCCACAGGTTAAGCCCTGAGCTCAGCGGCTTGAAAATCACACCAGATGCATTTCAAAATCCTGAGATAAGAATGGAGAAGAAATTGCAACATGGCCATCCCCTCTGCGGGCTGATTTCTCACTTTCCTTCTCTCTGTCTCTCTGTCTCTCTCTAGCAAGTACATGCACCCTCTAGCAAAAACCTGAAAAAAAATGTATATTTAAAAATATATGTGTGTGAGGTAACTTGTGCCTGACAAATTTAAATAGGCTTTTTAAAAATTTCTTTGTATTTCATGATCCTACTCTCAGCCCAGCAACCAGTCAGAATCACAGGAATGGGTGTCTGGCATGTTGAAGCAGACCTGGGATGTGAACCTAGAACTTTCCTCACTTAGTCTCTAGCATCACACAGCAGTGCCCCTACTGCCTGCATCACCATGGCAGAGCCTGGAAAAAGTTATATTTAACTTGGAAAAAATGTATTTGTTCTAAGTTTAATGTATGATGAGGTCTCACTTCAGTCTTCTTTCCCAGGTGTTTGCAATTTCCCTATTTTGTTTGTCAGGTTTTTTTTTTTTCAGTCGTATTTTCCCAAGGCATATTGGAATAATTAATTAAAAAAGTATTTAATCTCAAAAAAAAAGTATTTAACCTTTTCTCTTAAGAAATATAAGGAACAGTTATAGTCATCTTCGATGTGTCCATAGAGCTCAGTAGCAAAGACAGCAACTCATTAAACAATTTCTCAGTTGGGGGACCAGTAGTTAGCATAATGGCTATGTCACTGGATTCCTACGTAGTCGACCGCAGTTCAAATCCTGGATCCAGTGACTTAAACTCACGCCAGGTGCGTGTGCATGCATGCCCAAGATCCCAAGAGGAGAATAGAGGAGAAGGGATTGTGGCATGGCCATCCCCCGTGGGGGGTGATTTCTCGCTTTCTGTCTCTCTGTCTCTCTCTGTCTTTCTGGTGAGCGTGCGTGCCCTATAACGAAAACCTCTCCAAAAAAAGTAAGTCACAGTTGGCAATTTTTTCCTTGTCCTATAGTTTTTCATAAGACAGACTATAGCCAAAAACAAGAGAACATGAAGTATTTGCTAGATGTAAGAGAATGTAGATTACAAATGAGTAATAAGTCATACTGTGTGAAAAGCATTGAAAGGCATGACTAATGTTTCAAAAGCTTTTGTCATCCCAGTAAGACACAGTTTGTGAAACATAGTCCTGCAGAGGGTGCCTTGGCCTTTAAACAATTTTTAGAAAGGATTCTTCTTCACAAATAGTATGTATGGTATAAACTTCAATTTCAAATAGTTTTTAATGTCTATATATGCATTACAGATTAAACTACATACTAAATTTATTCTGTCATTAAATTCTGAATGCTTCAGGGAGGAACAAAGATAATACGTGAAAGAGTTCAGGCAATTTCCATAGAAACAAAAGCCAAATCCTAAACAAGAGATTTTTTTCTAATAACTCTGTGGGGTAGTTAAACTGTGCCAGAGTCCATGGGAGCACTTGCCTTCATGTTTTAATCTATGAATAAGGATTGACAACCTTTTTATATAAAACATTGTGTCTAGGAGAGACAGGGAAGAATGTTAGTATTTTCCAAGAATTCAACTGTTCAAAAGTATACAGGAAATGGAAAAACAAAAACAACTCAAAATAGGTTGGCTACCTTAAGATTGATTTTCATTTTCTCTAAAAAATTTAGTGGTTTAAAAAAAAAAATTTTTAACACGAAACTGGAAAGCAATCTTTTAACCTTAGAATTGTTTTGCATTGAACATAAGAGTCAAGACATTTTGTAATAATTGAGATTTAGTTAAAAATGCTCTTATGTTAAATAATGTTTAAATAACTATAAAGCTTAAAAATAAGATGTTGCATTTTGAGACATTGAACACAATGGAGAAAGATACTCAGTTTGTAGTTATTAAACACTTTATATAGTATTTACTAAGAAGTAACTATGAGTTATATGTTTATGTTACTCTTTTTTTTTTTAACATAGATGGAATTAGACACGGCATTAAGTGACTTGGAGGCTGCAGATTTTGCAGAACTGGTAAGTGGAGGGGATTTTAGGCAAGGCTCAAGGCTAAATTGTTTTGTAAATCAGTCATTATTCTAAATATTTCCCAAGTGGACATATAATCTTGAAATACACATCAGGCCTCTGCTTTGACATGGACAGAATCTATTTTGCTTGTCTTAAGATTTTTTGTTTGTTACACATGTATATTCTGAGAATAAAACATGCTTAATTGTTCTTAAGAACAATTTCTAATTTCTTTTCTAAGAAAAGGAAATACAGATTTGATATTGATAAAAGTTAGGTAGAAACCCTGTAGATCTGAATTGGAAGTATCTATGTATTTTTTAAAATTTATTTTTTAAATAATTATTTTATTTGTTATTATTATTTCAATTTGATCAGAGAGAGAGAGAAAGGGAAAGTGAGAAAGCAAGCCACCAGGTTCTACACTCGAACTGTGGTCAGCAATGTGGAAGTCCAGCATCCCAACCACTCTGCCACCTGCTGGCCCCTATTTTATTTTATTTATTATTTTTCAATTTGACCAGAGAGAGAGAGTAGGAAAGTAAGAAAGCAAGCCACAAGGTTCAGGACTCGAACCATAGTCAGCCATGTGGGAGTCTGGTGCCCCAACGACCATGCCGCCTGTTGGCCTCCATATGGCTTTTAATCTTATAAAAATTGTATTTCCCGACTTTGTCAATAAAAAGGCCTAGAAATAGCGACCATTCCAGCAGTATTAAGCACTACTTATACTCAAGCCATTGAGTATAAACAATGTTTCTTGCTAAAAGGATCCAGGACTCCTCAGAGAAAAGGCTCATTTCAGATTTGGGACTGAAAATATACAAGATAAGCCTGGGGACATAGAGTTATATCGGAAATCAAGGAAGCTTTCAAAAATGATTAGATTAGAGTGGGGTTAAAGTTGTCAGATATAATTTGAAGAGACTTCCACTGAGTATCTACAAGGATAATTACCAGAATAGGTTAAAACATATCAGGTATGTTTAAATCCTTGAGTTCATAATGATAGGGGCAAGGGGGGAGGCAGCTTATTGGTTAGTTTTAGAGAGTGCTAAGAACCCAACTTATTTTTGTGTAAATTGATAAATGAGGAAGGATCATTTATTCTGCCTTTCCTGTCTGAACCTTATGTCACGGTTACCAAATAAAGATGAGGGAGAGTTTTTCTTTATGTATGTAATCTGACATGTTAAGAAAGAATTACAGAATTGGGATATCACCATTTTGCAATCCCTCGGTGAATTAAGAGATCTAGGCAATGGTTATAAGTAGCTGTTAACATTATAAAAACAAAGACAGCCAGATCGTATGTGGTTCCTGATGGAAACACAGAAACTATTTATGAAACATGCCTGACAGGGGCCTCAAGATCTAACTATTTACCAATTTACAGGAAATACCATCTAAAAGGGACATGCTAAATGACCCCATTTGGAGAAGGGGGCAGTGTAATTAGTAAAATCTAGACTTGGAACATTAGGATAGTTTCTTCAATAAATTAGAAAAGGGTGGACAGGTTAGGAGGAGAGAGAGTAAAGAGATTGAGAGTCAATATGTTAGTATAAGACTTAAACATATCAACCAAGTACAATATATATGGCCTTTCTTAGATCCTGATCCAAGCAAACGTCTGCAGGTGGCATAGTGATTGAAGTGCTAGACTCTCACATGGCCAATCATGGTGAGAATCCTGGACCTGACAGTTTTCTGGCGTGTGTGTATGTGCCCAAAATCCCAGGAAGAGAATGGAGGAGAAGGGATTGTGGCTTGCCCAGACCTGCTGGGGGGGGGGTGATCTTTCTCTTTCCTTCTCACTGTTTCTCTCTCTCTCTCTCTCTCTCTCTCTCTCTCTCTCTCTCAGGCAAGCACATGAACCCTGAGGCAAAAACCTAAATAAAAAATAAATTAGGAGACCAGCAGATGGTGTAGTGGTTACATTGCTGGACTCACACCTGGTTGACTATGGTTTGAAACCCAAACCCAATGGCTTAAACCTCATGCTGGATGAGTGTGTATGCATGCCCAAGATCCCTAGAGGAGAAAAGAGGAGAAGGAACTGTGGCATGGGTGTCCCCCAGGTGATTTCTCACTTTCTGTCTCTCTGGCGAGCACAGGTGCCCTATACCAAAAATCTCTCTCAAAAAAATAATAGATGAAAATAAATATAGGGGCTGGCAGGTGGCACAGTGGTTAAAGGCACTGGATTCCTACATGGCCAACTACGGTTTGAGTCCCAGATCTTGCAGCTTGCTTTCTCACTTTCCCTTTCTCTCTCTTCTCTGTCTCTCTCTGGTAAAATTAAGAAAATAATAATACAAATGGAATTAAATAAATAAATATTTTTAAAATAAGTTGTAAGACATTCAAGGAAATGTAAACACTAATGACTAGATATTAGATAAGAATACTTCGTTAGATGTGTTAATTTAATACCATTAACATAACATGGAATACCATGGTTGTATATTAAGATTTCTTCTGTTCTAGAGATTTCTTCTGAAGTATTTACAGATGAAATGGCATAATACCTGAGATTAATTTTGAAATAATTCAGCAGTGAGAGGAGGAATGAGAGAGGGCTACAGATGAAACAAGATGAGCCATGTACTGGTCACAGTTGAAGCTGAAGCTGATAGGTACTTAGGAACTAATTATACAGTTCTCTTTTTGTATATGCTAAAATCTTCAGTAATAATAGTTCTTTTAAAAAAGTAAATAGGAGTGATCAGCAGATGGTGTAATGGTTATGTTGCTGGGCTCCCACATAGTCGACCGCGGTTTGAGCCTGGACCCAGCAGCTTAAAACTCATGCCAGGCTCATGTGCATGAGAGGAGAATGGAAGAGAATGGATTGTGGCGTGTCCATCCCCCGTAGGGTGTGATTTCTCATTCTGTCTGTCTGTCTCTGTCTCTCCAGCGAGTGCACATGCCCCATAGCAAAAATCTCTCTTAAAAAAAAAAAATGTAAATGGGAAGTGGAGAGTAGAATCCGCAAGGGTTGGATCATTCTTAAGAAGATTAAAAGTGGGGAGAGAAATGGCTGAGTCTTAACCAAAAATGGCTCTGAGCAAATGGAAGAGTATTTTTGTTTGAAGGAAAAATGAATAACTTAAGCATGGTTAATTCTTCATAGGTCATGCTTTTGCACTGATGGAGAATGTTTGGATGAATAGTAATCACTTGGAGCAGTTTAAATCTAAAGTATTAAGATATGTAGATTTTTTGGAACTTCTATCCAATAGATTAATTTAAAAATCTAATTTCTTTCTTTGTACAATATAATTTTTGGGGGGGGGGATTTTTGCTATAGGGTGAGTACACTAGCCTGAGAAAGAGAGAGAAGGAGAGAAAGAAAATGAACAATCACCCCTTCCTCAACCTCCCACCCCCAGGGTAATGGCCACAATGCAATCCTTTCTCTTCCAGTTTTCTCTTAGGAGTTTGGGCATGCACACATGTACCCAGTGTGATTCTCAAGTCCTGCTAACTCCAAGACTCAAACTACACAGCCAGGGATGCAACACCCTAACCTCCATGCCACCTGCTAGCCTAATAGAATGTAATTTTACTAAGCAGTGGAACTAACAATATTTTCTATGATTAGAAAAATATCTATTGGGGGCCAGTGGTGGTGTGGTGGTTAAGGTGCTGGACTCCCACATGGCCAACCATGGTTAGCGTCCTGGACCAAGCAGCTTAAAACTCAGGCCAGCCACGTGTGCATACATGTCCAAAATCCTGAGAGAATAGAGGAGAACGGATTGCGGTATGGCCACCTCCCCCCCTGCCCTGGGGGAGGATTTCCCACTTTCCCTCTCTCTGTCTCCCTCTAATGAGCATACAAGTTTTTTAGGAAAAAAAAATCTAAAAACAACAACAAAAAAAAAGTAAGGAAGTACCCTATTGGGATTCCGTAGATAAAACTTTAAAAACACAACCCATGAAAGAAAAAAATTGGTAAACTAAGAATATATAATAATATGACTACTTTGGAAAACAGATTGGCAATTTCTTAACCTAAACGTACACCTGCCCTATGATTCAACCATTCTTTTTTTTTTTTTTTTTTTTTTGGGGGGGGTTTTCGGCGCATGCGCTCGCCAGACAGACAGACAGAGACATAGAGACAGAAAGCGAGAAATCACCCCCCCAGGGGGAATGGTCACACTGCAATCCGTTTTCCTCCATTCTCCTCTTGGGATCCTGGGCATGCACGCACACTCGCCCGGCATGAGTTTTTTAAGCCACCGGGTCTGGGACTCGAACCGCGGTCGACTACATGGGAGTCCAGTGACATAGCCATTACGCTAACTGCTGCTTCCCTGATTCAACCATTCTTTTCCTGTTTACCCAAGAGAAATGAAAGCATGTGTAATACAAAAACCTGTATATAAACAGTCACAGCAGCTTTATTTGGAATAACCAAAAACAACTCAAATAACTCAAATGTCCATCCACAGGCAAATAGACAAACTGTAGTGTATCCAAGCAATGGAATACTTTTCAGGAAAAAATTGTGAGGGGGAAGTTTTGGTGGAACTGTTCTGTCTCAGTTTTGGTGGCACCTATACATCTATATGCATGGTTCACAATGAACAGTTCACAATGAATTTTACCGTAATAAAAAATAATAAGGGTCTATTCTAAACTCCTTGTGAAATTATGTTTAAGATTTAATCTTTTATTATTTGTCTTCTTCTTAAATTATTATTAAACGATAATTTACA
Organism: Tupaia belangeri chinensis; assembly: GCF_000334495.1. Taxonomy (NCBI): domain Eukaryota; kingdom Metazoa; phylum Chordata; class Mammalia; order Scandentia; family Tupaiidae; genus Tupaia; species Tupaia belangeri. The sequence continues at coordinate 8,680,527 of NW_006159859.1, forward strand.
TTTAGTAAATTCTTTTGTACCCTTTATAGTCAACCTCTCTCCCTCCCCTCAATCCCTGACAACTTGTATTCTGGCCACATGATTCGACCTTTTCTAGGAGATCATGTAAATTGAATCATACAGTAGTAATTTTTGTGTCTGACTTCTTTCACTTAACAGCACTTAAGCCCTTTTTATTGTGGAGTAGTACTGCCATTGTATGGATGTATCACAGTTTATCTATTCTCTGACTGAGGGATATTTAGGTCATTCCCAGTTTTTAGTTTTCCTTAGACGTCACTGTGTTTTTTAAATTGTGAAAGTAATACATGCACATCAGGTGAAGATATAACCATGGTTAATAAATGTCTTCCCTTATCACTCACCTCCACTTCTACCCACAAATGTAACAACTTTTATGGTTTGAAATGTATCCTCCTCCAGACCTTTTTTCGTATACATGTATTTTCACACACAAAATAATATATCTCTCTATATATACATTTTTATAGTTGGGGGGCAGTCTTGACAAAAATCAGATCATAGTATTTGGTTCTGCAGCTTTTATTCTTTGCGGAGCAATATATCCTAAAACCTCTTCTGCCTGCTCATATGGTGTGACTACGTTTCAACAGTATTATGATATTCTGTAGTATAACATGCCTAATTTAGGACCATTCCTCCTTTTCTGAACTTCACATTATCTCTAATTTTTCCATGCTACAAATAATTCTTTCTTATATAAAAAAATCTTGATTCTCTTTTTTTTTTTTCCCTGAGGATTTTTGCTATAGGGCGCGTGCGCTCGCCAGACAGACAGAGACAGAGAGATAGAAAGCGAGAAATCACCCCCCAGTGGGGATGGCCATGCCACAGTCTCTTCTCCATTCTCCTCTCGGGATCTTGGGCACACACGCACACGCACCTGGCGTGAGTTTTACGCCACCGGGTCCGGGACTTGAACCACGGTCGACTATGTGGGAGTCCAGCGACATAGCCATTATGCTAACTGCTGGCCCTTGATTCTCTTCTTAGAGTATTTTTGTAGATTTCTAGATGTGGAATTAGTTACTCAAAGGGTATGTGTATTCAGTTTGTTTTGTACATATATTTTACAGTTGCCCAAAAGTAGGTTATACCAATTTGTGCTTTCAGAAATAGCCATCTAATGGTAATATTAGATATTTCAGGTGATGTATAATAATAGAAGTTTTTACCTTAACAGATTAAAAAAAATTTTTTTGAGACAAAAATTTTTGCTATAGGGTACATGTACTCATCAGAGAGACAGAGAATGAGAAATAACCCCCCGGGAGGATGGCCACATCATGATCCCCTCTCCTCCAGTCTCCTCTCAAGATTTTGGACTGGCACATACATGTGCCCGGCCTGAGTTTTTAAGCCGTTAGGTCTGGGACTCATGGGAGTCCAACGACTTAACCATTATGCCATCTGCTGGTCCCAAGAGATTTGTTTTCTTTTGTTTTTTTAAAGGATTATTTTACTTAACTTTATTCACCCATTTATTTATTTATTTTAATTTGACCAGATTGGGGAGGGGGGGGTGGAGAAAAGGGAGAGAAAGCAAGAAAGCAGTCCACCAGGTCCGGGACTCAAATCACAGTCAGCCATATGGGAGTCCAGCACCCTTAACCACCATGCTACCTGCCGGCCCCCAACAGATTTATTGTTAAAACACCCTCATAGAAGTAACAGGTTTTATATTCTGTCCTTAGATGTCTGTACTCAACTGTGTCTTGGAATAATCAAATAAAAGGTTGCTTTCAGTCAAATAAACATAAATGTGTATTTCACCCTACCCTAATACTATAGTATACTGATTTTTTAAAAAGGCACTAGGAAAAGTTTAGTTACTAAAAAATTAATTTTCATTTAATGTGGTAGCTTAAGTAGGACTTTTTTTATTAATATGTACGCTGTGAATTTTTTCCCAGTCTGAGGATTATTATGACATGAGGAGGCTATATACCATTTTGGGGTCTTCTCTATTTTACAAGGTAAGTTGAAGTTTGAAATTCTTATAAATGTTTAAGTGCGGTTTTAAACAGACAAAGTAAATCTTCTCAAACTTTTACAAACATGAAAAATGAACTTTTATTCTGAATGTAGATATAACATTAGATCTTAAAGTAAGACTTATACCTACATATTGATGAAGATAGCATATTTATGGTTTCATTGCATTCCAAAGCATTTGCAAATGTATAAATGAGAAGCAGTACTCAAAAACCAAGTATATAAGAGACAAGAGCAATACTTTCTTGATTTCCTATTGCAGTAGTGTGCTTTATATCTTATCTTCAGAAGTTAATTACCAAGCATCTTTTAAGTGACTCTTATAACATTAAATAGTTGACTTTCATGTAAAGCAAATGAAGTATTAAATGAATTTAAACATCTTTTTTTGTTTAAAAAAAAGGACTTTAAGCACAATAATACAAAACACATCTAATAAAAGAATCAAACAACCTAGAAGAGTACACAGTGAAAAATAAGTCTCTCCCTTCATTATTGTATTGTATTTTCTACTTTATTTATGAATGTATTTATTTATTTATTTATTTTTGGAGAGGTTTTCGCTATAGGGCGTTTGTGCTTGCCAGACAGACAGAGACATAGAGACAGAAAGCGAGAAATCACCCCCGCAGAGGGCATGGCCACCCCGCAATCCCTTCTCCTCCATTCTCCTCTCAGGATCTTGGGCACGCATGCATACGCGCCTGGCTTGAGTTTAAGGCGCTGGGTCCGGGTCGCAAACCGTGGTCGACTACGTGGGAGTCCAGCAACATAGCCATTACGCTAACTGCTCGTCCCCTCCACTATATTTATTTTTAAAAGTCCATGTATAAGTTGGCCCTCACAGTTTAAACCCATGTTGTTCGAGGGTCAGCTGTATATTATGGAATTATTATTTTGTATCACTAGTTGACTTCTGTTCTTTGTGGTTAAAGGGTTATTTGATATGCAGCCATTTGCCTAAGGACGATCTTATTGATATTGCTGTATACTGTCGCCACTATTGCTTGCTGCCTTTAGCAACAAAACAAAAAATTGGTCAGCTGATAATATGGAGAGAAGTGTTTCCTCAACATCACCTCCAACCTTCTGCAGACTCAAACGCTGAAGTCTTTCAGGAACCTGAAGGGAGATATTTTTTGCTAATTGTTGGTTTGGTAAGTAACTTCACTTTCTTTTGGGGATTTTTTTTTTAATCTATCTACTCACTGTCTAATTAGTTAAGCAAACATGATGCTCACTTGAACTTATCAGTATGTCAAATACCAGTCTTCAAGAAAATGTTACATGCCCTCTTTTTAAAAATTTGTTAAAGGGTTCATGTGTGTTGCTGGAGAGAGACAGAGAGAAAGAGAATGTGAGACCACCACCAAGGGGTTGGTCACACTGCAACCCCTTCTCCATTCCTTCTCTTGGGATTTTGAGCGCGCATGCACATGTGCCCAGCATGTTTTCCCAGCAGCCAGAGTTAGCACTGGAACCATGCAGTTTGCTGTGTGGGATACAGCTGCCTTAACTACCATGCCATCAGCTGGCCCTACATGCGCTTTTCTTTATTCACTGTCTTTTGCATTTGTTTAATACTCATGGAGAAATAATAAGATCCAGAAAAATATTTTAGTATAGAAAAAGTATGTCATGAATTTTCTGACAATATAATAATTTTAACTCTTGGCTTGTTCTGGGAAAGAGAGAGAAATATAAAAACATATAGACTCAGGAACAGAATTGAAATGAAAATAATTCCAATAATTGAGGCTTTTCAAAAGCTATCTTCTGGGAATTCCATGTGCCAAGAGAAGTAATTGATGATATGGCAAGATACAGTGGGGCTGGCCCCATACATAGTGCATTGGTTATGCACTGTGCACATGGCCAACCTTGATTTGAATCTTAGCCCTAGTGTCTTGACAAACACTGGGTACGTGGGTGCACACCCAAAATCCTGACAGGATGGAGAAATGGAGGAAAAGGACTGTGGTATGACTATGCATGACTACTGGGGATGCTTTCTCTAGCTCTCTGGAGAAAACACACATCCTCTGACATTAAAAAAAAAAAAAAAAAAGCGGGGCTCAGCAAATGGCGTAATGGTTATGTTGCTGGGCCCCCATGTAGTTGACCGTGGTTCAAATCCCGTACCTAGTGGCTTAAACTCATGCCCGGCACGTGTGTGTGCATGCCCAAGATCCCGAGAGGAGAATGGAGGAGCAGGAATTGCAACATGGCCTCCCCCCACGGGGGGTACTTTCTCGCTTTCTGTCTCTGTCTTTCTGGCATGCGCACACACCCTATAGCAAAAACCTCTCCAAAAAAAAAGAAAAGAAAATCATATGATTATACCATATGTACATATCTCCTTAGCATTTATGAATTTATACATGCATTACATATGTAAATATTTTCATGATAGCTAAACCTATATTAATTTTTTTACAGAGACATTATATGTTATGTGTACTATTAGAAGCTGGAGGCTGTGCATCAAAAGCTATTGGGAATCCTGGGCCAGACTGTATATATGTGGATCAAGTTAAAACCACTCTTCACCAGCTGGAAGGAGTAGATTCCCGCATAGAGGAATGGCTAGCATCTTCTCCAGGCCCCTGTTTGTCTTGTGCTGACTGGTTCCTTGTTGGATCACGTGAAAAAACAGATAGTTTTACTACTTCACCTATCTTAAGCAAACTACAAGGTACTTCCAAAGTAGCAACCTCTCCAACATGCAGAAGAAACCTTTTTGGTGACTATTCTTTGAAGACACGTAGGCCCAGTCCTTCCCGAAGCAGTGGAGGATCTGACAATGGTTGTGAAGGTGGAGAAAGTGTTGGCCTGAGTCCCCACAATGCACTGGATGTGGTACGGAAGCAAAGAGAATCTCAGGGCTCTGATGGTTTAGAAGAAAGTGGGACCTTTCTTCAGGTGTGTGTACATTCTAGGAGCTAAGCTGTCTCTCCTGTCCTTATTTTACAATTGCAAGATAATTTTTTTAAAAGCAGATAATTTTGCATTTGAAATGGTGGTGGTTTTTTGTTTTGTTTTGCTTTTTTTTGTTTGTTTGTTTGTTTTTGGAGAGGTTTTTTTGGTATAGGGCACATGCGTGCACCAGAAAGACAGAGAGACAAACAGAAAGCGAGAAATCACCACACACACCCTCCCCCCAGGGGGATGGCCATGCTGCAATCCCTTCTCTTCCATTCTCCTCTAGTTTTTCTTTTTTGCTATAGAGCATGTGCACTTGCTGGAGAAAGAGAAGTAGAAAATACCACCCCCACCCCCACCCCCACCCCCGGTGGGGTGGGGAAGGGGGAGAATGGCCACATGTGCAATCTCTTCTCTATGTCTCCCTCTTGTTGGGATTTTGGGCACACATGCACACACTCCTGTCGTGTTTTTCAAGCCACTGTGTCTGGGACTCAAACTTCCCCATTAGCCATATGGGATATAGCCACCTTAACCACCACACTGGCCCTAAAAGAATTTTTAAATTATTTTTACTATTTGATTCCTTTCTTAGATGAAAACTGATCAATCTACTTAATGGTGTTTTTCAGCTCACTAAAAAGAAGTCTGCTCTTCCAAATCCATTTCACTTGGGAAACTTGAAAAAGGAGCTCTCAGAAAAAGAACTGGAAATATATAACAGTATGAAGTAAGAAACTTCTTATATATTTTTTTTCATTAAAAGTTTGTCTTTGAGGGGGAACCAGCAGTTAGCGTAATGGCTATGTCGCTGGACTCCAACGTAGTCGACCGCGGTTCGCGTCCCGGACCCGGTGGCTTAAACTCACGCCAGGCGCGTGTGCGTGCGTGCCCAAGATCCCGAGAGGAGAAGGGATTGTGGCGTGACCTTCCCCCCTGGGGGGTGATTTCTCGCTTTCTGTCTCTATGTCTCTTTCTGTCTGTCTGGCAAGTGCACGCGCCCTATAGCAAAAACCTCTCCCAAGAAAAAAAAAAAAGTTTGTCTTTGGGGACCAGCAGTTAGCATAATGGCCATGTCGTTGGACTCCCACGTAGTCGACCGGGGTTCACTTCCCGGACCCGGTGGCTTAAAACTCACGCCAGGCGCGTGTACCTGTGTGCCCAAGATCCCGAGAGGAGAATGGAGGAGAAGGGATTGCGGCGTGATCATCCTTCCTGGGGAGGTGATTTCTCGCTTTCTGTCTCTATGTCCCTCTCTGTCTGTCTGGTGAGCGCACGCGCCCTATAGCGAAAACCTCTCCAAAAAAAAAGTTTGTCTTTGAGGAAGTTTTGCATGAAAAAGTAAATCTGTAATGAGATTTTATTCCACAAATGTAATTATATCTTACATATTAAAAGTAACACCTATGATATTTCTGTAATGTTTCCTTACACATTTAGGAAATTAGCCATATTTGTACTATAAGAGATAAAAACACACAAAGTACCATTTCAAAATATGAAAATTCCCCTTTACCTCTTTTCCGGAAGTAACTTACCTACCTTTTGTATGTCTAATATAATTTTTAAATTAGAGATTACTATTTTTAGACTCTCTGGTGGATGTTATGTGGTGCTTCCAGTTACTCCATAGTTAAGAGAGGAGTGGTGACCACTAATAACCCACAGCCAAACCCGTCTCTTGGCTGGGTGCTACGTGGAAATTTGTTGACTCAGCCAAGCCTACCTTCCTCTCTGGGAGTAGCCCACTTGTAGTTACTAACAGATAGGTGAGTACAAAGGCTTGGCCCCATACCTGAATTCAAAAACTTGAAAAGATTCTGCTGCAACACAGTTCCACTTCTCCTTGTGCTCAGTCCTGCTTCCATCACTCTGCCCTCTACATTTCCAAGAGTGCTTTCTTAGAAACTTTGTCCCTGGATAGGTCCTCTCCAGAGTCTCAGGGAATTGGTCATATAACACCCTCTTTAGAATGTCTTACTTTCTCTCTCTCTCTCTTCCTCTTTCTCTGGCAAGAACACGTGCCTTAGAGCAAAAATTTCTCTTAAAAAAAAGGGGGGGGTGGCTGCAGGTGGCATGGTGGTTAAGGGCTCTGGACTCCCACATTTTTTACCACAGTTTGAGTCCCTATGCTTTCTCACTTTCCCGGACCTGGCATTTTCTCACTTTCCCTCTCTGTGTCTCTCTCACTCTGGCCCTCTCTGGTCAAATTAAAATAAATAAAGTTAAATAAAATAATTCTTTAAAAAAAAAAAAAGTAGGTAAAACTGCAGGCTTACATTGAATATAGAATTCTGAAGTCAACTGTATGAGGAGAGACTGCTTAGCAATTTAAACTGTATAATTTTTTTAATATATTTATTTATTCATTTATTTTAATTTGACCAGAGAGAGACAGAGAGAGAGAGAAAAACAATGAGGTGTCCAGCCACCAAGTATGGGACTTAAACCGTGGTCAGCCATATGGGAGTGTCCAGCACCTTAACCACCGCTCCACTTGCTGGTCCCATAAACTGTATGATTCTTGCAAACGAAATGTTACAGATCACTTCTTATCCAGTTATTATGTGGTAACCGCGTGTCTGTCTAAGCCTTGCCTGATATTAAATTATGATGTCATATGTGCAGTTGATTGGTATAATAAACTCAATTGCACACTTTTATTTGAACTAGACTTGTACAAATAGAATTCACACAAACAAAAAATTGTAGAGCTACCACCTTATATATTGAAACATTTTATAGTAAGTTCAAATATGCCAGTGCTGTCAGCAGATGTTTTATTTCTGAAGTCAGTTACTTGTCTACATAAAATAACGCATCAGAAATCTAATGTGTTAAAATTCATATTTATGAGTCAGCCCCATAGCATAGTGGTTAAAGGCAGCTGAATCCCATATGGCCAACCATGGTTTGAATACCAGGCCCCTGTAGCTTGAAAAGCACCCTGGGTATGTATGCATGTATGCCCCAAACCCTAACAAGATGGAGAGAGGGAGGAGAAGGGATTACAGTGTGACTATGCCCCATTGGGAGATGCTTTCTCCCTTCTTCTCTTTTGCTCTAATATCACACACACCTTCTGACAATTAAAAAAGAAAGAAAATGTATTTAATGTCCCCAAATATGAATGTTTAATTTTTAATTACTAAAAATGTTTTTAGACAAATAAATAAAAAATCAAACCTTTTATGAAACCCTAAAATACCTTCACAGAAGTCTCGTCTTTTCTGTAACAAAAATGACTGCTCTGAAATTTTACTGCCTCCATATCAGACTTTTTTTTAAATACATAGGTTATTTTGGCTTTATCTCTAGTAAAATTCAGTTCTTTTTTTCCAAGTTCAGTAGCTTAAACATAAATTTACACATGGTGTAAATCAAAGACACTTTTATTGTAAAAGGTGCTAGAAATGAGTGTTTATCCTCATTATTGACATGAAGAGATATTTTCATACTATGTAGTTCACTTTTAAAGCACTGTATAAAACAAGATATAGTATCCCAACTTATATGTATATATTTTCAAAGAATAAAAATATGTAACATTAAAGATTATAGTATGCACAAAGCATTGAGTAACCAAGTCCTATTTCCTACAGTTCTTGAGTCTATTCAGCCCTTTCAGATGCCTTGCTAGTCCTCACTACCATTTTATCTCAACTGACTGCAGCTTCCCAACTCCTAGCCTACTCTGAGCCCATTTTCTACTGCAGGGGTGACCTTTCTGAGAAACAAATTTGACTTTATTTGCTTTTTTGTCCAAATCTTTTATCTTCGTATTGGGTAATTGCTTGTTTGGTGATGTTTAAGCTTTCAGTTAATATACACCAAGTATATTAATATTTTCAAGAGCTAAGTTTGGTCATATGTTGTCATTTATTTTTGAGAGAAAAAAAATTTTCTTTTTGGAGGTTTTTGCCATAGGGCACATGCGCTCACCAGAAAGACAGAGAGAGACAGAGACAGAAAGCGAGAAATCAA
>NW_006159859.1:8689941-8704320 GCF_000334495.1 Tupaia belangeri chinensis
CCCCCCCCGGCGGAGGGGGAATGGCCACGCTGCAATCCCTTCTCCTCCTTTCTCCTCTCAGGATCTTGGGCACGCATGCACACGTGGCCTGGCTTGAGTTTAAGCCACCAGGTCCAGGACTCCAACTACATGGGAGTCCAGCAGCATAGCCATTATACTAACTGCTGGTCCTGAGAGAAAATTTTAAAAGATTACAAAATGTTAATTCTAAACCCCTGTCTCAAAATGTGTTTCGTTTGCTAGAAGGTATTTTTATATGTGTTCTGTCCTATATGGATACTCGTTTATGACTTGTAGATATCTAGGCCAGAAACAAGCTGAGTAATTCATTACCAACCATGGAAAAAAAAAGGGGTTAGCCAATTTGGATTGTTTAGCAAAGGGATGATTAAGTTACTTGCAAATTAATTGGTGTTTATTTATCCTTGCATGGCATGTACTATTTGTCTCCATTAAAGGAATTAATAATAACCCTAGCCTGTACCACAGTTAAAAGATGGAAAAGGAATTAAGGTTTTGGCCCAGTTTCCCTTTCCTAATATTATACTGTAGATAAAACTTGTGAGAAGTTGACAAAATTCAAAACGAAGCAGTGTTTTAAAGTTTACTCAGATTCTACAAATTTTAAGAAGTATACAGAATTCAAAGTGAACAATAAAACTTATTTAAAATTCTTTTTTCTTTTTACCCAAGATTGACATCTGGTCCTGAGAACACACTTTTCCACTATGTTGCCTTAGAAACAGTACAAGGAATCTTTATTACTCCTACCCGTGAAGAGGTGGCACAGCTAAGCGGCTCTATTCACTCTCAGCTAATAAAGAATTTCCATCAGTGTTGTCTTTCTATTCGTGCAGTTTTCCAACAAACATTGGTGGAAGAGGTAGGACACTGCTATATAGTTTTCTGCCAATTTCATTTCCAGATCTCTAAATATTCTCTTTACTCTAGCCAATATGAAGGGGTCCTCAAAAAGTTTATGAAAATGCACATTATGAAAAATTATTCATAGATTTCATTTTTCCCCTGTTCCAAAATAAACTGGTATTTAAATTCCTATTTTTCTACAACCTTTTAAAGTTCCCTTATATATCCAGCAATGTTTTAATTTAACTAGGTTTTCTTTTTTTTTTTTAAACAGTCATCTAATCTAACTTGGATGCCCAAAGTATTATACTTATAGTATATTAAGTTACTTCCAAGCCTTGTTTCATAATACTGAGTTTGATGTCCTGGATTATAGGACATGGTATATCTGCATTTGCTATAACAAAGTAGAATATGCTCATTTGTAATATAAATTAACCTTCCATGTTTGATCTCTGTGACTCAGCCATTCCTTGGTCAGTAGTGTCTACCAACTATTCCTAAAATAACTGATAATTCTTTAAGTTTCAGTGAACAGTATAAAGTATTTTGGAACATAATGGTTTAAGGTATAGCTGCAGATACAAGGCTACTGCACATGCTTTAGCACTTAGCTGGTTGGCTGCTTGCTTTCTTTTCTTTTTTTTTTTTTTTTTTAATGATACACTTTTAATATTTTTACAGGTCTCTTTAAATTGGTGCCTACTGGCATTAAACAAGAGTTTTGTATTCAATGTAAAAAGATTTAAAACAGGGACTGGCAGTTAGTGTAATGGCTATGTCGCTGGACTCCCACGTAGTCGATTGCGGTTTGAGTCCCGGACCCCGTGGCTTAAACTCACGCCGGGCGCATGTGTGTGCATGCCCAAGATCCCGAGAGGAGAATGGAGGAGAAGGGATTGCAGCATGGCCATCCCCCCTGGGGGGTGATTTCTCGCTTTCTATCTCTCTGTCTCTCTGTCTGTCTGGCGAGCACATGCGCCCTATGATAAAAACCTCTCAAAAAAAAAAAAAAAAGATTTAGAACATAAATTGACATTAGGTAATAATGAAAGTTCTCTGTGCTGTGCAGAAAACTTAACCTTTTACACATCATCACTCCTAAATAGTTCTAATTAAAATCCAACTGTTCCCATTTTCACGTCATTGTCATTCTTTGGCAAAAGATCCAAAATAACCATGGGTTGGAAAACACCTGTTCACTCATGGTCTTCATTTTGCCACGTAATAAAAAATGTGTTTTATAAAAGGAATCTGCACTGTGTCTGGCTCATAATTATAAATAATTATTATAAGAAGGCAAAAATAATATGCCTTTGTTGATTCATCTACTCCTGAAGCTTTCAGTTGTCGCTCAATCTCTTCATCGGAGATGATAGCTTTTGAAGTAGCAGCAGATGGTAAGCTTCGAGCAGCTGATGGAGCTTTGGCCATCTTTCCAGAAATTTCGATTCCAATTTCATCAAGAACTTGATTCACAATATCCGGCTTTCTTCTTTATCATCAGAGCCGTCAAAGATGTCATTGAGTGTGTCACTGATCATTTCTCCAGTCATTTCCATTTTCATATTTTCCTTCTGGAAATTCTGCATTGTTTGTAGTGTCTTTTGTGGATCCCTCTTCTTGTTAACTGCCTGCATTGTTTTTGCTATGGTAAACATTGCTCCTGCCATCTTCATCTGGGAATTCATCACCTTTGTTTGTGTGGACATAGATGTGACTTTTGAGCTTACAGCAAAAGTTCTTGTTTTCTGTTTCTGTAGATGTACAAGCTGTTTGGCTAAAACCCTACAAGCCTCTTTATTACCAGTTTTGGCCATTTTCTTAATTTCTAATTCCAGCTGTTTTTCTTGTTTCTCTAAAGCTGCTCGATCTCTGATTATAGCCCTCTGTGTGCCTCGTTAACTCTCTATTCTGTTCTTTTATTACATCAGCCACAGTTTTCTTCTTGAAGAGGGATGCCATGGTTTGAGACCGCACCCTAGTGGCCCAACTCGGCCCGGTCCGGCTCATGACTGGGAAAGTACCGGAGGGAGCGGACAGGCCCTTGGAGGGATCGGGGAGGTGGAATGGAGAGGCTGGAAACAGAGAGCAGGATCTGCTTGCTTCTTTTCATTCTAGGACGAAGTTTCATTTAATATTGTACTACCTGCTGGATAAGTAGTAATGCCATATACTACTAAATATCAATTAAATTGTTCTAATGGCAGGGCAAGACAGATACTGATTTCTTGAAAATGATATACATACAGAAGTTTATTTATGACTGGTCAAATAGTATACAGAAAAAAAAAAAAAAACAGAAACACCTTTCTGTTCTGAAGATGGTTGTAGTGTATATATCAGTATGTATATTAAGGATGCCAGATCTTTGAAACTCTTGACTTTAAAAGTGGAAAAATTGGACTAGTAGGTGATGTGATGGTTAAGGTGGCAGGATCCCACCTAGCCATTGGATACCACATGGTTGACAGTGAAGTTCGAGTCCCAACCTGGTGGCTTAAAAAACACACTGGGCACATGTGCATGCATGCCCCAAATCCTGAGAGGAGAAAGGAGAAGGGATTGTGGCATGGTCATCCCTCATGGGGAGTGCTGTCTCACTCTCCTTCTTTCTTTCTCTGGTAAGCATGTGCACCCAATAGCAAATTTTTTTTTTTAAAGTGGAAAAACATTAGGTTGGAAATAAGGAACACTGGACTGAGCCTCAGCTCTTCCTATTTCCTCAACTATAAAGTGAGTGGGCTGGCTGGATATGTCATCCCTCAGGGCTAATTCAGCAGTAAAGCCCTGTGTCTTACAGGCTTCCTTCTTCCAGTTCTTGGAAATTTTTATTCACCAATTTGACCATGTATCCCTATGTGCTTTGGGTTCTTAGGCTCCTCTTTGCCTTACTGATAGATTCTACAAGGGATTATTCTATCAACTTATTTGATAAAACTGAGTAATGTAAATTAGCTTTCTACATCTTTTTAAAAATATTGATACTTTCTCCACACCAGACACTGCTGTGGATGCTTTTATCCTAGAATACAAAGCAAGCAACCAACCAGCTCAGTGCTAAAACATGTGCAGTACCCTTGTGTCTGTTGCTATACCTTAAGCATGGTTATGTTCCAAAATACCTTATACTGTTTACTGAATACTTAAAGAATTATCAATTATTTTAGGAACAACTGGCAGATACTATTGACCAAGTGATGTCTGAGTGACAGCAGCAAATAAAGTCCCTTTCCTCATGAGCCTGTTCTCTAAGGGGGGGAAAAAAGGAATTAGCAAATAGTATGTCAGAAAGAGTAAGTGTCAAAGGGAATAATGATGAGACAGGGGGGCACTATTTTAAAAGGATCATGTCAAAAAATATTTAAAGAGAGACCTGAATGAAGTGAGGATATGAGCCAAGGATCTAGAGGCAGATCTTTCAGACAAAGGGGAACAGCAAGTGTAAAGCCACAGATGGAGGGCTGGGAGAACGCTGGAGCCACCTGAGTGGGAAGAAAAGGAGGAAGTGGAGAGATTGCAAAGGTAGCAGGGCCAGATGGTGCATGATCTCACGGACTTTAGGCTTTGTTTTGAAATGGGTGGAACATTCTTGCATAGTTTTAAGCAGAGGAGGTTCATGTTCTTTATTTCTTTAAAGGATCATTCAGGTTACTGTGGAAAGAACAGGCTATAGGATGGCAAGGGTGGAGGCAGGGACCAGTTAGGAAACTACTAGAATTCTCAAATTTTGGAAAATGAACCAAAACGATTTGCTAATGGGTTAGATAAGGGTTGTGAGGAAAAGGATCACTCCACTGACTTGGCCTGAGCTTTACAAAATGTATATTCCAAATGAGTTATGGTTTATTAACGTTTTAAACAGTGGGAAATTTAGAGATTAAACATCAAAGGAAGAGAAAATACTGCTTTAAACATAGGTATTTTAAACTTATTAGAGAATCATCTATTCAATTAGTATAGACTTATTAAGTACCTACTATGCATCAGGTTCTTTTTGGAGAGGTTTTCGCTATAGGGCGCGTGCACTCACCAGACAGACAGAGAGAGACATAGAGACAGAAAGTGAGAAATCACCCCCCAGGGGGGATGGTCACGCCGAATCCCTTCTCCTCCATTCTCCTCCCGGGATCTTGGGCACGCACGCACACGCACCCGGCATGAGTTCTAAGCCACTGGGTCAAGGACGCGAATCGCGGTTGACTACATGGGTATGTGGGAATCCAGCGACATAGCCATTATGCTAACTGCTGGTTCCCTTTTTTTTTTAATCAGGTTTTAAGAAAAATATGAAGATGAATAGTGCATTGTCTCTACTCTAGAAAAAAAGCTTGCAATCATTCCCAACAGAACACATACCTATAACCTGTTGTTAATGTATTGCAAATATTAAAATAGGGCTGTGAACAAAGTGTTCACTGGAATAGTCAAGGGACATTTAATCCACCTCGTCTCCTTAAGGAGATGATATTTAAACCAAATATTGAGGAAGAGTAGAAATTTTCCCACAGGTAAGAACATCATTGCAAGTTCTTAAGTATTAGGATCAGATGATCCAAATCTATATGTAAAAATATCTTAAAGTAACACTGTTAATACCAGTTAATACTAATAATATTTTTAATTTACAGAAAAAGAAAACATTAAATAGTGGTGATCATTCGGGTTCTACAAACCCAATGTCATCTCTTAAGCCTGTGAGAGAACATGGTGTACTGTTTGAATGCTCACCTGAAAACTGGACTGATCAGAAAAAAGCACCACCAATTATGGCTTACTGGGTAGTAGGGTAAGTAGAAATAAAAGTGTTCGAAAGGAAAACAAAATGTTAGAAATGAAAGAAAAGTGATAAAGGAGATTAACGTTTTTAAAATGTAAGCACATGGAACCAGCAGATGGCATAATGGTTACATTGCTGGACTCCCACGTAGTCAACTGCGGTTCAAGTCCCAGACCCGGTGGCTTAAAACTCATTCCGGGTGCATGTGCACCCAAAATCCTGAGAGGAGAATGGAAGAGAAGAGATTGCGGCATGTCCACCCCCTTAGGGGATGATTTCTCACTTTCTTTCTCTCTATCTCTCCAGTGAGCACATGCATCCTATAGCAAAAAATCTCTCTTAAAAAAAGGAAAGAAAAAAAAAAAAAACGTAAGCCTAGAGTTAGCTTTTTTTTGAATTATTGTATTTTATTTATTGATTTATTTGTATTTTAATTTGACCAGAGAGAGACAGAGTGAGAGAGAGGGACAGTGAGAAAGCAAATCGGGTGGTGGGGGGGGTGGTGATTTCTTACTTCCCCTCTCATTTTCTTTCTGTCTCTTTGGTGAGCACACAAGCCTTATGGCAAAAAAAAAAATCTTAAAAAATAAATGGTATAGTAATATCTATTGATAAAATAGGATTTTTACACTCTATTATCATAAAAATAACCTGAATCTTATATCCCTTCTTTAGAAATAAATCTACTTGCAGTCACCTACTATTTACTTAAATTATAGGTTTTTGAATTTACTATTGATTCTTTCAGCAATAATGAAATAAATTGAAGGGTTAGGGTTTTTCAATTTTTCGTTTTAATTTCTGAAATGAGTGCATTCTTTTCTTCTGCAGGAGACTCTTTCTCCATCCAAAACCTCAAGAACTTTACGTCTGTTTTCATGATTCAGTCACAGAAATTGCCATTGAAATGGCTTTTAAATTGTTCTTCGGATTGACCTTGTAGCTGTTATTCCTGATGCACAGCAACACAAGCATGGAACATTGAACACTACTAGATTGCTGAAATCCATACACAAAACGATAAGGTTTAGCTGCTTTCAACCATTCAGTATTGAACATAAACTTGTTAAGTACTAAAATGAAATGCTCTTGGATTTGATGCATTGAATCTTACATATTGTAGAATTGTGAGCCTCTTGAGAAGATACTTGATCAAAATATGAAGAAAAGATTGTTAACTTATTGTAATATTTGGTATATAATGTTAAATTATTGACTAGTGTTGAAATGTGTTTTATATGAAATTAGTATAGGAAATGTTTTTCTTAAAACAATTAATATTGATATCTGATAAAAAGAAATATGAAATTGGGAGGGGTGACCAATTACTGTAATTAGTGTTGTGACCATGAGGAAGTCTTTGTACCTCTCTGAGTTCAGAATTTTTACAAATGAGATGACTGTATTGAAGTTTCAAAAGTCCTCCTAAGTAAAATATACTACCCCCCCCCCATTTGCCTATTGTTCAGCACGAAAATTTGTAGTGTCCAAATACTTATTCTCTAATCAGGTCAAATACTTATCAGTACTTTAAGTACTTGGTAGTTACTTCACTGTGGAGAAGTGATAGAAGATGAAAAATTAAACTTTTATTTTATTTGAT
The DNA here is from genome assembly GCF_000334495.1 of Tupaia belangeri chinensis. Classification (NCBI taxonomy): domain Eukaryota; kingdom Metazoa; phylum Chordata; class Mammalia; order Scandentia; family Tupaiidae; genus Tupaia; species Tupaia belangeri. The sequence continues at coordinate 8,697,192 of NW_006159859.1, forward strand.
TCTTTCTACTTTTTTAGATAAACTCTATTTTGACCAGGATATGTATTTTTTAAGAACTGTTTGTCTATAAACTTTCAGTTTTTCTTTTTGTTGAAATACATTACAGAGAGGGGCAGGTGGCATGGTGGTTAAGGGTGCTGAACTCTCCCATATGTCCAGCCACTGTTCAAGTCCCAGACCTGGCAGCTTGCCTTCTCACTTTTCCTCTTTCTCTCTCTCTCATTCTGTCCCTCTCTGGTCAAAAACAAACAAACAAACAAACAAAGTTAAATAAAATAATTTTAAAAAAGAAAAGGAATAATTTAAAAAAGAAAGAACATTAGGTTCACACACACATTTTATACAATTCATGAATTAAAGAGAAACTGTACGTAAATCTTTTTAAAAATCATATTATGTTAAAAACACTGGAAAAGCTGGCTTAAAAAATCCTATGGTGACTTCTTTTGTTAACTACTAAGTTTTGTCTTATAAATATAGATCGCTATGTATTGGATTTCCCCAAAGGAACAATTTAGTGAACAGTCATTTACTTGACTTTTAGTAGGAAAAGAAAACTAACGAGAATTTTTTGGGGTTGTGAGAATTTAGTAGATTTAAAGAAAGGAAGAACATAACAAATACTGTATAATTAATTGACATCTACCCAGTGAATCCTCCTGGAGACTCAGATGCCCCTGGAACTTAAACATACTGGATTATTTCTTCTTTATGACTTAAACATTGAAAACAAGGTATATTGACACATCTAAAATCACTCTTTGCATTTCTCCTGCCTCAAACATGAGCCCTCTAGGTTAGTCAGCACTAACTGCAAAACAGTGGGTAGTACACCATTTGAATTATTTGGTGTTAGAAGAAACATTTTTTTAAAAAATATTTTATTATTTTTTTAATTTGACCAGAGAGAGAGAGAGAAAGGGAAAGTGAGAAAGCAAGCTGCTAAGTCTCAGATTTAAACTGTGATTTGCCATGGGGGAGTCCAGCGCCTTAACCACTATGCCACCTGCCAGTCCCAGAGGAAACATTTTTATCCCTCTTTCAGTTTAACAGGTTTTCATCTAGGCATTTAAAATGTAAACCATGGACTATTTGTCCCATTAGCAACCTGTGGACCTTAATTTTGGCATTCAAGTCACTGTAAGAAACCTTACTTAGCTCTTGAAAGGTAGAAAATAACTTGAAATAGCCTTCCTCAAGATCACAACATTGAGTCAAATCGTAGACTTAACTACTGTCTTAAGACTACTTGTGAACATTTTTATTTATTAAGGCACCTTGTTTAAAAGTATTTATTAAATGTCTTAAATTTCTAGATGTGTCTCCCAAAACACTATGAGCTATTTTTGCTACTGAGAATTATTAATAATAAATGCAGCTATTAATCACCTCAGATTTTCAGACATACTGAAGTAAGACTTGGGGTTTTATGATAGGAAATTTTTTTTGTCTCATTTAGAGAACTTTTGATTTATTAAGCTATTATTCTAGTGTCACATAATCCTGAGATACTGCCCAATAACTGAAATTAAAGGACAGAGTAGATTACTGATTTTAATCAAAGGAAAACCATTTACTATTTGTAGGTGTGCACTGTAATTTTCATGTTATGGGTGCAGCACTGCATTTTTAAGAAATAAAACAACATATTATCTTGTTTTCCATCTCTACATGGATATTGAAGTAAACATTACAGGTAAAGTTAGCTGCCTATTTTTCCAAATATGTCCAGATTCACATCTGAAAGTAGATCAATCTGATTATTGGACAATAAAGTGCCTATCACTTTATTAAATAAAAGGAGACAACATGAAAGTGAAGATACCCTAGAGGTATGCTTTAGCAGCTATATAAACATTCTTGTTAGATTTCATTACTATTCCCTTCCACCAAATGCTATTAATGTAAAAAACTATATATAGCCAACATTAAAATATCAAGTACTGTCTTACTATAATTTTTTTAGCCCTCACAAATAACATTTTGGACAGTTTCTCACTTACTTCCTCATTTTCTCTTTCCTCCGTCTCTTACCTTTCTTTTGTTCTTTTTTATGTCATGTCAGAGAACTGTACCTAACAAATATTTCTTATTTGTGCCATCGGACTATTGATACACACTGCAATGCCTGCTGATTTATATATCTAAATCAAATGGCTATGAAACTAATTTACTAGGTTTGTCTGCTTTGGACGTTACTGTTTTAGTGCTTGCTGAATAGTGCCTGGCACATATTACACTCTAGAAAAATGTTAGCTGGTGCTATTACCAACACCATTTGTTATTATTAGCTATCCATTAGTTGAAAACCAAGGAGTCAGCGAAATCACACTTGCTATTGTACAAAATGTTGGAAAGAAGCTGAGAAAAATTATTCATCACTAAAGCGTTTGAGACTAAGGATTTATACTTTTGCTATCTTTAAATATATTGTTATTAAAACTTTAACATAATATACCAAACTGTATGAAATAATTTAATTTTTCAGAGTTGTATTTCTACAGTCTATATAATTAAAGCTATTTTTATATTAAATTGATAGTTTCAAATAAAAATGGTTTGAAGTTTTGTTTGCAGTTGTGGTGCCTGTTCATGCATTCATCCGAGAAATACTACATTTCTACCCTGTGCCAAACACTGTTTTGGAGTCTGAGTTTATAGCAATGAGCAAAACAGCTAAAAATTCCTGCCCTCATGATAAGAGTTTATATTCCAATTAAGAGAGACAGATCACAGACAAGTAAAATATGTTAGTAAATAAATACTAAGAGAAAAAAGTAGTGGAGCAAGAGGATGGAATATGAAATGCAGCAGATAAAGAGCTGACAGGGAAAGGACTGCTGAAGTAACCCTAGACATTAAATAAGTGAGACTAACCATGCTGATTTTTAAGGAGGACAGAGTAAACAAGGCAAAGATCTGAGACTCTACACTTTTTTTTGTAGAGGTTTTGCCTTAGGGTGTCTGTACTCACCAGACAGAGAGAGAGAGAGGGAGGAAAGGAGAGAGAGAGAGAAATCACTCCCCGGGGCCATGGCCATGCCACAAGCCCTTCGCCATTCTCCTCCTGGGACTTGGGCACACACCGGTGGCCGGCACATGTTACAAGCCACCTGATCCGGGACTCAAACTGCAGTATGCCATGTGGGAGTCTAGCAGTATAACTGCTACACCATCAGCTGACCCCTCTACACTTTCAATATCAATATAATCATTAGCATTCTTTTCTTCCCTAATTCAATAAATCACTGCATAAATAAATGCAATCCGGCAAGTTAAAAAAATACACATTTTTAACTCCAAAGTGAGAAGAGCTGATTCAGAGCTTTCAATAAGGTTTATCTTTTTATTTATTTATTTTTTAATTGCCAGAAGGCATGTGTGTTCATGGTATAGAGGCGAAAAGAGAAAGCATTTCTCCAATGGGGTGTGGTCATTCCACAATCCTTTTTCCTCCATTTTTGCATCCTGTCAGGATCCTGTACACACATACACACTTGTCCAGCATGGTTTTCAAGCAGCCAGGGTCAGTATTCAAACCAGTCAGTCATGTGGAATTTGGTTCCCTTAACCAGGATCCAAGAGGCTGGCCCAAATCCTACATTTCTAAGTAGATATGTTCACTTTTGTCTGTCTTCTATCAGTGAATACGTATTAGAAATAAGCTGGCTATCATAAAGGAACATACTATAAGCACTAAAATAGTAAGTCAAATGTGGAAGTGGAGAGAAAACTGTCCTGGAAATAGCAGGACACTTCCTCTTCTGTTCTCACAGATACCTATGTTCCCTGTGATCAGAGATAGTTCTCGTTAATGCTTCACATCCTTTTAAAGAAGACTGAAACCTTATTTTTTAGATTTTCCCTGATGAAAAGCCAATTACTTCTTGAATGTAAAATTGATTTCACAAAGGATTTTTAAGTCAATGCCATAAGAAGATGTTAAATTTTTTTTAATCCTTGGAATAACAATTAATGCAACTGCATCAGAATGATTAATCTGAATATTAATAACAGCATGTAAAATGGAAAGAAACCTTAAGTTAAAAAAAGTTAAGGGGCCAGGAAGTGACATGGTGGTTGAGGTCGCTGGACTCCCACATGCCCAACCGTTTTTGGATCCCAGACCTGGCAGTTTGCTTTCTCACTTTCTCTTTCTCTCTCTCTGTCCCTCTCTGGTCAAATTAAAATAATTAATATAAATAAATAAAGTTAAATAAAATAATTCTTTAAAAAAAATAGATCAGTTAAGAGTTGAATAAGCTGTTATGGAAAAGAGATAGAACCAAACACGGTATCAGAAAAACTTGTTAACTAGTTTTATGTGAAGTAATCAAAAATTACCAAGAGTAATAGTCTAGAATCCTGGCTTAAGTATTTTTGGTTGTTTTTGTTTTGTTTTTCACTAACGATAAGTAGTATTGGAAGGATTATGACACATTTGAGATAATATAGACCTAAAATTCAAAAAAGCCAAAAACTCACCTCATGTTCTAGTGAGTGTGTTTCTAGGTTCTACAGATTTTACAGAGTAAGAGATGATAAGATGGAATCTGTTTAGTAAAACCATCAGAACACTGTATAAAGGGATGAAGACATATGCTACAATACTGAGCGATCTCCAGGGTATATTATGTGAAAAAAAAAACAAGATAGAAGAAAATAGAAACACACTAGGTGCAGGATAAATGTGTATCTACTGAGTGTTGATGCCCAAACAAGTCAGGACAAAATCTGGTGTAAGCCTCCAGATGAGTTCTCAAAGTGTAGTAAGAGGCCCACTTTCTGTCACTGAAAACTTTTTAAGAGACTCCGTGAGGTCCTGTTTTCTTAATAACACTAAAACAGTATTTGCCCTTTTCACTTCCATTCTGTCTGAAATACACACTGAAGTTTTCCAGCAGGTACATATGTAAAAGCAGAATGTGAATCCAGCTGTCTTTTTAATAAGTCTCAAATTAGTCTCAAAAATATAAAACAATGCTGATACTCTCACTATATCCTTTTTGGTTTAAAAAATGTGTTGTTGTTTTTTTTTAAAATACTTTTAATTTCGAAAAAGACAGTTTTAGCTTTAATGAAAAATGTGCTTTTTTTCATTTAAAACTTATTTATGTTTTCCCATAAGGGACTAATTATAGTCATTTTAATATGTTTTTTTAACTGCTTTCGTTTTGGGTAAGGTAAATGGTAGCACATATAACAAAAATAGAAGCTTCTTTGTGAACTGCTGTCCTAGAATAGGCCACTGGATGGGAACCAGCAGACGGCCTGCTGGTTAAGGTACTGGACTCCCGCATTGTTCTACCACGGTTCAAGTTCCAGAACTGCAGCTTGAAAATCATGCCAGGCATGAGTGTGAGTGAGTGTGTGTGTGTGTGGGGGGGGGTGCCCGGGGTGCCCAGGTGCCCAAAATCCCAGGAGGAGAATGAAGATTGTGTCCTGGCCATGGGGTGGGAGGAGGAGAAAGGATTTGTTTTCCCTTTGTCCCTCTAGTAAGCACAACCAGGCAAAGGTAAAAACCTTAAAAAAAAAAAAAAAAAGGAGAAGCAATGTGGAAGTGGAGAGAAAACTGTCCTGGAAATAGCAGGACACTTCCTCTTCTGTTCTCACAGATACCTATGTTCCCTGTGATCAGAGATAGTTCTCGTTAATGCTTCACATCCTTTTAAAGAAGACTGAAACCTTATTTTTTAGATTTTCCCTGATGAAAAGCCAATTACTTCTTGAATGTAAAACTGATTTCACAAAGGATTTTTAAGTCAATGCCATAAGAAGATGTTAAATTTTTTTTAATCCTTGGAATAACAATTAATGCAACTGCATCAGAATGATTAATCTGAATATTAATAACAGCATGTAAAATGGAAAGAAACCTTAAGTTAAAAAAAGTTAAGGGGCCAGGAAGTGACATGGTGGTTGAGGTCGCTGGACTCCCACATGCCCAACCGTTTTTGGATCCCAGACCTGGCAGTTTGCTTTCTCACTTTCTCTTTCTCTCTCTCTGTCCCTCTCTGGTCAAATTAAAATAATTAATATAAATAAATAAAGTTAAATAAAATAATTCTTTAAAAAAAATAGATCAGTTAAGAGTTGAATAAGCTGTTATGGAAAAGAGATAGAACCAAACACGGTATCAGAAAAACTTGTTAACTAGTTTTATGTGAAGTAATCAAAAATTACCAAGAGTAATAGTCTAGAATCCTGGCTTAAGTATTTTTGGTTGTTTTTGTTTTGTTTTTCACTAACGATAAGTAGTATTGGAAGGATTATGACACATTTGAGATAATATAGACCTAAAATTCAAAAAAGCCAAAAACTCACCTCATGTTCTAGTGAGTGTGTTTCTAGGTTCTACAGATTTTACAGAGTAAGAGATGATAAGATGGAATCTGTTTAGTAAAACCATCAGAACACTGTATAAAGGGATGAAGACATATGCTACAATACTGAGCGATCTCCAGGGTATATTATGTGAAAAAAAAAACAAGATAGAAGAAAATAGAAACACACTAGGTGCAGGATAAATGTGTATCTACTGAGTGTTGATGCCCAAACAAGTCAGGACAAAATCTGGTGTAAGCCTCCAGATGAGTTCTCAAAGTGTAGTAAGAGGCCCACTTTCTGTCACTGAAAACTTTTTAAGAGACTCCGTGAGGTCCTGTTTTCTTAATAACACTAAAACAGTATTTGCCCTTTTCACTTCCATTCTGTCTGAAATACACACTGAAGTTTTCCAGCAGGTACATATGTAAAAGCAGAATGTGAATCCAGCTGTCTTTTTAATAAGTCTCAAATGAGTCTCAAAAATATAAAACAATGCTGATACTCTCACTATATCCTTTTTGGTTTAAAAAATGTGTTGTTGTTTTTTTTTAAAATACTTTTAATTTCGAAAAAGACAGTTTTAGCTTTAATGAAAAATGTGCTTTTTTTCATTTAAAACTTATTTATGTTTTCCCATAAGGGACTAATTATAGTCATTTTAATATGTTTTTTTAACTGCTTTCGTTTTGGGTAAGGTAAATGGTAGCACATATAACAAAAATAGAAGCTTCTTTGTGAACTGCTGTCCTAGAATAGGCCACTGGATGGGAATCAGCAGACGGCCTGCTGGGTAAGGTACTGG
>NW_006159859.1:8704574-8705490 GCF_000334495.1 Tupaia belangeri chinensis
AAGAAAAAAACCTAAAAAAAAAAAAAAAAAAGGAGAAGCCACTGGTTCTCAACCTTACATATTAGAATACCAGGCCTCACTTCCAGACGTTCTGATTTAACGGTCAGTGTTAAACTCCCAGCATCAATTTAAAAAACAAGAAAACCCCATTCCCCCACTCCCTTAGAACATGGGTCTGGACTGAGAATCACTACTACAGATAGAATTATCCATTGTTATCAATTGACATTTGAAAACACGCTGAATTATGCTATCAACAAAAAATAGAAAGTGGCTGGACAACACCTGCCAAATTACAGATTAAAGCAATTTCTGAGAGAAACTAAAGGGAACTAAAATTAAATTCAACTAATGCTTTTAATTGGTTTATTACTCTGTCCCAATTTCCGCTGCGAAATTTCAGTACTCAAAACCTCCCCTGGTGCCTCCTATACCTTTCCCACCAAGAACCTTACCAATCCCAGACGGCCTGAATCAAAGGAAGCCTTCGCGCTCAGACCCGCCATGCCGGGCTGGCTCCTAGAGCCAGGTGCCAGGAGTCACGTGCCAGTAGTCACGTGCCACGCACCAGGTGGCGGGAGGCGGTTGGAGGCGCCTGCGCAGCTCCCGCGAGAGGGGAGCCCCGCCCCGGCGCTGTTCTCCCAGCATGCTGAGCGCCACTTTCCCGCCAGGACGACGCTGAAGCGGTTTTATGCTTCATTTTGTTGTCGCTCCTGCCGTTTTTTGGAGCTTCTGCTGGCAGTTTTCGGGTCCATCGTCCCACTATGCAGCAGCCTGCAAAGAAGAAGCCAGAAAAGAAAGGGGAAAAGCGGCTGTTGGACGTTGCGTCCTTCGGAAAGGACCTCCTGGCGGGCGGGATCGCAGCGGCGGTATCCAAGACGGCAGTGGCGCCCATCGAGCGGGGGAAGCCGCTGCC
>NW_006159859.1:8705547-8737674 GCF_000334495.1 Tupaia belangeri chinensis
ACAAAAGGAGCCCTCCGCCCCCGGCCCCGCCATGCCGGGCTGGCTCCTAGAGCCAGGTGCCAGGAGTCACGTGCCAGTAGTCACGTGCCACGCACCAGGTGGCGGGAGGCGGTTGGAGGCGCCTGCGCAGCTCCCGCGAGAGGGGAGCCCCGCCCCGGCGCTGTTCTCCCAGCATGCTGAGCGCCACTTTCCCGCCAGGACGACGCTGAAGCGGTTTTATGCTTCATTTTGTTGTCGCTCCTGCCGTTTTTTGGAGCTTCTGCTGGCAGTTTTCGGGTCCATCGTCCCACTATGCAGCAGCCTGCAAAGAAGAAGCCAGAAAAGAAAGGGGAAAAGCGGCTGTTGGACGTTGCGTCCTTCGGAAAGGACCTCCTGGCGGGCGGGATCGCAGCGGCGGTATCCAAGACGGCAGTGGCGCCCATCGAGCGGGTGAAGCTGCTGCTGCAAGTGCAGGCATCGTCCAAGCAGATCAGCCCCGAGGCACGGTACAAAGGCATGGTGGACTGTCTGGTGCGGATTCCGCGTGAGCAGGGTAAGGCAGGCTGCCCCAGACAGCCTCCCCCCATGCCCCGACAATATCCCAGAAAAGGGAGTGTCCTGGAGGGGTCGCTTGCCGACACTGTGGCCACATCTGCTGTGATAAATGTGGCCCTTAAATTTCCGGGATCAAGTTCCTTAGCCAGTTTAACCAATTCTGCTTTTCCATGACCAAGAAAGCCTACCCTCGACCAGTCCTGATGGGGGTAGATCACTTCCTTCACTAAGTTTCCGGGCTGCCCGGGATTTACACTGTGGTGTGCCCGTGCCTGGCCCAGAAAGTAATTGACCTTTTGGGATTGATGGAGGTGCCTTCAGGCATTCTGTGTAGTGTTTTTAACTTATTTCATTATTTGTGAAATAATGCACTTAGGAGAAGTAGAAACGTAGAAGGAGTGGGGCTTCCCTGTGCTAGTACCTATTAGTGAAAAGAGGTTTCCTTATTTTTTATATCTGTTAAATGCCAGGACTGAGACTATTGAGGCGGTCACCTCTGCATAAAATTAAATGAGGCACGAAAAAGCTTAGTGGTCGAGGCCAATTATATTTAATGCAGTAGTTTTAAAAAAACAAATGTTATGCTAAAAAAAAAATGTAATGAACAAAACATGGTCTTAAAATAAAGGCGGGATCAATATTTTTCTTTTTTGCACCACGCGTTATCTTTGTTTAAAATTTTAATTTCGTTCATGGAGTATTTTTCACAATTATATTTAAATGATTTGAAGGAATAAAAGCGATTTGCGAACATTGCTACAGAATGCCTTCTAAGCCAAGGGTAGGTGAGTTTATCAAAAACATATACTCCACTCATATAGTTGGATTCAACTGAAAAATTTATACAAACTTTAAAAAGGAAATAGGCCTATTTATTGAGTATTCACAAAGTGGTTTCACTCCAGTGCAGCCCTTTCAGCCACTCCTAGGGTCTAGGGCAAATTACTCTCCCATTAAAAAGTACACTTTCCGGGAACCAGCAGTTAGCGTAATGGCTGTGTCGCTGGACTCCCACGTAGTCGACTGCGGTTCGCGTCCCAGACCCGGTGGCTTAAAACTCACACCGGGCGCGTGTGCGTGTGTGCCCAAGATCCCGAGAGGAGAATGGAGGAGAAGGGATTGCGGCGTGACCATCCCCCCTGGGGGGTGATTTCTCGCTTTCTGTCTCTATGTCTCTAACTCTTTCTGACCTTTGAGTGACATACATGAGGTCAAGGGTAGAATCTTAAAAGTGTCATCTAAGTTGTACATTTAGCAAGCCCATCTGGGAGGTGAGCTCAGATCTTTCAGTGTGTAGTTCTCTCCTGTTCCCTTTCATTTTATTAAAATCATTTCCCATCTCCCCCAAGGTTTTGTTACCCCCTCCCTCAAGGTTTTTACAGGAAAAACAAGAACCTGTCTTTTGACTCAGTCTAAGATCTCTATGGAGAAGTAGGGTCTTTATTATTATTTCATGTGGTTGTTTTGTTTGTTTTGGTTGCCAGAGGGCACTTTCTCTGGCCAAAAAAAGATGCAGTTACCTCTCAGTGGGATGTGGTCACACTGCAGTCTTGTCTCCTTTATTTGTCCATCCTTTTGACAGTCTGGGCAAGCATGTATATGCACTTAACTCCCAAGACTTGGGAGGTGGGGGGTAGATTTAAACTACAGTAGGCCAGCCATGTGGAGTCTAGCTCCCTTAATTACTAGGCTATGGGTACAGGGTACCTCTTTCCTATTTTAAATGGTTATACAGGCAAAGTGAAGTGTTCTGGTCAGTTTCTCACCACCAGTGCTAACTTATTTTGTATTTTAAATGGGTTTTTTGCAACATTTAAACCTAAACATAATTCAATATAATATAGCTCTTATAAATTGAGATCTTTCAAAGTAATATTCTGGTCCCTGCTTTCTTTACTTTTCAAGATGAGACAGTCATAAGCAGAACTTTAAGATGATGTTTTTCTTCTTAATCAGGAGGCACTGTTATGGACACAACATACTATAACCTATACTAAGGATTAGTCGTTCACAACAGAGGTAATATTGCCATCTAGAGGCATTTTTGGAAACATGTGAGAGAAATTTTTGTTTAGCACAGATAGAAGGGCGTGATCCTAAATTACAGTCATGTGAGAGGCAAGAACCAAGGATGTTAAACATTCTGCTGCTAGATAGAGACCAGTTTTACACAGTGAAGGTTTATCCTGCAACTGAATGATTTTTAGATTCTCCCACTAGGCATTAATGTAGCTATAAAACCTGTTTATGATTATCTAAGCATAGAACCTAACTCTTTTTTGCTTACACACACAAACTATCTGGGGCATAGTTTTAGTATGCACCATATAATGTAAGGAAGTAGAGGTAAGGCTGTACTTTTTTTTTTAGAATCACTGAAAACTCATGTCAGCAACTCTGCTTGTACTCTTTGGTCACCATTTATATTGTCTATATTTGTAGCTATAGTATTCATGAAGATTGTATATGTAAATAAGTTTAAGACACTTTTTTCAAAATGTCAGTTTGTATCAGTATCTTAATTACACCTTATTTATTATAAGTAGAGGCACATATGTATGAGTATTATGTCTGTGCCATTAACATATATGTCTAACAGTGTCCATATGTCTATATCATCACCCACGAATTTACTTACTAAAGTACATTATTAGGTTGGCCTACAGGTGGCATGGCGGTAAAAGTGCTGGATCTCACATGACCGACTTCCTGGTTCTAGTCTAAATAGTCCTTTATTATTCTCTATCCCCATGTACTGTTTTTCTTCATATTTCTGTGGCCACCAGACATATTTATTTGTTATGTGTCTCCTTGGTCTTTACACCTTACAATTTGAGTTCCAGTAGACCAAAACCACTAGGTGTTTTTTCTGGGTGCTATCTCTGGTAGGTAAAACAGTGGCTACTATGCATGAGGCACAAAATGAAATGTTTTTAAGTGAAGAATCTTCTCTCATTCTTTATATTTTGGATGCTTTACAAAAGTACATAATAAAGTAGTATAGGTACAAAAGTTATACAATTTATTTTAAATATATGTGTGTATTATTTCAAAGTCATGCTCTGGAACCAGCAGATAGCATAATGGTTATGTCACTGGACTCCCATATGGCCTATTGCAGTTTGAGTCCCAGACCCAGTGGCTTGAAAATCATGCTGAGCATGTGTGCATGCGTGCCCAAGATTCCAGGAGGAGAATGAAGGAGAAGGGATTGCACCTAGGGGGTTATTTCTCACTTTCTCTCTCATTGTCTCTCTGGCTAGTGCACATGCCCTGAGACTAAAACCTGTTTAAAAAAAAAAAAAAGTCATACTGTTGCTTTTTTTTTCCTGATAGGCATACTGTCAGAACATGTGGGAACCCACTGGTCTAGGTTATACATTAGAACATGCCTAGCATTCCCATTTTGCCAGTAAGCTAGTAAATGGTTCAGTAACGTTTTCCCATTTTCACATCAGTTATATTTTAATTCTTACTTTCTCAGAATGAAGTTCAGAGTAAGGTTTTCTCACTCCTTTTAAATTTTGTAGTTTGTTTGTTTGTTTGTTTGTTTGAGAAGTTAGTTCTAAGACTTTATAGATATTCTGCTTTTAGCAGGGAAGGGCATCACCATCACTACATTTTCCTCTACCAATTTTGTGGTACATACATTAGGAAACTGCCCATTGATTCTGCATGACTAGAGGGTCATAACTCTCCTAGATTATTTCATCTCTTCCCCTTGGTTTTTTTTTTTTTTTTTTTGGAGAGGTTTTTTTGCTATAGGGCGCGTGCGCTCGCCAGACAGACAGAGACAGAGAGACAGAAAGTGAGAAATCACCCCCCAAGGGGGATGGTCACGCCGCAATCCCTTCTCCTCCATTCTTGTCTCGGGATCTTGGGCACGCACGCACACGCGCCCGGCGTGAGTTTTAAGCCACCGGGTCCAGGATGCAAACCACGGTGGACCACGTGGGAGTCCAGCGACATAGCCATTACGTCAACTGCTGGTTCCCTCTTCCCCTTGTTTTAATCTAACTAAAAAATATGGTTTTTATCCAGAATTAATTTTTATAGAAAGGCAGTAGAAATTTAATAGTTCCATATCTAGAGTCAGACCTAAAGTCAAGTTCTACCCTTTTCTTTACATTGTAACCTTAAACAATTTTTATTTAACCTCTCTCATCCACATTTTCTCAATTGTATACTGATGTAGTTCTAGTCCCTATTAGATATGGTTGTTGTGAGGATTATAAGAGATAATACATATAAAATAATCAACATGTGTCTATAGCATAATTTGTGCTCAGTAGATTAACTATTTAATCACTATGTATGCATTCCTTAATTTACAAACATGCATTCCAGATGCTCAATTATAGCGTTTACATGCATTACACATAGAGTAGATTTTTGTAGTCTGAAAGATATGCTACAATAGCTGAACCCATTCAAGTTTTGTCATGAGACTTCAACAATTTAGTCACATCCTCAGGTTTCCCCTCCTAATTCTAGTGTTCATGCTATCTCCATCACATGCTATCTTCATCACATCTTCTTTCACTGAAATCTTGGACCTCTGAAAGTCATCCACGAGAGCTGGAATAAACTTCCAAACTCCCATTTATGTTATTATTTTGATCTCCAATGAATCATAAATGTGTTTAATAACATCTAGAATTGCCAATCCTTTCCAGAAGGATTTCAGTTTACTCTGCACAAATCCATCAGAGATATCACTATGGTAAGCCTTACCAAAAAAGTATTTTTTTGGTAAGAGAGTTTTCCTAAAGAGTGTGTGCACTTGCCGAAAAGACAGAGACAAAAAGGGAGAAATCACCCGCTGGAAAGACAGACAGAAAGAGAGAAATCACCTCCCAGGGTTAATTTCCCCCCAGGCCACGCCACAATCCCTTCTCTTCCATTCTCTTGTCCGGATTTTGGTCATGCATGCACACACACCCAGCATGAGGTTTTCTTTTTGTTGGTTTTTTGTTTTTTACTTTTTTAATAATTATTTGTTTGTTTGATGTTTAAAGATTCAATAAAATATAACCATTGATTTGGGAATAAAAATGAATATAGGAAAAAGGAATTATTTATTTAATTTTATTTCTTCTTTTTTTTCTAGTTTGCTACAGGGTATGCTTAACAGAAAGAGGGAAAGTGAAATAGCAAGCCAACAGGTCAGGATTCAAACTGCTATCAGCCATGTGGGAATCCAGCACCTTAACTACCACACCACCTCCTGGCCCCCAGCGTGAGTTTTAGGACACCAGGTCCAGGGCTGGAACCATAATTGACTATGTGGGAGTCCAGCAACATAATTATTATGCCTTCTGCAGGTACTGGAAAAATGTTTCTTAAATAGTAAGACTTGAAAGTTGAAATGGCTCCTTGATCCATGGACTACAGAATGGATATTGGTTAGCAGGCATGAAAACAACATTAGTCTTGTACATCTCCATCAGAACTCTTGTGTGACCAAACACATTGTTAACAAGCAGTAATATTTGAAAGAAATTTTTACTGAGCAGTAGGTCTTGACAGTGGGCTTAAAATATTCAGTAAGCCATGCTGTAAACAGATGTGCTATTATCCAGGCTTTGTTGTTCCATTTATAGAGCACAGACCCGGTAGATTTAGCATAAGTCTTAAGGGCCCTCAAAGATTACCTTCTGTCTCCACCAGGCCTCTAGAGACTGCCTTAAATTGAAATTAATCTCTTTTCTGGCTGAATTCCAGCTCTCATTCAGAATGGTTCTAGAACATAAAAATAAGACACTTCAGATTCTTTTGTCCCTTTCTCATTTTCATGTGCACAAATCAGTGAGTGGATATGTTTGTTCTTTCCAGCATACCCCTTTTAACAGCCTTATCATCACGAAAATTGTATGCCACAGTTTGCAAATGAAGCTAAGGGTTACGAACCTCTAACAGGGACTGGTGAGTTCTATTTGTCTACTAGTAAGGAGCCCTACATTCAGTTGATAATACCATCCATAGATTTTTAGATATTCATGTTTTTTATTTGAAATTAACAAAGTCGAAATGGAGTGCATTGAGTTAACATTGCCTTTTTTTCTTCAGTGAAGACATACCTATTTTAGAAAACTTCTGCTTTAATCATGAGGAAGGGTATGCTTCAAATAGTTTAAATGGATAAATCTGTTAAAATGACAATTATTTAATAATGCAAAAAAGGTTTATATGTATTTTTATTTTGTAGGTTTCTTCAGTTATTGGCGTGGCAATTTGGCAAATGTCATCCGGTATTTTCCAACACAAGCTCTAAACTTTGCTTTTAAGGACAAATATAAACAACTTTTTATGTCAGGAGTTAATAAAGAAAAACAGGTAATTATATTTGAGTATCTAAAGTTTTTTCTTTTTTTATTTTATAGAGAGGTTTTTGCTATCAGACATGTACTTGACAGACAGAAAGTGAGAAATCACCCCTCAGAAGGGAGGGCCACATTGCAATTCCTTCTCCTCCAGTCTTCTCTTGGGATTTTGGGCATGCATGCACACACACCCAGCATAAGTTTAAGCTGCTGGGTCTTATGTCAGTTGGACATAATAATACCTGTTTGGGACCAGCAAGTGGTAAAGTGGTATGTGGTTAAGATGCTGGACTCCCACATGGCCAACTATAGTTTGCATCCGGGACCTGGTGGCTTGTTTTCTCTCTCTCTCTCTCTCTCTCTCTCTCTCTCTCTCTCTCTCTCTCTCCCCCCCCGTCAACTTTCAAACTATGGTTGAATACATGAGAGTCCAGTGATGTAACCATTACACCATCTGTTGGTCTCCAGTATCCAAAATTTTCTAAAAATAGATTTGTCTTACCTCTGATGTCTTCTTTTGGGAAGAGGTACTTGGGTGGTATGAAAAATAGTAATTAAAACAACATATTAGTGGTTAATATTTCTCCCAACAACATTAAAAACACATATGTTATGTTGCAACCAAGTAGTTCACCAAAGATGTGGTGTTGTAAGTATTTATTTCGTGTCAGCTGCATAGACATGAAATGTAATTGACATTAGCTACATGATGTCCAACCTCTCTCTATAAGTCACACTGATCCAGCTTTAGCCCAGAGTTCCAGCTCCAAAAACAGGTATTTTCTGTAAGTCATTATGTTAGCTTAAACTATCCCAGCTGGGTAACTGACTGCTATTCCATTGTAAACTTGAAATACTCGAAACATTGACTTCTGTCCTTTTCTAACTGTGCTCTGAAATTAGGCCTTCTCACCCAGGAAACTACCTGTCTGTAACCCCAGAGACAGGCCAAAGGTCATGGTGCCTGCTATGAACCTTGAAACAACCTCATAATTTCATTTCAGGCCCTCTCAGCCCTGGACTGGGTCTGTATGGCCTGCCCAGGAACATATTTAGTAATCCTGCAGGAATTATCCAAGAAATAGGAGGAAACTGTCACAGAAGTAGCAGGAAGCCACACATAGGACCATCTATTTTTTTTTTTTTGAGAGGTTTTTGCGTACACTTGCCAGACAGAGACAGAGAGATAGAAAGTGAGAAATCACCCCCCAGGGGGGATGGCCACGCCACAATCCCTTCTCCTCCATTCTCCTGTCGGGATCTTGGGCATGCACGCACATGTGCCTGGCATGAGTGTAAGCCCCTGGGTCCAGGACTCGAACCGCGGTCGACTACGTGAGAGTCCAGCAACATAGCCATTACGCTAACTGCTGGTCCCGACATAGGACCATCTATTAACCCTGAGGTTGAATCCTCACCCTAGCACTAATCCCCACATCAAGGTCCCAGAGACAGTCCAGTCCACCCAGGGTTAGACAGGTACCATGCCTGCTAGAATTTCTGAAAAGTCTACCATTTGTGGTTTCTCCAGTGTGGATCCACCAGCAGCCACATGACATGGATCCAACATGACTCAACCACCATCCGAGAGACAGTCCTATTGGCCAGGGAACCTAACAGATTTTTAATTTGCCAAAACAGTCTATAAAGACTGCAAGAAGGCTCTGCCCCTTCAAATGTATAGAGACCAATGCAGTGTTGTGTGAATAACAAAGAATTAGGCAAACATAAATCACCAAAGGAAACTAAAAAAGCTCCAATAACCAACCCCAAAGAAATGGAGATGAACAGATTGCCTGTAAAATACTCTTAAAGATGCCCCATGCAATGCAGAAAGAACAGATGGATGACTAAATGAATGGAGGGAAACAATGCATGAACAAAATGGGAAGGTAGAAGAAGCAGAAATCATATAAAAAAGCCAAACATATCCCAGAACTGAAGAATACAATGACAGAACTGAAAAGCTCGATAGAAAGCTTCAACAGCGGATTTAATCATACAGAAGAATATATGGGCAAACTTAAAGTCACATGAAATTAGCCAATTTGGGGGAAAAAATGGAAAAATGTAAGGAACCTACAAGACACCATCAAACATACAAATATACAAATTATAGGAGTGTAAGAGTGAGATGAAAGGAAAACTTTTTTTTTTTTTTGAGAGATTTTTGCTATAGGGTACACACACTCACTGCAGACAGAGAGGCAGACAGAAAGCGAGAAATCACCCCCCCCCCCGGGGAAATGGCAATATTGTAATCCCTTTTCCTCCATTCTCCTCTTGGGATCCTGGGCATGCATGCACATGCACATACCCAGTGTGAGTTTTAAGCCCGTGGGTCCAGGACTCAAACCACTATGTGGGGGTCCAGCAATGTAACCATTACACTATGTGCTGGTCCTGAAAGGAAAGCTTACTTAAATAGATTCTTTGCATGAAAACGTTCCAGTTCTTGGGGGAGAGAAATGGACTCTTAGACTCAGGAAACTCAAAGTTTACAATGGTTTGACTTAATGATTTTTTAGTCTTATGATGGGTTTGTTGTCACTAGTCAAAAAGCGTCTGGATTTACAATGGTACTTCTGATTTTCTTAAAATGGACTTATTAGGGCACTAAATAGCATTTTGATTTAAGATATTTTTTTACTTACAATGGGTTTATTGTGATGTAACTTCATTGTGGTAAGTTAGGAAGCATCTGTAGTAGTCTTAGTTGGCAATTTTTTCTTTTAGCATTTTGAATATGTCATTGCTAGATGCTGCATAAATACAGGCTGAATGAAGCTTGAAAAATTATGTTAAATGAAAGAAAACAGCCCTAAAAGACTGTCTATTGTGTGATTCCATTTATATGAAATGTCCAGACTAGGGAAATCTATACAGGCAGAAAATAGCCAGTGGTTACTTAGGACTCAGGCAAGTAGAGAGGATGTGGAATGGCTTATAACAGATACAGGGTTTCTTTGGGGGGTAATGAAAATGTTCTAAAACTGTGGTGATGATTGCACAACTTTGAATATACTAATATTTCATTGACTTGTATACTTTCATTACTCTAACTGCTGGTCCCATTGACTTATATACTTTCAAAGAGTGAATTACATGGTATGTAAATTACATCTCAGTAAATAAAATAAAAATAATCCTGACCTCAAGAAATTTATAGTCCATAGGAGTATAAATAAATATACATATATATATAAAAATATATATTGAAGCAGAAAGTGGTTTTAGAACTGTTTAAAAAAGAGTCTGTTGGGAACCAGCAGTTAGTGTAATGGCTATGTCACTGGACTCCCACATAGTTGACCGCAGTTCGCGTCCTGGATCCAGTGGCTTAAAACTCACGCTGGGTGCATGTGCGTGCGTGCCCAAGATCCCAAGAGGAGAATGGAGAAGGGATTGCAGCGTGACCATCCCCCCCCCCCCGAGGGGGGATTTCTCACTTTCTGTCTCTATGTCTCTCTCTGTCTGGTGAGCGCATGCACCCTATAGCAAAAAAACCTCTCCAAAAAAATGTAAATAAAAATTTAAAAAAATAAAATAGTCTGTTGGCACATTTTACATGTTAATCGTATCATTCACCTTTAATTTTCTGACACAGATAAAGTACTTATGGGAAGAGGATATAATTATATACAGTTTCAGCTATGTTGGAAATCAGAGAAAATTTCATAAAAGAGGTAGAACTTAAATTAGAGCATGAAATAGTAACTGTTTTTTCTTTAAAAACGTTAGAAAAGGCATTCCAAAACGAGAAAAATTGAGAGTTCCAAAGCCATCTGATACTTAAACTATTGTTAGAAATAAAAGCCAGAGGGGAACCAGCAGTTAGCGTAATGGCTATGTCGCTGGACTCCCACGTAGTCGACTGCGGTTCGTGTCCCGGACCCGGTGGCTTAAAACTCACGCCGGGCGCGTGTGCGTGTGTGCCCAAGATCCCGAGGGGAGAATGGAGGAGAAGGGATTGCAGTGTGACCATCCCCCCTGGGGGGTGATTTCTCGCTTTCTGTCTCTGTGTCTCTCTCTGTCTGTCTGGCGAGCGCACGCGCCCTACAGTGAAAATCTCTCCCCCAAAAAAAAAAAAAAAAAAAAGAAATAAAAGCCAGAGAATAAAGAAGAAATTGAACTGGACAAGAATATTATTCACTTTAATGTACTTAATGGTAACAGTGGCCTTGTGCCTTGAATTTTCCCTAATAACTCAAATTAAGGTGTTTCTCTTCTCCCATAAGTCCTAGATGTTGAAAAGCAGCTTGCTGAGTCTAAGGAAGCCATGTGTTAAATGTTTATCGAAAAGAACTTCCTCAGCAGCACATGCGCATGTGAAGCAGATGAATAAGGCCTAACTCAACTACATTATAATTGGTATCTGCAAACTTTCATGTCACTTGAACATAATACCTGTTTTTGAGCTGTTCAAATGTAATACTAAAATTACAAATTGAAATTGATACACTATGAAGTACTACTACTCCCTCTCCCACATTCGGAGCAAACCAAATCTTCAATATATGCCTGACATTTTAGTTACAACAGACCCTATTATTAATACAAAATATACGCAGTCCAAAGAGATGATTTTCTTACAGGACTTTTGCTAATTTGGACTGCTTTTTTTTTTAGAGGACATTAAAATGTCCTGGAATTTTAATATATCAGAATCTAAACTATATCTTATAGACTGCCTGGGGAAAAACAAAAGCTACATGGGTATGAAGAGAAACATTTTGGATAATATAGCATGTGTTGTTATAAATGTTTATAAAAGCAGCTTTTAAGTCTGTTTAACGTTTTTTAAAAATAAGAATTTACCAGTTGTTTTAGACAGGTTCTATAGTTTAGTAACTTGGTTTTTTTAATTAATATTTTACAGTTCTGGAAGTGGTTTTTGGCAAACCTGGCTTCTGGTGGAGCTGCTGGGGCAACATCTTTATGTGTAGTGTATCCTCTAGATTTTGCTCGAACCCGATTAGGTGTCGATATTGGAAAAGGTATGATGTGTTTAGGAATACTAATTCTTCTTGTTTGTGTTTTGAACCAAGAGTTATTTATCATAGTTGTACTATTTATCATAGTTGCACTCTAACCCCCCAATTACCAGATATAGTCTACAAATTTTATTCTCGACTAAATGTTGGAGTCATAGGAAAAGTATACTATCAATACTTTTTTTGTGTTTTCCCTTAAAAGAGGGACGGGGAAAGCCTATTGTAATAAAAGTGAACATGAAGACTCTTTATGACTTAGTTCCATTTTTTCCTCCCAGATCTCTCAATGCACTTAACTCCTGTCTCACCTGTGGCTCTAGGTTAGATATGTAACTCTCATCCTAGAGATTCTCTTTGCTTCTATTCTTACCTAAATATTATGCCATCCTGTTTTTTTCATTGGTGTTGTTACACCCTTGTTTTGGTCCGAATACGTTTTTTGATAGCTTTCTGAGAGAGTAATTGGGAGATAAAATTGAGGTTTTTCATATCTAAAGATACTTAATTTTACTTTTTTACTTGGTATTTGGCCATACATCAAATTCTGAGATTAAAGTTATTTTCTTTCACAATTTTGAAAGCATTCTTTTGGCTTCTAGTTTCTGATACTGCTTTTAAGAAGTCAGATATCAGAGCAACAAATGGCATAGCAGTCACATTGCTGGACTCCTACATGGCCCGACTGCAGATTGAGTCCTAGACCTGGTAACTTGAAAATCACGCCAGACACATGTGTGTGTACATGCCGGGAGGAGAATGGAGGAGAAGAGTGTTGTGGTGCAGCCATCCTCTCCATGGGGTGATTTCTCATTCTCCCTCTTACAGTCTCTGTCTCTCCCAGGTGAATGCACACATATTCTAAAGTAAAAACCTGTCCCCCCCCAAAAAAAAAAAAAAAGAGTCAGATCTCTTACTCTTTATCCTTTAAAATTTGAATTTTTTTTCTTTTTAGTTACTTTCTGTCTTTGATGAGCTTACATTTCACTATGACATGTCTTTATACAAGTCTCTTTTTTTCCGGCAATTGTGGAGGTCACTGAATTGGCTCCATTCAATCTGGAGCCTTTTGTTCAGTCTTAAGGATGGTAACAGAAAGAAGTCATTTAGCTGACTGGAGTGAGATGATAGATTTTGAGCAAATGGCTGCTCCTCTGTTACCTCTAGGAGTCATCCTTATTTCTTCTAATTTCTAAATCTTCCTGAGGTTATTAGGGTCAAATGTCTTACTCTCAACAATATCTCTCACTGTAAAAAAGTACATTTTACCTCTCTTGTGGAGAGTGGCCATTCTGAGCAAATATGGTGACCTTCAGACACATGCAGAACGTGGTTCCGTGGGCTTTATTTGCATAGCATGAAAGCAATTAACATGAATACACTAGCTGTATGCTGTTGTCAATACTGCAGAGCAGTATCAGGTTAAAGGAAGTCACATGTGTTTATCAGAATCAGCCCCACAGAAAGTACATGGTGCCAGTTGTCTTCCCATAGTCAGCTGATTAACATCTGAAAACTGGCTCTGCATTCCATTTCCTCTTGCCCCATTTTCTGCAGTATAATATAATAAACCTGAGACTAGTTTGGAGTTGCAGCTTTCTCCATTAGAGAAGTCGGTCCCACCCAATCCTGCTTTTCTTCACTTGTATGTCTTTGTGTGTTTATTTTTATGTTTATTTCTAATCCACAACCTCCCCACACTCAGAAAAATGCATTATGCTGAGCCGGTCCCAGCATCCTCTGACCTGAGTTACTGCTCTGATTTCATTCTCTCATGTACTCTTCTTTTCCTATGTGGCTTTAAGCCTTTCCTATTTTCTTATTATCATTTTAATAGAGTTTCTTTAGGGAACAGACTCACTTAATAAATACTTATTGAGTGCCTTCCCGTGAACCAGGCCCTCCCCAAGATAAAGC
This sequence comes from Tupaia belangeri chinensis, assembly GCF_000334495.1. Classification (NCBI taxonomy): domain Eukaryota; kingdom Metazoa; phylum Chordata; class Mammalia; order Scandentia; family Tupaiidae; genus Tupaia; species Tupaia belangeri. The sequence continues at coordinate 8,719,313 of NW_006159859.1, forward strand.
ATGTGAGTGTACATGTGAATCTGTACAGATACATATACATAGTCACACTCCATATAAGTACTGGAGCTTATGCCTTATGTACTTTATAGTATAGAGGAGGCTACAAAATTAAAAGTGAATAAATGACTGAAATTTACTGCCACTTAATGATAAAAACTAGGAAAAATTTTTGAAGAACAGAGTGATAAAAGTTTTCGATAAATGACAGATAAAATGTTCCTAAGGGTGACAGCTTGAGTGAAGATGAAAACATAACTTCTGTCTGTTGGGTTTAACTGGAAGTCCAAATTTTCTTCTTATTGTTAAGAAGGATAAAATAACTCAGTAGGGACAACCTGCAGCCAGATCCCACATGGCCAACCGTGCAAATCAATTCTCAGACCTGGTGATTTAAGAAACACTCCAAGCACGTGTGCATGCATGCCTCAAATCCTGATAGGGCAGAGAGATGAAAGAGAAAGGATTGCAGTGTGACTATACCCCATGAGGAGTGCTTTCTCCCACTCTCCCTATTTTTATCTGTCTTGCTTTTTCTCTGATGAGTACAAACACCTGGTAAAACAAACAACATACCTTTTTTAAAGAATTGGTGTTTTTTTTTTAGAAGTTTTTGCTATACAGTGCATGTGTTCACCGGAAAGGCAGAGACAGAGAGACAGAAAGCGAGAACTCACCCCTCAGGGGGTTTGGCCACGCCGCAATCCCTTCTCTTCTGTTCTCCTCTTGGAGAGTGCACATGCCCAGTGTGAGTTTAAGCCACTGGGTCCGGGACTCAAACCGCAGTCGACTAAATGGGAGTCTTGCAACATAGCTATTACACCAACTGCTGGTCCCTTAAAGAATTATTTAATTTTATTTATTATTATTATTATTATTATTACTGCTACTTTGGAGAGGCTTTTTTGCTATAGAGTGTGTGCACTCGCCAGAAAGAGACAAAGAGACAGAGAGACAGAAAGCAAGAAATCACCCCCTTGGGGGACGGCCACACCGCAATCCCTTCTCCTCCATTCTCCTCTCAGGATCTTGGGCATGCACATACATGTGCCCAGCATGAGTTTAAGCCACTGGGTCCAGGACTTGAACCGTGATCAACTACATGGGAGTCCAGTGACATAGCCATGACACCAGCTGCTGGTCCCTATTATTATTATTTTTTAATTTGACCAAAGAGAAACAGAGAAGGAAGGAGAGAGAGAAAGCAAGCTACTAGGTCCAGGACTCAAAGCATACAGGAATCCACCACCTTAATCACCACGTCACATGCTGGCCCCTTGTTTTAATTTCTGTAGTTTCATTTTCTTTTAAAATTAGGATAATTTAGTTCATTTTGGAAGATTGCATCATACATATAATAGGTTTTAAATATTGTCAAAGAATTCTAGGTCAAGAGAAAATAAAAACACAATCAGCAAGCCTTAGAAAAATAGAACACCTCATCTGAAGTGTTTATCCTAAGCTTACTAGCTTGTTGTTTTGTCTTTTTGTTTTTCGGAGTCCTGGTTTCATTCCAAAGTATTTTGTGAACCACACAGAGTAATTTATGGGGGTTTTTTTTGGTTTTTTTTTTGGGGGGGGGTTGCTATAGGGTGCTTGCACTCACCAGAGACAGAGACAGGGAAAGAAGAATCATCTCCCAAGGAGGATGGCCATGCCTCAGTCCCTTCTCTATTCTCTGGGGATTTTGGGCACATACACGCATGTCTAGCATGATTTTCAAACTGCTAGATCTGGGACTTTAACTGTAGTATCTCCAGCGTGATTTTCAAACTGCTGGATCTGGGACTTTAACTGTAGTGGGTCATGTGGGAATCCAGTGCTTTACCCACCATGCCACCTCTTGACCCCCCATTCTGGTTGTTTTTTATTTTTTTAAGAATGACTTAATTGTATCTATTATTTTTAAATTTGCTATAGAGCATGTGTACTCACCAGAGACAGAGATAGAGAGGAAAAGTGAGAAAGGAACTTGAACCATGGTAGGCCATGTGGAAATCCAGCATCTCAACCACCACACCACCTACTGGCCCCTTGCTATTTTTATTTTTTTAAGGCAAGGTCTTACAGTGTCATAATCTGCTTGCCTTAGCCTCCCAAGTAGACCACAAGCATTGTGCTCCCCATACCTGGTTATTTAAGACAGATCTTGCTTTGTTGCTTAGGCTGGCTTCTAGCTTGCTGTGCTGTTACTTTAACCTCTAAGTAGTTGGATTACTAGTGTGCATCACTGTGCCCAACTTTCATGTCAGGTCAGGAATTGAATCAAAGTCTCCTGTGTGGCCTCAGCCTGCTGAGTAGGTGTGTCTTAATGGCATGCCATTGCTGCTGGACCTAGTATTTTTTTTTTCTTTCTTTGTTTTTTCTATTTGATACATGCACTTGCCAGAGCTGAAGAAAAGGGAGAAATCACCCCTGGAAGGCAGAGAGGGACGTGGCCATGACAGTTTCCTCTCCATTCTCCTTGTAGGACTTCAAGCAGACAAGTACATGGGCCCAGCATGTTTTTCATGCTGCTAGGTCCAAGACTCAAACTGTGGAGTCAGCCATGTGGGATCAAGCTGCCCTAACCTCCAGGTCATCTGCTGGTTTTGACCTAGTAATTTTAGTGAAATGTTTTAAGTCAAATTACTTGAATTAGACTTTTATAAGCAATTATAAGAGATTAATGTTAAGTTAATTTCTTTTAAAATACTACCTGAAATCTGAATTATCTTTAAATGAATGGGAAGATTTTGATTTGTGTCTTCTTTTATTAGGAAGATTTCTAAGTGGCAACTCCAAATGGCTTAAATCTTTAAACTGTTTAATTTATTTTGGTTAAAGTATTTGTTTGATTTATAATGTTGCTAACAGGTCTTAAATGGCTTTATTTTAGGTCCTGAAGAGCGACAATTCAAGGGTTTAGGTGACTGTATTATGAAAATAGCAAAATCAGATGGAATCATTGGTTTGTACCAAGGATTTGGTGTTTCGGTTCAGGGCATCATTGTGTACCGAGCCTCTTATTTTGGAGCTTATGACACAGTTAAGGTAATTGGGGTGCTTTAATTTAGCTACATAAGGAACGGTTCATTTATTTGTATTGTTCTAATTAGTAATATAGTTAGCAAATACATTACTTTTGATTATAGAAATCAAAATAGATGGTGAAATAAGAGAGATGTGAAATCTCGTTTAATATTTACCATCACCTAATTAAATTATATCTGTGTTATGGAACTGACTTTACATATAAAGCATGTATCAAAACATTAGGTTTTGTGGTGTTCACAGTATATTTGTTACAAATAGAAAGCATGTAAATTAGGTTTAAATTATAGTAAACTCTTTATATATATAAAGACATCTTTTAATGATTTTTCTGATTTTGTAGTAACTTTATTATCTTTAACATACAAATAACCAGCTTGCTATCATTTGGAGAAGTAGGCAAGGCATAAGTAAATGCTACTGTATAATTACTTGTTCAAAACCATTAGATACTGTGTTGTATTCTCTAGGTTGTTCTGCAGTTTACTTTTTCATTTTGGATTTGAATAGCACTTCCATAAGGCAGTAAAAAGAAAGATTGTAAATAATGGCTAGTGTTCTTGAGCTATTCGTTCTAGGAACCTTGTTAAATACTTTATATCCTCACAGTGTTATGGGGTAGTTCCCTAAATTCACATTTTTAAGATCAATAACCTAGAAATGGTTAAGTAATTTACTTGTTAAATGACAAGCTAAAAGTTGATGTTTTTATTCACTACATTATCATGCTTTCAAAAGGAAGTAATGGGAACCAGCAGTTAGCATAATGGCTATGTCACTGGACTCCCACGTAGTTGACCGCAGTTGGCGTCCTGAACCCGGTGGCTTAAACCTCACGCCGGATGCATGTGTGTGCGTGCCCAAGATCCCGAGAGGAGAATGGAGGAGAAGGGATTGTGGTGTGGCCATCCCCTCTGGGGGGTGATTTCTCGCTTTCTGTCTCTCTCTATCTGGCGCCCTATAGCGAAAACCTCTCCAAAGGAAAAAAAAAAAGGAAGTAATGAAACTAATGTCAGTATTATTTATTAAATAAGAATAAAACTTGAATGAAATTTGTTATTAGATTTATCTATTATCTGTGTCTTTTCTCATTAGTACAAATGTAGTTTAATATTTTTATGGGGCCAGCAGGTGGTGTGGCAGTTAAGAGTGCTGGACTCCCACATGGTTCGAGTCTCAGACCTGGCGGCTTGCTTTCTCACTTTCCCTTGGTCTCTCTATCCCTCTCTGGTCATGTTAAAGTAAATAAGTAATTAAAAGTTTAAAAATTAGATAATTCTTTTAAAAATATTCAAAAGATCGTTTTTATTGTGATCTAGACCAAAAATTTTTAGTTTTAAGTGTATTTTTTAGACAAATATCATGGAAAGTACAAGGTCTTTATGAATTACAGGGAATTTATATGTCTTTCTCTGCTTTTTATTATGTAAAATTATAATTGTGAAATTTAGAAATAATCTTCACTAGCTTAGTGCTTTAGTTGCTTATCAAGTGTCACATCTGTTGATGATAATAGCAGGCAGTCTTCACTTTTTTTTCAACTCCAAAAGAGCCTTGGAATTACTTTTTGGGTCACTAGCTGCTAGCTTATCCAGTTTTAGGTGCTATCAAAAACAAATTCCCAGGGCCAGCAGGTGATATGGTAGTAAAGGGTGCTGGACTTCTACCTGGCTGACCACGGTTCAGGTCCCAAACCTCGTGGCTTGCTTTGTCATTTTCTTTCTCTGTCCCTCTCTAATCAAATTTAAATAAATAAAATATTTTCAAAAATAAAAACCTTTTAAAAAATCCCCTATATTAGCAAATGTGCATTTTTTTCCCAAATATGCCTTTAAAGTATAATCATGTGTGGTATTCCCCTTTCTCACTGATCTGCTACTGTCAAGCCAACTGTCTCTTATTGTAAGTATAATTGAGACCTCTTTCATATGTTTATAAAAAATATCCTTTAAAGACTTAAGATATTTGGGAAACTTGAATGTTTACTTGATACATTTTTTTCCCCTAGGGCTTATTACCAAAACCAAAGGAAACCCCATTTCTTGTCTCCTTTTTCATTGCACAAGTTGTGACTACATGCTCTGGAATACTCTCATATCCCTTTGACACAGTTAGAAGACGTATGATGATGCAGGTATTTTATATTATTATTGTAAGCTTAACTGAATTTTCTAATATCTCTGATACCCAAGTATAATCTATTCACATTTTAGAGAAGTTGGGCTGAGAGGTTGTTTGTTTTAGTTAGTTAAAAAAATACATTATGTGTTCTGTCTTATATTCTATCCTGAAATAGTCATCATACAGCAAAGCTGCTACTAGATCTGCCATCAGAATAGAAATGCCTTCTATTCCTCTAGCATACATTGCTTGGAGGGAGTGACAGAGATCAGATGCATATGCCTGTGCTTATTTTAACTGAAATATGAGATTAAGTAGAATAAGCCCAATTACAAATCATTGACGTGTCACTATTTGCTATAATATATTTTAATAGAAGTAATTTTGAACTACAAGGATGAAGATTTGTTTATAATATCTATGTTCTAAATATAAATATTTAAACAAAAATTTTGTTCCATTCGTTCTTCATTGCTGTTACTTGTTGCATTTTGTTTCTTCAGCAAATATTTGAGCACTTTATCTATGCTAAGCTTGGTGACAAAAATAAAATAAGACAGAGCCTGAACCCAAAGTTAGTGTAGAATTGAAAATATACAGTTAATAGTTTAAATAGAAATGTGCATAGATTCCAGTAATACATAGAGGAGGCAGTGCCCAAATGCTCAACATGGTCAGATCTGGCTTCTTGGAGAGCCGAGTCTCAGTCAGTGGGCTTTCTTCAGACAATGAAAGAACATTCTCTCTGCATAGTGGAGACAACATACATTTAGGTCTGGCTTAATAAGTAGTTCAGTAGACCAGCCAGGGGAAATAGAAGGGCATTTTGGTTAAGGTAGCTGGATCCCACATGGCTGACTTCAGGGTTCAAATCGCAGACCTGTTGGCCTGCAAAACACACTAGATGCCTATGTGCCCAAAATCTTGAAAGGAGAAATGAAAGAACACAGATTGCAATCTGACCTTCCCTCATGGGGGTTGTTTTCTCACTTTTCCTCTTTCCGCCTCTCTCTGGCTAATGCATATCCTCTGGCAAGTTTTGAAAAATGATAATAACTGGTTCAGTATAGCCAGATCATTGGTTTCATGAGGGCAAGTGAGATGATGAGGCTGGAAAGCTAGAACAGTAATATGCTTAATTTCTATGTGCCATCTATACTGTCTTAAGCTCTTTACACTTTAATTAATTACAGTATGAAAACAGTGCTGTGAGGTTTAATTACTATCACTATCACTTCATTCAAATGGTAGTGGAAGAAAAAGTTGGGCTACCTGCAAGTCTTTTACTTCACTCATGGACTACCTAGAGTTATTCTTATTTATTTACTTATTTAAAGAATTGTTTATTTAATTATATTTATTTATTTTTAATTTGCTATAGGGCATGTGTGCTTACCAGAGACAGAGAAAGTGAAAGCAAGCCGCCAGGTCTGAGACATGAATTGCAGTTGGGTCACATGAAAATCCAGTGCCTCGGGACCAGCAGTTAGCGTAATGGCTATGTCGCTGAACTCCCACGTAGTCAACCACGGTTCGAGTCCCGGACCCAGTGGCTTAAAACTCATGCCAGGCGCATGTGCGTGCATGCCCAAGATCCCGAGAGAATGGAGGAAAAGGGATTGCGGCGTGGCCATCCATCCCCCTGGGGGGTGATTTCTCGCTTTCTATCTCTCTGTCTCTCTCTGTCTGTCTGGCGAGCGCATGCACCCTATAGCAAAAACTTCTCCATTTAAAAAAAAGAAGAAGAAAAGGAAAAAAAAAGAAAAAAAAAAATCCAGTGCCTCGTCTAACATGCCACCTGCTGGCCCTGAGTTATTCTTTTATATCTTTGTTTTATCTTTCTATATCTAGCTCTTGTTTAGCACATTAAGAAACTTTCAAAAATATAATAAACAATTAGTTTGCAGATAGACCATGGGTTAGGTAAATAGCAGTGAACTAATGTTAAATTTCCAGACTTTGGTAACTATACTTTGGGTATGTGAGAAAATATTGTCCTTAGAAAATACACAATCAACTTTAAAAATAAGGAGCATAATATCAATAACTTACTCTCAAAATGGTTGAGGGAATGGGAACCAGGAGTTAGCATAATAGCTATGTCATTGGACTCCCATGTAGTAGACCGCGGTTCGTGTCCCGGACCTGGTGGCTTAAAACTCACACCGGGCACGTGTGCGTGCGTGCCCAAGATCTCGAGAGGAGAATGGGATTGCAGCGTGACCATCCCCCCTGGGGGGTGATTTCTCGCTTTCTGTCTCTATGTCTCTCTCTGTCTGTCTGGCGAGCGCACGCGCCCTATAGCGAAAAACCTCTCAAAAAAAAAAAAAAGGTTGAGGGAGAATAATCTATGGGAATGTGGGGGAATGTGGGTTTTGATACACATGTATATATTAGTTTACTAGGATGCAATAACAAGTACCACAAACTAGGTGGCTTAAACAGTTGTTTATTTTCTCATAGTTATGAAGGCTGAACATGTGTGATCAAGGTGTTAATGGGACTTGTTCCTTCTGAGGACCTCTCTTCTTGGCTAATAGATGCTCATCTTCCTATCCTTCTGTTTCTTATAAAGACAGTCCTATTGGGTTAATGCCCACTCTAGAAATTTCACTTAACCTTAATTATCTGGGAGTTTTTTGTTTGTTTCTGAAGAGATTTTTGCTATAGGGTACATGCACTCCCCAGAGAGACAGACAGAAACAGAGACAGAAAGCAAGGAATCCCCCCCCCACCTCCCCAGAGGGATGGCCATGCCGCAGTCCCTTCCCCTTTGTTCTCTTGGGATTTGGGGCACACACACACACACACACACACACACACATGCCCAGTATGAGTTTCAAGCTACTGGGTCCAGGTCTCGAACCGCGGTTGACTACATGAGAGTCCAGCAACATAATCATTACATCATCTGCTGGACCCAGCCTTAACTATCTTTAAAGACTCTATCTCCAAATACAGTCACATTTTGAGGTCCTGAGGGTTAGGATGTCATCGTGTGATTTTGAGGGTACACAATTCAGCTCTTTACTGGTTCTGTTCAATTTTTGTATTTTCATTTTATATCCCAAAACTTTTTTAACAGTTACAAGTGTTTAACAGTTATCAATACTTAGAGGGTTCTTATCCCAAAACTTTTTTAACAGTGGGAACCAGCAGTTAGCGTAATGGCTATGTCACTGGACTCCCACGTAGTCGACCGCGGTTCACGTCCCAGACCCGGTGGCTTAAAACTCACGCCGGGCGCATGTGCATGCATGCCCGAGATCCCGAGAGGAGAATGGAGGAGAAGGGATTGCGGCGTGACCATTCCCCCTGGGGGGTGATTTCTCGCTTTCTGTCTCTATGTCTCTCTCTGTCTGTCTGGCGAGCGCACGCGCCCTACAGTGAAAATCTCTCAAAAAAAAAAAAAAAAGGAAGACTTTTTTAACAGTTACAAATATTTAACAGTTATAGTTAGAGGGTTCTTATTTATATACACAGATTTATTATCTGTAAATAATATATTTTCCCCTTATCAACTCTTATACCTTTTATTTCCTTCTCGTCTTTCTTTTTCTTAGAGAGGTTTTTGCTACAGGGTGCGTGCGTTTGCCAGAAAGAGAGAGAGAGAAAGCGTGGGTTGGCCCACGCCGCAATCCCTTCTCCATTCTCTCAGGATCTTGGGCATGCATGTACATGTGCCCAGCGTGAGTTTAAGCCACTAGGTCCAGGATTCCAACTGCAGTCGACTACATGGGAGTCCAGCAACATAGCCATTACGCTAACTGCTGGGGCCCCTTCTCATCTTTCTATGCTTGCTGACATCTGTAATTCAGTGTTGTATTTAAAAAGTCATAACTGGCAGCCTTGTCTTGTGCCTAATCCTACAGGGAATGCCTTCAATATTATAAAATTTAATGTTAGATATAAAGGCTTTTTTGTAGTTATTCTTTACTTTTTTTTTTTTTAGAGGTTTTCGCTATAGGGTGCATGCGCTCGCCAGACAGACAGAGAGACAGAGAGATAGAAAGCAAGAAATCACCCCCCAGGGGGGATGGCCACACCGCAATCCCTTCTCCTCCATTCTCCTCTCGGGATCTTGGGCACGTACGCACACGCACCCGGCGTGAGTTTTAAGCCACCGGGTCTGGGACATGAACCGCGGTCGACTATGTGGGAGTCCAGCGGTACAGCCATTACGCTAACTGCTGGTTCCCTGTAGTTATTCTTTATCATGTTATGACATGTTTCATTTTGTCCTTGGGTTAAAATTTTTTTTTATTATTTGTGTTATAGGAGGACAAACACCCCCAACAGAGTTCCTCTCACCACAGTCCACCTCAGCCTCAACCAGTTAGGATCACAGGCACATGTGTGTACCAGGCATGCACAAGGAGACCTCAGAATACAAATGCTGGACCTTCCCACGTGGCCACAGCATCATGGAGCATTGTGTTACCACTGCACTGCTCTGCTGGTCACAATAGCTTTTAATCATGAATAGCAGTCATGTTTTTTTTTTTTCCTATATCTATTTTTGTTTGTTCATTCATAATACAACTTGTGCATGCATGTTTGAGAGAGCGCAACTCAGAAGAGCACCCCTCCAGGATCTGGTTATGCCACGATCCCCTTCCTCCAGTCCTCTAGTTTCTTGGATCCTGAGCACTCATGCACATATCCCATGTTTATTTTCTGTCTTTTGTTTGTTCATAATAGAGTGCATGCATGAACACTTCAGAGTGATAGGAGTGAGGAGCACCCTCCATAGGGTTTAGTCACTCCTCTTCCTCCATTCCTCCAGTTTGTTGGGTCCTGGGCACTTGTGTATCTACCCGCATGTTATGTAGGCCAACCCAGCTAGGGACCTAAACCATATCTGGTTTCTCTTGAGCAGCACACTACCACTGTGCATTGAGCAGGCACTGTTTTTTATCGTCTCTTGCCTTTATATGATCTCTGATGTGTTTGTTTTCTGTTTCTTTTATACTACTGTTTTTATACTTTCTACTTATTTTTTTATTTGCTACAGAGTGCATGTGTTTAACAGAAAGAGACAGAGAAAACTCCCTTCTAGAGTGGGGTAGAGAAGATGACCACACCACAGTCTCTTCTTCCATTCCACTCTTGGGATTCTGGGCACATGTGCACACACACCTGATGTATTTTTCTAGCCACTGGGTCTGATACTCAAACAGTGCAGTTAGCCATGTGGGATCCAGCCCCCTTCATCAACATGCCACCTAGCTGGCCCTCTACTTAACGTCTACTTTATACTTTTTCTGACATTGTTTAGGTTGCTTATTAATTTTCATCTTTTTTCTTAATATTTCAGAGTCATTAATTTCCTTGTAAACTACCACTCAAGCTCCATCTTATAAACTTTGTCAAGGATTTTTGTGGTTATCATTTGCTTTCAATATTTTCCTTAATGCTATTTAGTTTCTAGTTTTTTTTTTTTTTATGCTGTTGATTTCTCACCTAATTGTAGTGTAGCGACGGGACATTATTGTCTATGTGGTATCACATATTGACATCTCTTAAGCCTAGTACATGTTCAGTTTTCTACTATGCTTGAACAGTGTGGATTCATTCTCCATTCACTTGCTACAATATTCAGTATGTGACTTGTTTTTGTTTTTGTTTTTTTTTGTCAAAGGATGTATGCATTCACTGGAAAGATGGAGAAAGGAGGAGAAGGTATCCTTCATGGTGTATGATTACACCACAGTCTCTTCTCCATTTCTCCATCCTGTCGGGATTTGGGGTATGCATGCATATGCCCCAGAGTGCTTTGTGAGCTGCCAAGGCTGGCATCTGGCTCCGTCAACTAGGCCAGAGAGCCAGCCCCAATATATGCTCTTTAAATCAACACAGTGTATTCAACACAGTTGTTAATGTTATTTATCCTTAATGCCAGTCATAAAACTATCTGAAAAGATGTTAATATTATGGAAAATTACTTTTCTTTCTTTTATAGAGTGGTGAGGCTGAACGGCAATATAAAGGAACCTTAGACTGCTTTGCAAAGATATATCAACATGAGGGAATCAATGCATTTTTTCGTGGTGCCTTCTCCAATATCCTTCGTGGTACAGGAGGTGCTTTGGTACTAGTATTATATGATAAAATTAAAGACTTCCTTAATATTGATATTGGAGGTACTTCATCGGGAGATTAAATTGTGAAATGCATGTATTCAACTTATTAAACAAAAATTAAATAGCTGCCATTTGTAGACATTTTGATAAGTGTTATTACTATCATTTTCTTAAAGTGCTTATTCTGCAATAAAATAATAGTCTCTTTTCAAGGATTTAAATAATACTGAAAGTCGGATAAATATGGGTTTCTTTCCCATTAAGACTCAAACTCATTTTAATGAGACATTTTACTTATTATAATTAGTATATGTTATTTCTGTTAAACATTCTTTTGTGATGAAAAATTAAAATGTATAACGCTGAAATCTAAGAAGTGAAATTATTTTCTTTTAATTTTATTCATTTAATATACCTGTTTTCCCATCTTTAAAAATCATCTGGTATCACAGATATTTATTAAAAGTTTATCAAAAAATGTCATCATTATGCCTATAGACATAAATAAGCATTCTTAAAACATTTCTAGGATGACAGCTCAGGTATTTTGTGTATAGGATTTACCAGAGGTATATTATTTGTATCTTTTTGGTAACTACAGATTCTAGATCTGATCATTAAAAAAATTGATAATGACTTTAATGACACTATAAACTGTATCTGAGGGACCAGCATTTGGCATAATGGCTATGTCGTTGGACTTCCATGTAATTGACCACGGTTTGAGTCCCGGACCCAGTAGTTTGAACTCATGCCGGGTGCTTGTGCGTGCGTGCCCAAGATCCTGAGAGGAGAATGGAGGAGAAGGACTGCTGCATGGCCATCACCCTGGGGGGGTGATTTCTCACTTTCTGTCTGTGTCTCTTTTTATCTGGCGAGTGCACATGCCCTATAGCAAAAATCTCTCAAAAAAAAAAAAAACTAGCTGGGAAATAAGATGTATTAAATGACTTAAATGCCAATGTTTATCTTTAAAACAAATCTTGCTAGTGTGAATGTTATCTTGGGAACAAAAAATATCCACTTGAAAATTAGTTTGTGTATACAGTATTCATAATAAAGGAAGTTTAAACTATTATAAATATACTCCTTTTTCCCCAACTCTGTTAACAAAGAGAGGATAGAACAAATTTTGTCCGAAGTGAGAAATGGCTTAAGACAGAATAAAGGGACTGGCAGATGGCGTAAGAGCTAGACTCCCAAGTAGTCAACCGCAGTTCGGGTCCTGGATCTGGTGGCTTAAACTCAGGCCTGGCATGTATGCATGCATGCCCAAAATCCTGAGCAGAGAATGGAGGAGAAGGGATTGTGGCATGGCCATCCTCCTGGGGGATGATTTCTCATCTTCTGTCTTTCTGGTGAGCACTTGCGCCCTATAGCAAAAAAACTCTCAAAAATAAATAAATAAATAAAAGGTATTTCTCAATGAACAAAACAGCATTTTCAAGGTTTTATACTGGATCCAATGTTGTGGAATATAGTACATTTGAAATCTCCAAGATTTTAAAGTTTTAGAGGGTAAAGGAATATTAAGCTAATGGGGATAAACTATATAGATTTTGTGAGATTGTAAGTAGGCAAAATGGAATAGGTGCATAGGAACAAAGAATATATCAAAATAATGTAAGTTAATACTTTTTTAAAGTTTATTTCTTCATAGAGAGAGATCACACCCCCAACAGTACCTGATCTGAAAGTAGAATTTTAAGTATTATTTGAGGAGATTTTTGTTGTTACTGTTTTTAGGTTTTTGCCATAGCGTGCATGCACTTGCTGAAGAGAAACAGAGACAGGAGAAAAGTGAGCAATCACACACCCCACCCCTCTCCTCCATTGTGGCCACATCACAATCCTTTCTCCTCCATTCTGAGATTTTGGGTACACACATACACACCTGGCATAAGTTTTAAGCTGCCAGGTCTAGGACTCAAACACAGTCAGCTTTGTGCCAATCCAGTGCGTGCATACACTTGCTGAAGAGAAACAGAGACAGGAGAAAAGTGAGCAATCACACACCCCCCCCCTCTCCTCCATTGTGGCCACATCACAATCCTTTCTCCTCCATTCTGAGATTTTGGGTACACACATACACACCTGGCATAAGTTTTAAGCTGCCAGGTCTAGGACTCAAACACAGTCAGCTTTGTGCCAATCCAGTGCCTTAACTACAATGCCTCCTGCTGGCCCCCTGGGGATATAGTTTTAAAGCAGGACATTAAAAATCCTACCCAACAAGACACTCTGTATAAAATATAGCACTGCTAGGATCAGCAGATGGCGCAATGGATGCATCGATGGACTCCCACGTTGGTGCAGTTTGAGTACTGGACCCAGTGACTTGGGACTCTCACTGGATGTGTGTGTGCATGTGCCCAAAATCCTGAGAAGAGAATGGAGAAGAAAGGATTGCAGCATGGCCATGCTCCCTGAGGAGTGATTTTTTGCTTTCTCTCTCTCTCTCTCTCTTTCTCTTGGTAAGTTCATGTACCCTACAGCAAAAATCTCTCTTTAAAATAAAGTAGGGGAAAAAAAAGATGCATCACTGTTCATGTAAAGACACATTAGTTATGCATTTTCTAACATTTTACATATATGTTAGCTATGCATTTCCAACGCTGATATTTTTATCACTGTTGTCTATTCTCCTATTTCAATTTTTTGAAAATTCAGATAGGAAGGTGGCTAAAATGGTATCTAAAAGAAAATCTACCTCTTCAAATGTATGTATTTGAAAAGAAAGACAAAGTATTTAATAAGTTAGGAATTCAATTTAGGAGATTAGAAGAAGAATAAAAAGTAGAAGGAAATAATAAAGACCAAATCATATAAGAAATAAATACATAATAAAGACAGCAAGAAAACCAAATGCGGGTTATTTTAACAGAGCACTAATGATAGGATTATATTCAAATAAACATTAAGAGTGAAAAAGATAGGGCCGATCCCCTAGCACAGTGATTAAGGAATCCTGATCCCACATGTCCCACTGTGTTTGAAGTCCCAGCCTCTGGTGACAAAAAAAAATCCTGATGAGAAGGAGAAATGGAAGAAAAGGATTGCAGTGTGACTATACCCTGTTAGAGGGATGTCTCTCTCTCTTTCTCTCCCCACCCCCTACCCCTTGAGAACACATGTACCCTATGGCAATAAAAGAAAAAAAAAAAATACGGACATATAGCTACAAAAGAAAATTTTTAAATCATCGTGAATAATTAACTGTGCTACAGACTTGAAAATCTAGATGTAATGGTAAATTTTCAAATAGAAATAAAGCCAGTATTTCAGAATAATAGGAAAATAGACTTAACAACAAAAAATTTCATCAGTAGTCATAAAGTTTGTCTTAGGGGCCAGCAGGTGGCATGGTGGTTGGGTGCTGGACTCCCACATAGCCAACCATGGTTCTAGTCCTGGACCAGGTGACTTGCCTTCTCTCTTTCTCGTGAGTGCACATGCCCTGTAGCAAATTTTAAAATGATTATTACTAAAAAATTCTTTTTTAAAAAGTTTGTTTTATCAAATTAGTAAGAGAGGGAACCCCTTTGACTTCTGTGAGGCTAGTATAATCTTGATACCAACATGAAGAGTAAAGAAAGGAAAAATTAGGGAACCAGCAGTTAGTGTAATGGCTATGTCGCTGGACTCCCACATAGTAAACCGCAGTTCGCGTCCTGGACCCGGTGGCTTAAAACTCACGCCCGGCGTGTGTACGTGCGTGCCCAAAATCCCAATAGAACAATGGAGAAGGGATTGCGGCGTGACCATCCCCCCTGGGGGGTGATTTCTCGCTTTCTGTCTCTATGTCTCTAGCGAGCGCACGCACCCTATAGCGAAAAACCTTTCCAAAAAAAGGAAAATTAGAGGAAATCCAGTCTGTTACAAATATAAATACAAGTAGCCTACATAAAGCAAGCCAAATCCAACATTGATTAAAAACTATCAGAGAAGAGACAACTCTCGGAATGGGAGGATATATTTGCAAACTATGCCTATGATAAGGGACTGATAACCAGAAAATAGAGGGAACTCAAGCAACTTACCTGGGAAAAAAAAAATCTGACGAAAAGATGGGAAAATGAGCTAAACCGACAACTCTCCAGGAAAGACATGCAGATGGCCAAAAAGTGTATTAAAAAAATGTTCAACATCCCTATCATAAGGGCGATGCAAATTAAAAACCACAATGAAATACCACTTAACCCCAGTCAGAATGACTAAGATTTTTTAAAAATGGTGGCAAGGCTCTAGTGAAAAGGGAACTCTTCTACACTGTTGATGGGAATTTAAATCAGTGCAGCCATTGTAGCGAACAATACAGAGGTTCCTCAAAAACCTAGAAATGTAACTACCATATGATCCACAATTCCACTCCTGGTTATGTATCCAAAGGAGAGGATTACATTCAGTCAGAAAAACAGTTGCACATCCATGTTTATTGCAGCATTATGATGTGAAACCAACCCAGATGTCCATGAACAAAGGAGTGGATTGAAAAGCTGGGACATATACACACTATGGAATACTATTTAGCCATGGACAAGAATGAGACCCTGGCATTTGTTAGAAAGTGGATGAATATGAAGGATATAATACTGAGTGAAGCAAACCAGACTACGAAAAAAGAAGCATTGTATGTCCTCACTCATATAGGAAATGTCTGCATTCTATGATAGAAACTGAAGGATTGGAAAGTATAAAATCATGGAGAGTAACTGGATACTAGAGACACTGTGGGAGGAGGATGGGCAATGAGGGACAGGAAGGAGGGAATTGATAGAAAAAGCTAAACATTTAACACAAAAGTGTAAAATTATGTGTTAAGGATGTTGTGTACAGTAATATCTTTGGACTAACAGCAGTGTATTCATGCCAGGAAGTTTCATTTTGTATGCTGCAAAGATATATAGTGATGAAATGTAAATAAAACAAGGGAAAATACAAAGGTAAAGATAACAACAAAAATCAAAACTGTAATGGGCTAGTTGGTTTATTCCAAGAATACAGTGATGTCTTTTGACATTGACTGCATTAACAGGTGTTGGGGGGGCAGGGCAGGGGACGGGGTCATTTCATCAAATGCTGATTAACATTTAAGTTTTAATATTCACTTATGAGAAAAACCCTTAGCAAAGTAGGAATAGAAGATAACTTAGCTTTCTTACCTCATAGACAAGAAGATATTTTCTAATTTAATGTTAAAATATGATCACCACTACTGCTATATTCAGCATCTTACTGGAGAGCTTAAGTAACTTCATTATGAAAAAAAAATAATAATAGAAGGATTAGACACTGAAATTTGGCACTAGCTCTGTGACCTGGAGCTTAAGAGCTGTGATAGGGAGCTAGATCCTTCATGCCAGGCCCTGGTTCAGATCTGACTCTGGGCACATGTGCATGAGTGTTCAAAAGCCTTAGAAGATGGAGTCATGGAAGAGCAAGGATTGCTGTGTGATCAGTAAGTAACTTGTCAAAGGCCGTACAAGTAGTAAGTTCGGTGGGAATGGGAGCACAATCCAAGTCTATCCAAGCCAGTATACTCTCAAGTCCTAGGAATTTTAGTAATTGTAAGAAATATGATAGTAAGATACCGCCATCATGAAAGACACAGTAAGTATCCGAACCAGGAAATTTATGACCAAACGACTACTTCAGAGGAAACAAATGGTCATTGATGTCCTTCACCCCGGGAAGGCAAAAGTATCTAAGAAATTCAGGAGCAACTAGCAAAGATGTACAAGACCACATCAGATCCTAAGAAATTCAGGAGAAACTAGCAAAGATGTACAAGACCACATCAGATATCATCTTTGTGTTTGGGTTCAGAACCCATTTTGGTGGTGGCAAGACAACTGGCTTTGGCATGATTTAAGATTCTTTGGATTATGCTAAGAAAAATGAACCCAAACATAGACTTGCAAAAGACATGGCCTTTATGAGAAGAAAAAGACGTCAAGAAAACAGCGAAAGGAACGCAAGAACAGAATGTCAGGGGAACTGCAAAGGCCAATGTTGGTGCTGGCAAAAAGTTGAAGGAGTAAAGATTCTGCGATGACTATCTGTGGTGATTGTGCAGATTTTTCATGAGAGGATTAATAAAAAATTTTTGTGAAAAAAAAATTCATTGTTCTTGGCCTTAACTGTTTTTTTTTTAATTTGCTATTTTAAGTTGTTTATGTGTGTGTGTGTGTGTGTGTGTGTGTGTGTGTGTATAAATATAAATCCATCATTCATAAGCCCTCAAGTTTTACAGACAGCATGGATAAATAAATGGTCCTACGCCAGTTTCAGTTTATCCTGTTGATAGGACAGAAAGAATGGCGGCTGGGAGGGAACCAGGCAGAAGCCTGGCAGCCACGCTCAGCGGGTCAGCCTGCGTTCTGTCCCCGCTGGCGGCGCCCAATCCCTGCCCTGCTCGCGCTGCCTGCTGGGAGGTCCACCACGGCCCTAGGAGGACAGCGTTGACTGGCGATGTCTCCCCGGCGCCCCAGCAGTGGCAGGAGGCCGTAGGGTGGAGGCATCAGAGTTGGAGCTACCCGGTCCATTTCAGCTTCAACACTGGCCTTGGCAATGGATGTCCTGTACATCCTAGCAACAGCCGCAGGGGCCGTGGCCACGCTGGCTGCTGCCGCCGTCGCAGCCTTGTTAGTAATAGGTCTCCGTTCTTTGAAGTGGGCCGACAAGGGCCATGGGAGTACCAAGGACCCTGGCAGAACCCCCAGGCCTGTTTTAAAGATGGCAGACCAGCGAACACGGAAAGTGGGCCAGAAGGACCTGGAGACACGCGAGGAACTGCACGAGGAAGAGCAGGGAGTGCACGGAGACCTAGACAAGGAACAGGGGATGCACGCAGAGGTGAACCGAGAGGATCGGGGCAGCCACGCTTCGTAAGTGCGAACGCCAGTCGGGTGAAGCGCAGACAGGCCGCGGGTGCGAGCAGATGCAGGGACACCGGCCACACTGGCTCGGCACGGGCGATGTCCCGGTCACTTGGCGGGAAAACGCCCTCAGAGGTGAGGATCAGTGGAGGAGGCCGCATCTTTTAGAGTGGCGTTTAGGGAAACTTGTCTCAGTGCTCTATCGACGACGCAAGTCTGGCTTTTGCTGTTTCAAATCCAGGTAAAGGGG
>NW_006159859.1:8738191-8788354 GCF_000334495.1 Tupaia belangeri chinensis
CGGGCCCACACCGCAGTACCTGCGGGTTGGAGGCTGCCGGACCGCAGTGGAGAACGGCCGAGGCGGCGGAGCTGCGGCGCCGGCGGCCTCTCGTGCCTGCGCTTTTCCCCTGACGCCCTGCCCTAGATTTTCTGTGTGGCGACTTGGGGTCATCTCTCGTTTTTGCTTCTCGTAGGAGTCGCAACCCTAGCAGCATCAGCGGCAGCAGCGCAGAGGAGGACGCGGTCCCCGCAGCACAGCCTTCGGCACCGGCACCCCGACCCTCAGGCGGCGGGATGTCTGTGGTTGGCATCGACCTCGGCTTTCTCAACTGCTACATCGCCGTGGCGAGGAGTGGCGGCATCGAGACCATCGCCAATGAGTACAGCGACAGGTGCACCCCGTAAGTGCCGCTTCTGGTCAAAACCCCGACCCTAAGAAACATCTGCTCCCGCCCTTCACGTTCGTCCTGAGCTGGTTTCCTCGGCTTTCCCCGCAGATGTGCGCCGAACCCCGGGATGACAGGTGCATCCCGTCTGCTCCAGTCTCTGGGGCCGCAGGGTGGCGGGCCGGGGGGCAGGCGGACCAGCTTGCTCCGCAAAGCTGCTTTTCCTTCAAGGACGGGACTTCGCTAGTGGCGCATCTCTCCCCCGCGGTACCCACGCATGCCGCTGCTCTCCGAACCTCTGCTTTGGGTCGAGGGGACGGGATCGGTGTAGACCGCCATCAGAGGGTCTCCGGGTGCCTCCAGTGAGGTTTGCATGGGATTATCGGCCGCCCGCCGGCATCCCGGCTCGCTGAGTAGTCTTCATCCTGCCCTTTTCCCTCTCCCGGCGTCTCTGGGTGTCGGCTTTCTCTCAGAAAAGTACGAAGTGAGAGCTTAGGCTGTGCACGTCACAAGATGAGTTGCGGGTTCATATGGCTCCCGAAAGCCTTTTTAAATTTTTTAATTTCTTTATTTAAAAGTAGAGGTGTATGTTGGGGTTTTATAAAACCTGCTTGGGAATTGGAGTAATCTGCCCAGTTTTCAGGGGCGTATGAGAACGGTGCATTGGTAGGGAGAGACTAGGGATGGGAGTCCTGGCCTTGTGTACTGCTCAAGTACGAGACGTCAATTAATGGTGGTGGGGTTAGGTCCTAGTTAAGCGTATTTCTGCAGAGTGAATTGTTGGTGTGTCGGAGGCGAATGTCCTGTATAAACATGATTATGGAGTGTGCTTCTGTTACGAACACTCGATGAAAGACCTAGAAGGGGCATTATGTCATGGAAACATGTATCCACATGTTCCGCTGTTTTTCTGGTCTGGGAAGTTTGTTGGCAAAGAATATAATTAAGTAATACAGGGAAGTGTAAACCTACTTTCTTATTGTAGGCTCCTGTTACTGGTAATTTTATGAGGAAACCAACTGTTCATGTATTACTTTTTATGGAAAGGTAATTAAAACATATGAATTTGACCCTCAGAATGATCTGAAATACTTCAAAAATACCACTAATGTTAACCAAGAGCTGTGTTCAGTGATCTTTAAAAGTCTAAATTGTTACAATTCTATGTATAGTTTTAATATGTAGCAAGGTGATGTGGAAGAGAGAAGAGTAGCTTTAAGCAGTTTGTGCTTTCTTTCAAAAATGCTCTAGAACAGTTTATATCACTTTTTCTAGATGTGTGTTATGTTTCTTCTATTGGAATTTTGAATGTTTATTTCCTCAAATATAGACATAGGGGTAATCCTCATAGTAGTTCTGTTTGAAACCTTGCTTGTCTTTATCACATCTTTGACTTTTACGCACAGTGAGAGGCTGAAGCAGTAATTATGAATATATCTGAATTCTCTACAAAACTTTAAGTCACAACAGATATGGGATTCTGGGAGAAAAGGACCAGGAAATATCACTCCTCTTTCAGCAGTGTAAAGTTTAAGGGGGCCAGTCTTTGGCTTCATTGACTCAACCTTTAGACTAAAAGTGAGAGGTAACGTAGACATTCCACTAGTCCTTAGAACCTTATCCTAGAAGACCAGAAACCAGAACTGTAAAAAAGATACATTTTCGGGTTCAGAAATCTCTAGTAGTAAGCCTGTGACTCTTTAAAGAATCTGGCCAGACTTACAGAGTTCTTTAAAAATTAAGCTGCTAGATTCTTCTGAAAGTCTCTGTTACTATTTGTAGGCACTTAGGTATATTGGCTGATACTCTATGGCTGAGATTTAATGTGCTGTTTCTGATTTGAGTATAAGAAAGCCAATAGTAATATCGAGCTTTAATGAGCCAAATCCAAACTAGGAGTTCCTAGAGTGGACGGTTGGTATTTTCACATAGCTGGTGTGAGTAACTCTGTCTTCTCTCCATGTCTGTATACTGTCATTTACCTTAGGAGTAGATCTTTTGTTGTTACAGAGCAAAAATACTCTGCCGTGCCCTGGCGCTATTACACTGTGTGTTTATTTTGTGGAACTTAAATTGTTGAGGGAAAAGATAGCACTTCTTGGTCCCAGGACATTTATTTATTTATTGAATGCTTATTATGTAAAAAGTATTATAACAACTAGGTAGTCTTTAACTTTCCTAATACACTACAGTATTTAATAACATATGCACTAGCTTTGCAAAAAATGTTTTCTGCTTTCTAGTTGCTGACATCAAGGTACTATGACAGATATTTCTAAGATGCAAATACATTATAAAAAGATCCTATGGAGGGAACCAGCAGTTGGTGTAATGGCTATGTCGCTAGACTCCCACCTAGTCAACCGTGGTTCACGTCCCGGATCCGGTGGCTTAAAACTCATGCCGGGCATGTGTGCGTACGTGCCCAAGATCCCGGAGGAGAATGGAGGAGAAGGGATTGCGGCGTGACCATCCCCCTGGGGGGTGATTTCTCGCTTTCTGTCTCTATTTCTCTCTCTGTCTGTCTGGCAAGCGCACGTGCCCTATAGCGAATATCTCTCCAAAAATAAAAAGATCCTAGGGAAGGAGGATCAATTTAGTTAGTTTCAGTATCTATGCTTTTCCACATTTATTTATTAACATATTTGATTGTATTTACATAGGAGGATCCCATCTATAAACCAAGGACTGATTAATGAGAAAGAGAATTGCTTAAGTTTTGGGCAGTTAAGGGACCAAGAGCAAGTAATCCCTTCAGCGTCCCCTTTCATGAATGGGAGCACTTATACTAACCATCTCATCTCCTATATAAGTTTAGTAGGGAGAGAGACAGTAACTTTAAATAGATAAATTGAGGGGGTAAAAAATTTTTTTTCTGAATGCTTTTTTTTTTTTCTCTTTAGAGATTATTGCTATAGGGTACGTGCACTTACAAGAGAGACAGAGAGAAATCATCCTCTGGGGGCATGGCCAAACTGCAGTCCCTTCTTCATTCTTCCCTTGGGATTTTGGGCACACATGCACACATACCCAGTGTGAGTTTTAAGCCACTAGGTCTGGGACTCATAACCATGATGCCATCTGCTGATCCTTCTGAACACTTTATTTAAATTATTACATACTGTGTGCTTATTGTGGAAAATATAGGCACATTAGAAGATGAAATAAATTTTTGTTATACATTTACAAATAGAACTTCCAAATGCACTTTTATCTGAGTTTTCAAGGGAAAAGAGAAAGATACAATTTGGATTTTGTTAGGTAACCTCTTTTTATGTTAAATATGTCTATACTGTAAATTTTAATTTTTGTATAATCATTATATTACTTTAATTTATCCTTTATTGGACTTTCAGTTTAATACTCTTTTTATAAATAATACTGTAATGACTATCTTTTTTGAAAGAATTATTTAACTTTACTTATTATTTTAATATTTCCAGAGAGAGGAAAAGAAAGTAAGCCTCCAGATCCAGGACTCGAATCAAGGTCGGCCCTGTGGAAGTCCAGTGCCCTTAACCACCACACCACCTGCCAGCCCCTGCAATAACTATCTTTGTCACTAAATGTTCCATCATTAATGCCTTCAGATAAACTCATAGAAGTAGAATTACTGAGTGTGCACGTTTTAAAGGCCTTAGACATGTTTGTCTTGTTCAATGGAGTATAGATGTGGGGATTGGAATTTACATCCCAAGCCTAATTTTATCGAAGTGGTTAGTCTTGGCATGGAAGGAAAGAAACTCAGCTGAGAATCTTCAATACCAGATTAAAGCATGTGGTCAATTGCAGTATAGCCAATCTGGTAATAGTGGTGGTGGTTTGCCAATCACTGTGCTTGCACTGTCATTCATATCACAATTATCATGTTCTATGAGTTTGATATTCTATGAGTTTGATATTTTCTGTAAGAAGCCAAAAGCATAACTTGGCCAAGAACTAGTTAGCAATGGGGAACCAACAGTTAGCATAATGGCTGTGTCACTGGACTCCCATGTAGTCGACCGCGGTTCGCGTCCTGGACCCGGTGGCTTAAAACTCACACCAGGCGCGTGTGCGTGCGTGCCCAAGATCCCAAGAGGAGAACGGAGGAGAAGGGATTGCGGCATGACCATCCCCTCTGGGGGGTGATTTCTCGCTTTCTGTCTCTATGTCTGTCTGGTGAGCGCACGCGCCCTGTAGCGAAAACCTCTCCAAAAATAAAAAATAAAAAAAAAAGAACTAGTTAGCAATGAAATGGATTCCCTTTCAGGCTTCACTGACCCCAGAATCCAAATGTGCTTTGATTATCCATTGACGTTAGGACATATGCCTAGTTAATAGGGATGTCATGATTGAAGGTACAAATTACCTGATTAAGCAGCTATTATACAGAGAAGGGTTGTTGTGTTATTATCAATAAATGTCCTTTTTTGCCTTGCTTCTAAGAAATGGCATTTTTAAAATTATATTTTAGTAATGCTTTTAAGTTATTGTTAAATACTTACTAGAATTTTTTGCTATTTAAATGTTATTAAAAATATATAAACATAGGTCCAGCTCTGTAGCACAGTGGTGATGCACTACACAAGAGAAGCTGGACCCAACATGGCAGCTGTGTTTCGAATCCCCAGCCCAGTTAGCCCGAAACATCAGGCACATCTACAAGTTCCCAAGATCCACTCAGCTGGAGAACTGGAGGAAGGGTATTGCATTGTGACCAAGACTTGTGAACGGTGCTCTTCTCTCTCCCTCTCTCATTCAGTCTCATGTGCCTGCACACATGCTGTATCTTAAAAAAAACTTCAATGTACATGTACATATACATATATAGCCAAAGTATATATACATATATATGCACATATACATGTACACAATGTGTATATTCATATATAAACATATGGAAGAAAGCAGTGTGGGAAACAGCTGCAGTGGATATTTATTGGACGTAGAATTATGGAAGATGTGTTTTCAATAGCTTGTAGTGTTTTAATTTTTAAGGTCATAGTTATAAGGAATATAGACTTTTTAAATATAACTAATAGGTATATTATTAATTTTACCATCAAAATTATTTATGATCAGATTAAATATCCAATTCTATGTATTTTCTGTCTTCATTTCTTTTTCCCTATTTCTTTAGCAGTCTAGGTATATGGAAAAACGTTCTTTGAACATGAAAGTATAAATAACTTACTTTGGTGTATTAAAGGTAGCAGTACACATAGCCCAGCTGAGGTAGTGTGCTTTGGTAGATGCTGCTACTTGGTAGGCTGTGGCCACATAGGAGGCCAAGTTCAATTCCCAGCCCATGCTAAAAAACAGGTACAGTAGTACATGCCTATGGTCCCAACTACTCCATAGGCTAAAACAGGAGAATTGCAACCTAGTAAGAGTCTGTCTAAAAAATGAAGAATAATAATAACTGTTCTCAGAAAATGTCAAACTCCAGAAGTTATTCAAGGCTGTGGGTAGACAGTAGGTCTTTTTATAGTCATGGCAGTTTTGGGGGAGGAAAGGGCTTTTACTTTTTTTGTTGAATATTCTTACTGTATGAGTTGTTTTGTATGTTTTGCTATGAACTTATATGAATTTTCTAATTTAAAATATATTGGACCACCCAGTGACATGGTAGTTAAGGTGGCTGGATACCAGATGGCTTGAAAAACAGGCCAGGTGCATGTGCATGTGTGCCCAAAATCCCAAGAGGAGAAGGGATTGTGGGTGGTGGCCATCCCCCTCCTGCCGAGGGGTGGGGGAGACTTTCTCACTTTCTCTGTATATATCTCTGTCTCTCTCCAGCAAGCACATATTCTCTATAACAAATTTTAAAAATAAATAGAAATAAAATATTTCAAATGCTGAAGAATTACACAAAATATCCTCTGTTCCTTCTGAACTTCTTCCCAAAATTTAGTGACTATGTTTCTAGTTCTACAAGCATGTGATTATATGTAAATAACTGGGATTTTTTTTTCTATTTTTTAACAAAAGTGGAATTATATTACATATACTGTACAAATTTCATTTTTCACCTCAAACTGTATTGTAGGTATCTGCTCAAATGTGTACATATGGCTCTAATTTACGTCATTCTTTTTATTTTTTTGAAAGAATTATTTATTTAATTTTATTTGTTGATATTATTAATTTGACCAGAGAGAGAGAAAGAAAAAGTGAGAAAGCAAGTCCCCAGTTCCCACACTTGAGCCATAGTTGGCCATGTGGGAATCCAGGGTCCAGGGCCTTAACCACCATGCCACCTGCAGGCCCCTTACCGCATTCTTTTTTTTTTTTTTTTTTTTGCTATGGGGGGAACCAGCAGTTAGTGTAATGGCTATATGTTGCTGGACTCCCACGTAGTCGACCGCAGTTCGTGTCCCGGACCCGGTGGCTTAGAACTCACGCTGGGCGCGTGTGTTTGCGTGCCCAAGATCCCGAGAGGAGAATGGAGGAGAAGGGATTGCAGCGTGACCATCCCCCTTGGGGAGTGATTTCTCACTTTCTGTCTCTATGTCTCTCTCTGTCTGGCAAGTGCACGCGCCCTATAGCAAAAACCTCTCCAAAAAAAAATTTTTTTAAAAAGATTTTTGCTATAGGGCATGTGCACTTGCCCAAAGACAGAAAGTGAGAAATCACCCCCCGGGGGTGATGGCATCACCCCCTGGGGGGATGGCCAGGCTGCAGTCCTTTTTCCTTCAGTCACCTCTCAGGATTTGGAGCATGCATGCACATGTGCCCAGTGTGAGTTTGAAGCCACTGGGTCTGGGATTGGAACCAAATTCGACTCTGAGTCCAGTGACATAACCATTATGCCATCTACTGATCTCTCCTTATTCTTTTTAATACTTGTACAGTATTCCATTGAGAGATTAAACTATTTATGAACATTGTAAATTATTATTTTGCTGTTGACATAAATTCAGTGAATATGACTGGGTATATGGGGTATGTATTTGTGGTGTTCATTTTTACCAAATATGCTGAGTGAATGGAAAAGCAGATGGCTTGGACATTAGCATGGTCAAAGCTAAAGCTATGAAGTTTTTTAGTAAGAATATTGTCTACAACAAAACAAAACAAAATGAATCTCGATGCATTACCTTAATCTTAATGGGTAAGAAATTAATAAGTGTTTCTAGAAGCCAAGGAATAATATATACAAATTATGTGGTATCTTCTAAGAGTTTAAAAATGCTTAAATATTGTTGATAGTGTTTTAAATATGTGGTCATTGCAATACGAATCAGTGAGCATACCTGTGCTCTGATTTAACTTTATTTGCAAAAATAAGTGGCAGGTGATAGAGAGACAGAGACAGAACGAGAAATCATTCCCCTTGGGGGATGGACACACCGCAGTCCCCCCTCCTCCATTCTCCTCTCAGGATTTTGGGGACACACGCATGCACACATGGACCCGGTGTGAATTTTAAGCCACTGGGTCCAGGACTTGAACCATGGTCAGCCATGTGGGAGTCCAGAGACATACCATTATGCCATCTCAGTATGTCACTATCCTCCTACCTCAGCATCCCTGCTGCCTGGAACCACAAGCACAAGCCACCGTATCTGGCTTTTTAGGGTGGACTGGGCATTAAACCCAGGCCTCACGTGTGGCCTCAGCTTGCCAAGCAGCAGTGTCCAGCATCCTTCTACTACTAGCCCCTGTCATTTGATTATTATGTACCTCTGCTACTGAAAGGAACATAAAATATGTAGAAGTCTTGTTTCAAATTTTGTGGCATTTTCTGAGAATCTGAAACCACCAAAACAGGGGCAATGTTAGTTTGGATATTATAAATTTAAACTGCATTTTATATATATATATGTGTGTGTGTGTGTGTGTGTGTGTGTGTGTGTGTATGTGTGTGTATCCTAGGTTTTTTAAGGAATAAAGTGGGATTTCTAAGTAGTAATTAAAATAATATGTAAAATATATAATATAAATAGACTATATGTGTTTGGATAAATTAAAAATTTTATGTCAGCCTAATACGTGATTAATGTGCCTTTTCCCCATGGTATTAATTAATAAGGTAAAAGCATTGAGAGAGAATATGTGTTTATTTTTACTTTTCTAAAAATTCTTGGCAGATTTTTTAAAAATGTATTCAGTGGTTTTAACACCCTAGAGTCTTTTTGAATGAAAATTGAAGGAAGGAGTTGAAAGACTGTTAGCTTTGTGAAGTGGAATTTCTATATATTTGAAACTAGGAATTTCCAAAGCTGGTTATATGACAGATGTTTTAAACTTTAAAAATTGTCTACTTTTCGGGAACCAGCAGTTAGCGTAATGGCTATGTCGCTGGACTCCCACGTAGTCGACCGCAGTTCGCGTCCCGGACCCGGTGGCTTAAAACTCACGCCGGGCGCGTGTGCGTGTGTGCCCAAGATCCCGAGAGGAGAATGGAGGAGAAGGGGTTGTGGCGTGACCATCCCCCCTGGGGGGTGATTTCTCGCTTTCTGTCTCTATGTCTCTCTCTGTCTGTCTGGCGAGCACACGCGCCCTATAGCGAAAAAATCTCTCCAAAAAAAATAAAATTGTCTACTTTTGACTTTGGATAATGTCTGATAATGGTAACTATTTAGCTTTCTTTGTGATTATTTCAAAGAACCTAGCCTTTAGTAAATGATAGTCAAATCTGAATCTCTAATTAGATCTAGTGTTCTAACAAAAGTAAAATCTTAGGAATCAACCTAAGAATAAGTTTTCCTATGCATTTAAGTGATGATAGCCTAGTGCTAAAAAAAAAGGGGGGGGGGCGTATTTGGAAGAGTACCCAAATACTGAGGGATGGGAGCAAGACAGATTATAAGACAGATTATAACTAAGATGGCAAATTCATACTTTTTTTTTGATAGATGAATTTTAGGATGGAATGGTTGGCAATCATCTACTTAGCTTACCATATTGGATAGTAATTTTTTACTCTGGCAGAGAGCATGTTGAATCAAGAAATCATTTGCAAGAGATGTGAAGATGTCATTTGAGTCCTGCCATATTCTTATTTTCCTGTTTTCCACTGGATCTCAGTTACAGTACAGTAACTTTTACTCTCTCCTACATCTGACTGTCACTTCTAACATTGCATTTCTAATATATACCTGCTTGCGTGTTTCAGGTACCTCACATTCAATTTGTCCAAAGTGGGACTGTGATTGTCCTTCCCCAAACCTGTCCTCTTAACAGTGTTTTCTGTCTCATCGAATGATATCATGTCTACCTACTCATGCAAACTGAAAACCTAGACATTATTCTTGTCACTTTCTTCCCCTATCCAGTACTATCCAATAAAAACATGTGAGCCAAGCTCTGTCCAGTAAAAATGCATAAGCCACATACATAATTTTAAGTGTTCCAGTTGCTATATTAAAAAGAAATATGTGAGATTAATTTTAATATATTTTATTTAAATCAATATGGACTAAATCTTATTTCATCTTATCAATATTTTTTAAAGATTTGTTTAATTTTATTTATTCATTCATTTATTTTAATTTGACCAGAGAGAGAGAGAGAGAGAAGGAAAGTGAGAAAGCAAGCTACCACATCCAGGATTTGAACCATGGTCAGCCATGTGGGAGTGTCCAGCACCCTAACCACCACGCCACCTGCTGGTCCCCTATCTTATCAATATTTTTATGTGAATGGGATATCCTACTTTTTTAGTTTTAAATCTTAAAATCCAGGGTATATTTTACTCTTATAAGTACTTTTCAGATTAGCCACACTTTGTATGTTAAATGGCTGCATCCTACTGCTGGTGAGTGGCCACCTCATTGGGCAGTCATGATCTAGTCTGTCACCAACTCTTTGGAGTTTTACCTTCTAAATTATCCCTTAATTCCTTCTCCTTTTGTCTGTGCTACCACCCTCTTGATAGAGGTTACCAATTATTTCTTTTCCTCCTCTAATCATTTTCCTCTGTAGTCAGAATGATCAGCAAACTTCTACAATTTCTATCCCATCATCATCTTTCACATATTTTTAATGGATAGGACTGGATTATAAGATTCAAGAGAGACAAAACCATGTCTTCTTTTCCTCATGTTGTATCTCTGGCAGCTAACAATGTGCTAGGTGTATATATATATATATATATATAGTAATTATTTAACAAACATCTGTTAAGATGACTAAATAAACTTTTTTTGAGAAAGAGAGAGATTTTTGCCATAAAGCACTTGTGCTTACCAGAGAGATAGAGAGAGAGATAGAAAGTGAGAAATCACCCCCCTCCCCCAGGTGCATGGCCATGCCACAATCTCTTCTCTTCCATTTTCCTCTTGGAATCTTGGGTACACATGCACGTGTGCCCAGCATGAGTTTAAACCACTGGGTCCAGGATTTGAACCATGGTCAACCTCGAGGGAGTCCAGTGACATAACCATAGTGCCATCTGCTGGTCCTGATAGTCCTGTATTTCTTACATGTTAATTTTTTCAGTAGTCTGTAATTTCTTCAAGATCAGAGATTGCAACTGTATACATAATGTCTATAAGTATTTGTTGATTGAATAAATAGATTCCTATAGTTAAAACTGAAGTCATAGAAACAGTTTCTTGAATCATAGCATGAAATGATATTTTGATGAAAATGCTATTTTACACATGATTTTTGAAAACTTGTTTGTTAATTTCTTCTTCTGAGAGAGAAAGCCATGGAAATCCAACAGGATCTTTATAGAATAATCCATCCCCATCTTCAGGTAGCCTGAGTCACAGACCTATACATATGCCTGGTGTGTAAAGGGAGGCCTCTGGGCCACAGTTCGAGGACCTTCCCTTG
Source organism: Tupaia belangeri chinensis (assembly GCF_000334495.1). Taxonomy (NCBI): domain Eukaryota; kingdom Metazoa; phylum Chordata; class Mammalia; order Scandentia; family Tupaiidae; genus Tupaia; species Tupaia belangeri. Next base: position 8,749,329 of record NW_006159859.1, read on the forward strand.
TAGATCCAGTTGCATTGACTACTGTGTCACCATCTAGCCCCTGTACTTAATTTTATATTGCATTTAAATACAATAATTAAAACAGTAGTCATTTATTAATATTTATTACATGCCAGCTTTTAGTCAAAGCATTTATCCCCCCTTAATCCTCATAAAACCTCATGAGCATATACTGCCATCACTATCTTCCAATAGTAAAGCTAAAGCAAGTAATGGTTACATAATTTCTACAAAGTTACTCAACTGTTAAATAGCAAAGCCAGAATTTGGATCCCAGCAGCCTGGCCTTCCTGAACACTGTTATTTTTTTTAATAAGTCATAGATCAGTAAAATTTAAAAAACGATTTTGAGGACTAACATAGTGTTGTCAGCTACTATGACTTTTTAAATTCCAGTATTCATTTTGATCACCATTTCATTATTTAGGTGTTTTGTTTTGTTTTTTGTTTTTTGTTTTGTTTTGTTTTGTTTTGTTTTTACCAGAGAAAGAGACATGGGCCAGCCAGGTGTCACGCTGGTTAAAGCGGTTGGATCTCACATGGCCAGCTGTGCAGTTTGAGCCCCAGACCTGGTGGCTTGAAAAACTCATTGGGCACATGTGCATGCAGGCCCAGAATCCCAAGTGAAGAATGGAGGAGAGGAGGATTGTGGTGTGGTTTTCCTGGAGGGGTGCTTTCTCTCTTTCTCTCTTTTTCTCTGTCCATCTCTCTCCAACGTATGCGTGTGCCCTATAGCAAATTTCTAAAAGACAAAAAAAAAGAGAGGGAGAAAGCATCCCTCAATTGGGGTATAGTCATACTGCAATCCTTTCTCCACTATGTCCCTATTCTGATTTGTGGGGTGCACACCCACGTGCCTGGCATATTTTCAAGCTGCTGGGGCCAGAATTTGTTACTGTGCCATTGGCCATGTGAGATCTAGCTGCTTGAACCACCAGGCCACAGAACTGACCTAAAAATGTTTAAAAATATGCAGAGAGTTTTAGGGAGGTGGCATGGCAATTAAAGTGCTGGATTCCCATATGGCCAACCGCAGTTCAAATCCCAGACCCATTGGCTTAAAATTAATGCCAGACACGTGTGCATGCCCAAAACCCTGAGAGGAAAATAGAAGGGATTATGGCATGGCCATCCTCCTAGGGGGTGATTCCTCACTTTTCCTCTGTCTCACTGTCTATCTCTGTGGCAAGCACCTGAGCCTTATGGCAAAAAACTAAAATAAATAAATAAATAGGTAAAGTTTTGAGCCAGCCCCATACCTAGTGGTTAGGGAACCAGATCCTACATGGACAATAGTAGTTCAAGTCCTGGCCCTGGCTGCTTGAAAAATTGTCAGCCTCACATGCATACATACCCTAAATGCTGACAGGATGGGGAAATGGAGAAGAAGATGGAATTGCAAAATGACCATGCCCCATTGAGGAGCTCTATCCCTTTCCCACTCACTCTCTTTTAGGCAAGCACATGAGCCCTCTGCCAATTAAAAAAATGTTTTTTAAATACGTAAAGTTTTGGTTTACATAGCCTATTTTTAAAACATGATTTTTAGCCCTATTTTTATTTTATTCTTGCCAAATAGTGTATGTGCTCGCCTGAGAGAAATAGGGAAATAAAGAGAAAGGGAAAGTGAGACAAAACCCCCCATTGAGGAATGGTCACACAACCACACTTGAACCACACAGTTCGCCAGACAGCCACCGTAACCATCATACCATGGGCTGGCCCCTATTAATACTTTTAAATTTATGTTTGTATAAGGAGAAGCAAAGTAATAGCACATTAATATAAAAATACTATGGGAACAAACTTTTTCTTTTTCTCCTGTTTAGGGCCTGTATATCTTTGGGATCAAGAACTCGAGCCATTGGAAATGCAGCTAAGAGCCAGGTAAATTTTTAATGTAGATGTTTTGACTTATAGAAAGAATTAATTGAGTTTTGGTAATAAATGGGTTCACACATTATTTACTTAAGAATGAGGAAAATATGATAGATTATAATATATTTTCATTTTATTAGGTGTATTTTGCTTTGGGTTGTAAACTAATCCTTGGATTTTTAAAAAATCTTAGCTGTAAAGTTAGGATATACTACCATTGGACACCTTCTTCCCTCTGTAGTCATTTTCTGGTTTTATTTTTTATTTTTTTATTTTTTTGGGAGGTTTTCGCTATAGGGCGCGTGCGCTCGCCAGACAGACAGAGACATAGAGACGGAAAGCGAGAACCCACCCCCCAGGGGGGTGGTCACGCCACAATCCCTTCTCCTCCATTCTCCTGTTGGGATCTTGGGCACGCACGCACATGTGCCCGGCGTGAGTTTTAAGCCACCAGGTCCGGGACGTGAACCGCGGTCGACTACGTGGGACTCCAGTGACATAGCCATTACGCTAACTGCTGGTTCCCTATAGTCACTTTCTATGAGGGCTGTTCTATCTAGATCATACTCTTCGATGACAAGTAAGCAATGTCTTTGTAAAAGAAAATAAGAAAAATGGAGGAACTAATTTCCAGAGTAACTCAATATAGCTACCACTGCTTTCATGGACTTTGTTTTAAGTATTTTTATTTCTATGTTTCTGAAATACTTATGACTATAGGTAATAGGATGGAATGCCACAGGACTTTATTTCCTTGGACTTTATTTCCATACTCAAAAGCCCTTGGTTATTTTTTTAGTCTTATCTTCTTCTTTAGTTACATTATCCAATGTGATCTTTTTTCTTGTGACTTTGTTGGAATCACTAACTCATTTATGCAGAAATTTTTGTTTATGATTTTTTTTTCAAGTCTGTCTTTTATAATATCCTGTATATAAAAGTGTTTTCTCTTCTACTTTCATATTATATGTAAACAAATGTTGGGTTAGTGCTAAAATGGCCTCTTTATTTAAGTTTATATTTCATTTTCTGGCTGATCTTTAAGTGTATCATAGAACCTCTAAGGAAAACCACCTACTAACTCATTTCTCCTGAAGAGCTAAAGAGACCAACATGGTAACTCAGAGTCCCTGTAATTTTCATCTCATAATTAAAGGTCACTGAGAGGGGAATAATGAGACTCCAGTAATATTCTCTAGTTTGAACTATATGTTCTAATTAAAGAAAAAATTATAAGCCATTTACAAAATCAGACATTTTCACTTAGCACAATGCTACATGGAAGGAGTTTTAATTTGCTAGCCAAGGAGTAATTCTCAGCAGTGGGAACAGCACTAGTACATGATAAATTGCACAAGGAATGAAATGTTGAGAAGAAAAACAAATTGGACAGTGAAACACATCATTTAAATAAATACACAAAAGTGAAAGGAAAAAAATAAGAAATCTAAGTATTAATTCACTACTGCAAAACTGAGAAAAAAACAAAAGATGAGTTACAGATTGTCATGAAATATAATGACATATAATTCACTAAATATAATGAAAATTTGAAAAGTTTTAAAGTTTTGTTCTTTATCTTTGAAAGATACTAATTTGAATCTAACATTTTTAAGATTAGGAGAGTATTGGGGGGCAGTAGTTAAGATGTATACATTCTTCTTATATGCAGTGAACGTTGGAAACTAGAAAAATAAGTGCTTATGTGTTATTCTTAATTTGGATGTGTAGGGATAAAAGGAGTTGGTGGTTCTCAAGTATTACTGCATTCATTAAGTAATTGATAAATACAAATGTTTACTGCCAACAGATAGTCACAAATGTAAGAAATACAATTCATGGTTTCAAAAAGCTTCATGGACGATCATTTGATGATCCTATTGTACAAACCGAAAGGATCAGGCTCCCCTATGAACTTCAGAAGATGCCTAATGGGAGTGCAGGAGTTAAGGTAAGATTTATATTCCGGAGTACAAATATATTTTCAAAGTAGAAAAACTAAGTATGATAATATTGCTATCTGTAGTTCAATCCTTTTCTTCTGAATACAGTACAAACACACACAAGAGGCAATTTTATAATGATTTTAGCAGATTCAGAAAATCAAATCTGGCTTAGATAATCTTTCTAATTCACATAATACTTTTATTGTCAAGGAAAAAAGTATTATTTTGAGAACTCATAGGTGAGCAGTTTTTAAGAAATAAAGGCAGAGGCATATGTACTTTAGAATAGACTCAAAAGTATGTTAATTGGTATAATGAGTTTTCCTCTAATTTAGAAGACTCATAGCATATTACCAGTAATAAACCAAACTTTTCTTCTAAATAAGAGATGGATTCTGGACTTTGGTTTTTTTGTTTGGTTTGGTTTGGTTTTTGCCACAGGGTGTGTGCACTTGCCAGAGAGTAATAGGGAGAGAAAAACTAAGAAATCACCCCCTGGGGAAGATGGCCACACTACAACCCCTTCTCCTCCATTCTTCCCTTGGGATTTTGGGCATGCCTGGTGTTATTTTCAAGCTGCTGGGTCTAGGACTTGAACTGTAGTGGACTATGTGGGAATCCAGTGCCTTAACCTCCACGCTACCTGCTGATCCCAGATTCTCGATTGTTTATCCTACATTCTAAGACAGTACGTTATAGATTGTTTAAAAAACATTTAGCATTGATTTTTCAAAGACTTGCAGAATACCTCAGAACACATAGTTACTGTGCAACCTAGCCATTCTTTCTTTTTTAATTAATTAATTTATTTTAATTTGACCAGAGAGGGACAAAATGAAAGAGAGAGAAAGAGCGACACAGAGAGAGAAAGAAAAGCAAGCCACGAGGTCTAGGACTTGAACCATGGCTGGCCCATGTGGGAGTCCAACACCCTTAACCACCACGCCACCTGCCGGCTCCATGTGACATAACCATTCTACTCCTAGTTACATCTATACAATAGAATTTTTTTGGCCCTAGAAAGGGATGACGTTACAGAATGTTTGAACCTTGAAAACATGATAACTAAAAGACAAATAAAATTCTCTTTATCTGGAAAGTTCAGAATAGGACAGATACATGGACAGAGAAATTAAATTAGTGGTTGCTAAAGGTTAAGGGGAAGGGGAAATGGAGAGTGACTGTGAATTGGTACAAAGTTCCTTTTGAGGTGATGAAAATGTTCTACAATTAGATGGTGCTCGGCGCACAATTTTGTGGATACTATGTACTAAAAACCACTTAATTACATACTTCAGAAGGATGAATTTTATGCTACCTAAATTATATTTCAGTGAAGCTGTTTTTAATAACTAATTTAAATCTCAATATGTATGTTATGGATATGCATTTATTTCCATTTTTAAAAAAGGATTCTAACCACTGGGTAGATGATAAATTATAGTCAGAAGATAGGAGGCTGCAGCAATAGTAATAGAAAACACCGTGTGAGGTTAAAGATGAGACAAATCGCGGAACCATATCTTAGGTGAAATTTGCAGATCAAAGGCTGTTAACCGAGAAACTGGATAGCACCAACAGATAAAAATAATATTCAGGATGCTAGCAGGTAGCGTGGTGGTTAAGCGTCTGAACTCCCACATGGCCTGCCACGGCTGGAGTCCCAGACCCAGAGGTTTGTTTTCTCCCATTCCCTCTTTCTTTCTCTCTGGTGAGCAATTTGCCCTATAGCAAATTTAAAAATAACAGTAATAATAACAAAATTAAATAAATAATTTTTAAAGGACATCCTTTAGATATGGTAAGCCTAGTAATGGTCATCTGGGGAAGTTTAAACCAGTTTAGAATTGGATTTTTTTTTTTTTTGCTTTTATTCTTTAAAATAAAAATAAATAAACTGGGCACAGTGGCATGTACCTGTTGTGCCAGGCACTCAGGAAGCTGAGGCAGGAGGATCAAGAGTTTGAGACCAACCTGGGCAACATAGCAAGGTACTATCTCTTAACAAAGGAGAAAAAAACAAACAAACAAAAAATAACCACAGAAATAGATAGTTTTGTGAATAGGCTTAGAAAACCAGAGATATTTTTAAAGAAAGCCAAAAACTATGTTTTAAGTGATACCGGTTTTATTTGTACATTCATAGTAGATACCTGTATGCCAGTTGAAAAATGCTTTGAAAACATAAGTCAGACCTGTGTTGATCTAAGTTGTCTTTATCTTTTGAAGACTGAAGGAACATAAAGGTTCAATTCCTCAAACATTTTATCCATTTCTTCTTATGTTAGTTTGAATATACTGTGATATTTGTTTTATCTAACTCTTAAAATATTCTTAATCAAAAGAATACAGAATTAGTAAATGTTCCATGGACAGACTAAGACCATGATATTTGATTCATTGTCTCTTATTTTAGGGTATATGGTTTCTTCCTACTCATTTGATTTAAAGGCAGTAATTTGATATAGTATTTGTTTTTGAACTTATTTGTAAATGGATCTGAAACAAATGGGTATCAATTTTAGGTCTGATTCAAGGTAATTCTTGAAGGGAGGGTCTTACGAAAGTTCATGGAAAATCATATTACAAAGAAATCTATGCAAGGATTTCAAAAAATTTTTGCATTGAGAACCAGCAGTTAGCATAATGGCTATGTCACTGGACTCCTACGTAGTCGACTGCAGTTCAAGTCCCAGACCTGGTGGCTTAAAACTCACTCCGGGCGCGTGTGCATGCGTGCCCAAGATCTCGAGAGGAGAATGGAGGAGAAGGGATTGTGGCGTGACCATCCCCCCTGAGGAGTAATTTCTCGCTTTCTGTCTCTATGTCTCTCTCTATCTGTCTGGCAAGCGCACCCACCCTATAGCGAAAACCTCTCCAAAAAAAAAATTTTTTTTTTTGCATTGAAATAAACTCATACTTTAATTACATTTTTTCAGGAACTTTTTGAAATCTCTTTGTACTAAGTATAGTAATCAGAATAATGTGGTAATGGCACAAAAAGGGACACTGATGGAACCAAGTGGAGAATCTAGAAATAAATCTACGCATTTATAGTTTATTGCTTTCTGACAACTATATCTCTTACATGCTTTGAAAAGTTCTTCAGAGTTCTTTCATAGGTTGTTATTATAAAATGAAATTATTTAATCCATTGGGGTTCCAAGGAGAAAAGACATAGTCTAGTCTTAACCATTTGTATTAGGTTGTTAGGAAAGTCATGACGTGTTTTTCCATGTACAAATGCATTGTGACTTTCCTGACAAGCTAATATAAGATGAAAAATTATTTGATCTAAAAAAATCATTATTACATTTTTATATGTGTATATTTTATATTTAATTCAAAGTTGTCCCAAGAAACCTTAGAAGAATGATATTCTTTTTCTTTTTTTTTTTAACTAAGGAAACTTTTTTTCTGATATTCTCATTTCCTTTTCCCCAAACTGTAAAAATTTTCATTTTAAACTCAGGGTATGGTCTGACTTTCAGAAGCGATATTAATTGATCTTTTTATCCTTCATTGCTTACTATGTCACACTAGGAAAATGAATAAATAAATTATTTTTGTGGGAGGTGGGATTTTAGAGGGCAGAGACACTTCTGCAAATGGTTTGCTTACTAATAATTATATGTGTAAGGTATTAGAACCTTAGAAATGAGAGACACTGTTACTTTTTTTCTTTCTTCTTTTTCTACCTTTTTATTTTTTTATTTGCGAGATACCATGTGTACTAACCAGAAAAAAAAACAGAGAGAGAGAAATCAGGAAAGCACCTCCCATGGGACATGGTCACACCACAGTTCCTTCTCTTCCATTTCTCCCTCGTGTTGGGATTTTAGGTGCACATGTATATACCTTGTGTGTTTTCCCTTTTTTTTTTCAGAGAGAGATTTTTCCTACAGGGTGTGTGCGCTCACCTGAGAGATAGAGAAAAAGTGAGAAATCACCCCCCAGAAGGACCACTCCCCCCTCCCCTCTCGACTTATTGTGCACACACACACACACACACACACACACACACACACACACACACACACTGAGTGAATTTCAAACCTCCAGGTCCAGGGCTTGAACCACGGCCAGCTGTATGAGAGGCCAGCACCTTAACTACTATGCCACCTGCTTGCCCCCACCTTGTGTATTTTTCAAGTCACTGGGTCTGGCACTTGACTGCATGGTCTGCTATCCGCGATCTAGCCGCCTTAACCACCATACCACATGCTAGCCCTTCACTGTTTTTAATGAAGTCAGGTTTCCAAAACAACATCTTTCTGGAATAAAACTTCCTTGAGAAAAGACTTTACCTTTTTTCATTGTTCAATATAGAGTATTGTCCTATTAAATATTTGTTCAATTTATAAATGACTTTCCAGTTAATGATCTTAATAAACATTTCTACTGTTGGTTTTAGGTGCGGTACCTAGAAGAAGAGAGACCTTTCGCAATTGAACAAGTTACTGGAATGCTATTAGCTAAGCTTAAAGAGACTTCAGAAAATGCTTTAAAGAAACCAGTGGCCGACTGTGTGATTTCCGTAAGTTTTACCTCAGTTACAAATACTCCTGAATTACATTTTCCAATGTACTGTGGTATTGAATATTTTTCTTCTCTTTACACTTTATGCCCTTCTTCATAAATAGCCTAAATGTATTTTGACCTTTTCTTTAAAAAAAAAAAAAAATGTTACCTTATTTTGTAAAGTTTAGATTTAAATTGCCTGGGACCAGCCGTTAGTGTAATGGCTTTGTCGCTGGACTCCCACGTGGTCGACCATGGTTCGCGTCCCAGACCCGGTGGCTTAAAACTCATGCTGGGCATGTGTGCATGTGTGCCCAAGATCCCGAGAAGAGAATGGAAGAGAAGCGATTGCGGTGTGGCCATCCCCCTTGGGGGGTGATTTCACACTTTCTGTCTCTCTGTCTCTCTCTGTCTGTCCGGTGAGCGCATGCACCCTATAGCAAAAACCTTTCCAAAAAAAAAGAAAAGAAAGATTTAAATTGTCCATAAATTCAATTGTAATAATCACTGAATCTTAAAATCCAATATACACGATTAGTTGGTGGCTGCTATTTCTGCAAATATCCTTAAGAATCTTCCCAGGTAGCCCTTAACTTCCCACCACTAAGAACCTTAAGATCTTATGATAAAGGTTGAGAAAGAAAAAAAAATTGACCTAGCCACTGTAGCACAGTGGTAACTAGTAGTTCCCTTGCAAGGCTGGAAGCCACATGCCAACTATGGGTTTGGGTCCCCAGGTCAGCTTGGAGGACCACATGTTTTTAACTTACATGTGATCATTGAAATGAGAATATATTTTTACAATTAAACTTGACTAAGTAAAGTTCAAGATTCTCATCTTATTAGAAAAATAGAATCATATTATGAACTCACCAGTTAATTTGGTATTTAAAGTTTTTCATAGGCATTTGGAATTCTCTAAAGTGAAAGAAAAATCTTAGAACCTAATATTTTCTTTTTTAGCCATTTAGTAAGAGTTAATAGCAGTTTACCATTGACCATGCCCTGTAATAAACACTTTATATATTAACTTTTTTGTTTGTTTGTTTTTTGGGTTTTTTTGAGAGGTTTTTGCTACAGGGCGCATGCACTCACCAGAAAGACAGAGAGAGACAGAAAGCGAGAAATCATCCCCCGGGTGGATGGCCATGCTGCAATCTCTTCTCCTCCATTCTCCTCTTGGGATCTTGGGCACGCACACATGTGCTCCCGGCATGAGTTTAAGCCACTGGGTCCAGGACTTGAACCGCGGTCAACTACATGGGAGTCCAGCGACGTAGCCATTATACTAACTGCTGGTCCATATATATTAACTTATTTAATCGTCAGAACCATTCCATCAGGTAGGATACTATTAGGATATTAACCCCAACTTTACAGATTAAAAAAATGAGACACAGAGAAGTTAAATAATTTGCCCAAAATCAGCAAAGCTAATAAGTGGTAGAGTCATATAATTTGTTCCCAAACCTATGCTCATAACTCTACCATTATACTGCCTCTTAAAATGTACATGTCAGATTTTTTAAAAATTAAAATCTTAAAATTAAATCCATTGCAGTTTATTTACTCTTTTATGTCAGAAATTAGTGTCTGGACAGAGTAATGTGAACTTTTGACCATTATTCACTTTGTGGTTTGTGCAATAGATACGGGCAATATTTTGTCCTTTTGTGCACTACTGTGTCCCTGGTAGCTGGAAACCTATCTAGTTAATGAACTGTATCTTATAACTTAGATTTTTACATGGAAAATATCACCAAGTCAGGATAAGCAAATTTACAAAACAAAATTTAGGTCCTTCTCCTGTTGTTGATATTTGTTAAATGAAATTTCTACATTCAAGAAACAAAATTAGAGGCAACTGCTTAAAACTTAATATTTGGTGAGCATAGGCACTCTGTAACAATTTTTAAAATAATAATAATTAAAATGAAATGAATAGGGACCAGCAGTTGAAGGAGAAGGGATTGTGGTGTGGCCATCCCTCCTGGGGGGTGATTTCTCACTTTCTGTCTCTGTCTCTGTCTTTCTGTCTTTCTGGCGAGCGCACATTCCCTATAGCAAAAACCTCTCCAATAAATAAATAAATAAATAACTCTTAAAAAAATAGTCTTTGTACTTTTGGTCGAATCTAATAAAAATAAAACGTAGTATATCTCATTTATTTAATTAGAAAATCATTTCTTGTCCTAAACATACATAAGTTTTAGTGTAGTTGTTTGTTATTTCTTAATTGATGGAATGTTTAAGTAAAACCTATTACATCAAACTAATATTTATTGATTTAAAATACCAGATCCCTAGCTTTTTCACTGATGCTGAGAGAAGATCTGTGATGGCTGCAGCCCAGGTTGCAGGCTTAAATTGCTTAAGACTGATGAATGAGACTACTGCAGGTAAGTACTTTGCAATTTGAAAATTACTATTAGAGAAATACTGTTAATAGTATTTTCTAATTAATAACAAAGCATTTTGCTTTTTAAACCCTGTTACTTCTGGTTCTTACAGGCTTGTTCTTTGAGTGCATTTTGCCAGAGGTTAAAGTTGTTTTGTTGACTAAGAAATGTCACTACTAAAGATGAGTAAGGAAAAAACAAAATTTCATAAAGTTAATTTACTTTGAAACTAACAATGTATAGTATCATACCGTGTATTAAAGTACAGTACCAAATTGACTTATCTTTTAGTTCTTTTCCAAATAATTGTTGTGCCACAGTTAACCTAATTCTTTGTTCTTTCACAGTCGCACTAGCATATGGAATTTATAAACAGGATCTTCCACCATTAGATGAGAAGCCAAGAAATGTAGTATTTATTGATATGGGACATTCTGCCTATCAGGTCTCGGTTTGTGCTTTTAACAAAGGAAAACTTAAAGTAAGTAAATAATTTATTTGCTGTAATTAACTTTAATGATTAAGACCACAGGCAATATAGAGACTCATAAGAGCTGAGTTTAAATGCTGGCTTGCCCTTCAGAAATTGTAATCTTGAGGCCAACAGGTGGTAGAGTGGTTAAGGCTCTGGACACCCACATGGTCAGAAGCAGTTCAGGTCCTGGACCTAGCATCTTGCAAATCATACCAGGCACTTGTACATGCTTGCCCAAAATTCCAAGAGGAGACTGGGGGAGAGGGCATTGCCGTGTGGCCATAACCCCTGGAGTGGGTATGATTTCTCACTTTCCCACTCATTGTCTCTCTCTGTCTCTCTCAGCAAGCACAAGCCATATAACAAAACTTTAAAACAAAACAAACAAACAAAAATGTGATCTTATGCAAGTTCATTTCTCCATCTTGTTGAAATTTTGTGCGTGCATGCATAAAAGCCCAGTGTGTTTTTCAGGCTGCTGAGGTCAGGATTTAAGCCATGGTCAACTATGTGGAATCTAGCTCTTTTATCCCCATCCTATTATACAGCTTACCCCAGAGTTTTTGTCTTTTGGGATATTCTTGCTGTTGTTTTTAATTGCTAGAGGGTGCATGTACTCATCAGAGAGAGAGAGAGATGGACAGGGTAGAAAGCACCCTTTCAAGGGGGCATGGCATCTGGCTCCCTTAACCACTGAGCTATAGGGCTAGCTCTCTTTTTTTTTTATTATTTAAATATTTTTAAGTTTATCTTTTCCATGAGAGAGAGAGATATCAAGGAGAAGTTGAGGAGGGAAGACCCCCTAATGGGATCTTGATGCCGTGATCTCTAACCCCAACCATTGACCAGCCCTGGGATCACGGGCACACACATGCACTGTGTACCTTCCCATGTGGCAGTACCTCACAGGAGTTGTATTTTTACTACTGTGCCACTATCTGCTCTTGTTCTGATGAGTACGTTTAGGACTGTTTCTTTTCTGTCTTAAATTTGGTGTTTGGTGTACCTGTTCAGTACTATCGTTAGAACCAAGGATAGGAGATAATGACGTTTTAGTTGTTATAATTCAATTATTACAGAATTAGAATTATTCTTTTAATTATAATACATAGATCTGTAACTGTAGAAAACATTATTTAGGATAAAACTTTGCTGAATATATGATAATTTAATTCTGATTCTGAACTTGGCACCCCTGTGGTTGAACAATTTCTTTACCCTTGTTTTTATTTTCATTTTAGAAGTTTTTATTTTTGGAAAAAAAACTATTTCTGAAAATTCATTTCTGCCTTTTCAATTAAATAGGTCTTGGCTACCACTTTTGATCCATATTTGGGTGGCAGAAACTTTGATGAGGCATTAGTAGATTATTTCTGTGACGAATTCAAGACAAAATATAAGATAAATGTGAAAGAAAACTCTCGAGCCTTGTTGCGTTTATATCAAGAATGTGAAAAGCTAAAGAAGCTAATGAGTGCAAACGCATCAGATCTTCCATTGAATATTGAGTGTTTCATGAATGACTTGGATGTTTCTAGTAAAATGAACAGGTATTGTGTATGTTTTCAGTTCAAAAAGTATTTGCTTATTTTAGAATGTTAAGATCACATTAATTTTTTTGTGTTGTTATTTTGGAAGATTTGCTCAACCTTTCATCTCCCCCAGAATGATTTTATTTCATTTTCTCACAGGGCTCAATTTGAACAATTATGTTCTTCCCTTTTGGCCAGGGTTGAACCACCTTTAAAAGCAGTTATGGAACAAGCTAGTAAGTGGAAATTACTGGACTATCAGAACTACACTAAAATGTTGCTCCCTTGTGGAGGGGAGTATAAAATCGTCAAAGCTTTTTCTTTTTTTAATGTATTGCCAGAGAGTATGTGTGCATATTTGAGAGAAAAAGTGTGTACACACACCCCCAACAGGGTGTGGTCATGCCTCAATCTTATTTCCCCTATTTCTCCATCTCAGCAGGATTTGGGCATGCATGCACACATTCCCTGTGTTTTTCAAGCCACAGGTGCTGGGATTCAAAGAGCAGTTAGTTGGCCATGTGTGGAATCCAACTCCCTATTCACAGGACTTAACCCACTGCCCTACAGGGCTGGCCCTTTGTATCGATAGCATTTTAGAGGCTAATACTGTGCATTCTTCATTTATAAGAGGAGAGCACTAGAAATCTGGGTTTGTGAGAATTTTTCCTAGCTCATTTTACTATTTACATCATAAAGCCAATGCTAGTTTTATTTGGAGTACTTATATAGTAACTATACCAGATTCTAAAGTGAAATTAGAGTAGGAAGAGAGACATAATTCCTTTCGGTAATCAATTAAAATATACTTCCTCTACGAATCCATGAGGTAGACATTAGAAAACTGAAGAGCTTCTTTAAAATTCATGAAATGCTGGAGACCAGCAGGTGGCGTGGTGGTTAGGGCACTGGACACTCCCACATGGCCGACCAGAGTTCGGGTCCTGAATCTGGTGGCTTGCTTTCTCGCTTCCTCTCTCTCTCTCTCTCAACGTCTGTCTCTCTCTGGTCAAATTTAAAAATAAATGAATGAATAAATAAAATAAAATAATTATTTAAAAAAACTCATGAAAAGCTTATCTGTTCCTACTGTTACTCGTTTATCTGAACCAAGTAATGTACTTGTCACATAGATTAATATTTATTAAAATTTGCCTTTTTCCAAAATTGACCTTCTTTCTTGAGCAAATACAAAATTTGACTGTTTTGTTAAAAATGTACTTTTCAAAGTCTAATGTTCACAAATTTTTGGAGACTATCACAGTTTTCTCAATTAAAAACATCTCATTTTCTAGACTTACAGCGTGAAGACATAAGTAGTATAGAAATCGTAGGAGGAGCAACACGAATTCCTGCAGTGAAGGAACAGATCACTAAATTCTTTCTTAAAGACATAAGTACCACACTAAATGCTGATGAGGCTGTTGCAAGAGGGTGTGCATTACAGGTATGATTGTTGTTTTTTTTAGAATGTATATCTTGCCAGAGATAATGGGCCTAAAGGGGCCTTTTGATATTACCTGTTCAGTCACCTGTCAGTAAGCTATAAATAAATTGAGATTATTTCTGATAAAATAATTGATACAAATAAAAGACGCAAAGTCTGGTATCTTTCCCATTTATACTTTAAACTATAATAAGACAGTATGTCTGTGGCCACACTGAAAGAATACCAATTTTATGAATTCTTACAATTATGCCCATTTAAAATTACTTTCAGAGATTTAAAATTATTCTTTCATTAATTTTTTTGAAAGGTCACATAGAGGATACTCCAGCCCTTTCAAAGTTTAACTGGACATTACCAAGAAACAGTAATTTTAAAAATATGATACTTTTAATATAAGGATTTTATCAAGTAGTTTGTGTGATTTTTATTTGTTAATTTAAATATGTTATACATCTTATTTTCAGTGTGCAATTCTCTCACCAGCATTTAAAGTGCGAGAATTTTCCATAACAGACCTCGTTCCATATTCAATCACGTTAAGGTGGAAGACCTCTTTTGAAGATGGAACTGGGTAAGTTATTTTTAAAACCTTGATTAGAGCTTATTGTAAATCTTTAACCAGTTTAAACCACCTTTTCTAAGTAAGAGAGATTTATACTCTTAGAATTCTGCCAAGTATTTTTCAAATATTAGAAAAAAAATAGAACATATGGGACCAGCAGATGGCATACTGGTTACGTCACTGGACTCCCACATGGCTGACTGCAGTTTGAGTCCCAGACCAAGAGGGTTGAAACTTACACTGGGAGTGTGTGTGTTTGTGCCCAAAATCCCAAAAAGAGAATGGAGGAGAAGGGATTGAGGCTTAGCCATCTCCCAGGTGGTGATTTCTCACTTTCTGTCTCTCTGTCTCTCTCTCTCTCATGCACCCTATAGCAAAAAATATCTTAAAAGAGAAAAAACGAGAATGTAAAAATTATATATAATGTAAACCATGATGGGAACATTTATTATAAAAGTAAATGCTAATTTTTAAATGAAAATTATAGTATAGAAATGTAAAACTTGAAGACGTTCATTTGCCATACCTGGCTCTCTTTACCTATTTTAGAGAGGTAACAGTTTCTAACGCCTAATATATGTATTCCAGTCATTTTCCTTGAATATCTATAATAGACAAAAGTATGTACTTTTTGGTACATGTACAATGATTTATAAATCTTCAGTGCAGCTTGGTTTTTTAAATATATTGTATATTTCATCAAAAGACATTAACTATTTTTTATTGTTGTTGCTTTAGAGGTTTTTGCTATAGGGTGTGTGTACTCGCCAGAAGGACTGAGACAGAGAGACAGAAAGCGAGAAATCACCCCCTAGGGGAGATGGCCACGGCCACAATCCCTTCTCCTCCATTCTCCTCTTGGGATCTTGGGCACACACGCACATGTGTCCTGCGTGAGTTTAAGCTACCAGGTCTGGGACTCGAACCATGGTTGACTTCGTGGAGTCCAGCAACATAGCCGTTACGCCAACTGCTGATCCCAACATTAACTATTTTTTTATAAGTTTGTGTGTCATAGTAAATTTAACCAATACACTATTTTTTAAATAAATATTTTTTATAACTTTATTTATTTATTTATTTATTTATTATTTGACCAGAGAGAGAGAGAGAGTGAGAAAGCAAGCCACAGGTCTGGGACTAGAACTGCAGTCGACCATGTGGGAGGTCAGCACCCTTAACTACCATGCCACCTGCCAGCCCCATAACTAATACATTTTTAACTCATATTTTTATTACTTTAAGCAGTGCTATTGGGAGCATCCTTGTATACATTTCATTTTTTGGTGTGTTTTAGCTTGTTTCCTTCTATATTTTTAAATTGAACATGCTGATAGTAAAAAATTTTAAAAATGGTACTTTGTTATTAAATTTGTATTTCTGATTGTTACAAGTTATAGACTTTTTATGATTTTGTCTACATTTACACTTCTTTTTTCATGAATTGCCCAGGATTTAAGTATCTTGCCTAATTACCAGAATCAAAATGTGTATTTCAAAAATTTTACTTACCTGCTTTCTGTTCCCCCCCCCAATTGCCAGAGGGTACATGCGCTCACTAGAGAGAGAGAGAGAGAGAGAGAGAGAATACCCCACTGGGGCATGGTCAAGCCACAGTCCTATTTCTCCATCTAGCCAGAATTTTGGTCACACACACACACACACACACACAAACACACACACTCCTGGTATTTTTTTTTTTTTTTGAAGAGGTTTTCGCTATAGGGCGCGTGCGCTCGCCAGACAGAGAGAGAGACATAGAGACAGAAAGCGAGAAATCGCCCCCCAGGGGGGATGGTCACGCCGCAATCCCTTCTCCTCCATTCTGCTCTCGGGATCCTGGGCACGCATGCACATGCGCCCGGTGTGAGTTTTAAGCCACTGGGTCCAGGACACGAACCGCGGTCGACTATGTGGGGAGTCCAGCGACATAGCCATTACGCTAGCTGCTGGTTCCCCCATCCTGGTATGTTTTTCAAACTGCCAGGACCAGGATTTGAAATGCTGTCTGCCATTTGGGATCCAGCTCCCTATACACAGGGCTTACCCACTGTGCTACAGGGCTAGCTCCGCTGCCCTACTTCTTATAAGTATAGTTTATATAATGAATAAAGTCATATTTACATTGTAAAGTTTCTTTTAAGTTTTTGTTCTATGTTCTTTACCTGCTGGCCACGAATAGGGTAAATGTTAACCATAACAATTGTTTTTTCTTGTCCAATTTTTATTTTCCCATGTTTCTGTAAGTTTCAAAAGCATTTCCAAATGAAAGTTTTTTCTTAAAGGGAACTAGAGTAAAAAGGGTTACATTTAGTGGCCATCAGGTGGTGTGGTGGTTAAGGGCTCTGGATTTCACATGAGCAACTGCAGTTCAAGTCCTAGACATGCTGGCTTGCTCTCTCATTTTCTCTCTCACTTCCTCTCTCTCTCTCTCTCTCTCTGTCTCTCTCTCTCTCTCTCTCTCTCTGACCCTCTCTGGTCAAATTAAACTTAAATAATAAAGTTAAATAATTCTAAAAAAAAAAAGAGTTAAATTTAGTAAGTAATTTGGAAGTTAATGGATGGGACTTGGTCTTTACATATGAGAAAAAAATTTAGCATATTGGCCTTAAAATATGTATGTGTGTGTGTGTGTACGTGTGTGTGTGTGTGTGTGTGTGTGTGTGTATACATATTCTTGTGCCAGCCAGGTGGCATGGTGGTTAGAGTGGCTGGATCCCATATGACTGACTTAGCAGTTAGAGCCCCAAACCTGGTGGCTTGATATAACATATCAGGCACATCTGCGTGTGTGCCCAAAATCCTGGGAGGAGAATGGATGATTGCAGAACGGCCATCCCCCAAGTGGGGGAAGCAGTGATTTCTCACTTTTCCTCTCTCTCTCACTGTCCTCTGGTGAGCACACATGCCCTAAGTGGGGTTTTTGTTTGTTTGTTTTCCATAGGAAATCTTTCTCTTTTTAGTAATGTGCAGTTGTTACTATGATAGACATTCTGAAAAGTTTGAGCCATAAATCTGCTAAAATGCATTTTTATAGCAGAATCAGTAGTTGTTTTTCTTTTCTTTTGTGCATAGAGATCTTTGTGATTGCTGCTTTTGAATTAGTAATGAAATGGGTTCAGTAAATGAGTTCATAAGCACTTTTCCATTTAGCGTCTTTCTCACTCTGTTTTAGGGAATGTGAAGTATTCTGTAAGAACCATCCTGCTCCATTCTCAAAAGTTATTACTTTCCACAAGAAGGAACCATTTGAACTAGAAGCATTTTATACTAATTTACATGAAGTGCCTTATCCTGATGCAAGAATTGGTAAGAGAACACAGATTTTTCATAAGTTTTGGAGGTAATAAAAATCAAGGAAACATATAAATTGCCATGTCAGCTGAACTGGGATTTTTAAAGAAAGATAGTCATACTTTTTTCTAAATATGCACTTTTAGTGCTTTGTTTATTTCTAGAGTAACAACAAGTTTGAGTATTTTTAATTCTTTATTCATATTTAAAGTGCTCTATAATTGGCCTTGAAAGATACTTGTGAGGATTATTTTTTATAGAAAAATTCTTTAATCAGTTTTTTGAAATTGTGCTGCTAGATTGGCTGTGTATTCTGATTTTAAACTTAATGTCCATTGACAACAACTAGAATATTACTGGATTAATAACAGTAAAAATAGAAGACTGTAATGTCCAGCTTAACTATATAATGTTTTTTCAGAAGATAAAAAAACTTAACAGCATTTAAAAAAGAAGAAATAATTTTTAAGTTTAAAATTTTTCTATTTATTGCTTTATAGATAAATTAAAAAGTGGATGATGTAAATATGTCAACTACATTATTTAAAGGGGTAGAAATCATTAAATTTTTTATCAGTTTGCTAGAGCTGCTAAAACAAAGTATTGGGTTGTTGGAAAAGTCATGATGTATTTTTTCTATGTTTTTTGTGCAAAAAATGTATTATGACTTTTCCAACAACCAAATACTACAAGCTAGATGGCTTAAATAGAAATTTATTGTCCTATTTCTCGAAGCTAGAAATCTGAAATCAGGGTATTGGCAAGTGGAGATCTTTCTGAAGGCTGTAAGGGAACCATTCTTGGATTATAGATGACCTTCTTCATGTTCACATGACTTTCTCTGACATGTGTGTGTATATGTTTGTAAGTTACTGCTTTTTTTATAAGGACATCTGTCATATTGGATTAGGGCCTACCCTTCTGACTTCATTTTACCTTAATTACCTTTGTAAAGAGCTTATCTCCAAATACAGTCACATTCTAAGGTACTAGGGGGTTAAGACTTCAGCTTAAGAATTGGGAATGGGGGTGGAGGGCATATCATGATGTATTTTTTCTATGTTTTTTGTGCAAAAAATGTATTATGACTTTTCCAACAACCAAATACTACAAGCTAGATGGCTTAAATAGAAATTTATTGTCCTATTTCTCGAAGCTAGAAATCTGAAATCAGGGTATTGGCAAGTGGAGATCTTTCTGAAGGCTGTAAGGGAACCATTCTTGGATTATAGATGACCTTCTTCATGTTCACATGACTTTCTCTGACATGTGTGTGTATATGTTTGTAAGTTACTGCTTTTTTTATAAGGACATCTGTCATATTGGATTAGGGCCTACCCTTCTGACTTCATTTTACCTTAATTACCTTTGTAAAGAGCTTATCTCCAAATACAGTCACATTCTAAGGTACTAGGGGGTTAAGACTTCAGCTTAAGAATTGGGAATGGGGGTGGAGGGCATAAAATTCAATACACACAAAAGATCAGTTAAATGTAAATGTTTTACTACGTAGTTTTTCTGCTTAGTATTCTCTTCTACTATGGATAGCATTATATTTTAAATTTCTTTAAAGAAACATTAGTAGATTTCTTCTTTTTTTTTTTTTTGGAGAGATTTTCACTGTAGGGCGCGTGTGCTCGCCAGACAGAGAGAGACATAGAGACAGAAAGCAAGAAATCACCCCCCAGGGGGGATGGTCACGCCGCAATCCCTTCTCTTCCATTCTCCTCTCGGGATCTTGGGCACGCACGCACACGCGCCCGGCGTGAGTTTTAAGCCACCGGGTCCGGGACACGAACCGTGGTCGACTACGTGGGAGTCCAGCGACATAGCCATTACACTAACTGCTGGTTCCCGATTTCTTTTTTTTTTTGGAGAGGTTTTTGCTATAGGGCGTGTGCACTTGCCAGAAAGACAGAGAGACACAGAGAGATAGCGAGAAATCACCCCAAAAGGGGGATGACCACACCACAATCCCTTCTTCATTCTCCTCTTGGGATCTTGGGCACGCACGCACAGACGCCCAGTGTGAGTTTAAGCCACTGGGTCTAGGACTCGAACTGCAGTTGACTACATGGGAGTTCAGCGACATAGCCATTACGTTAACTGCTGGTCCCCATTAGTAGATTTCTTAAAGTGAAAAATTGATAAGATTTTTGAGGATGTTAGTAACATGGTAATTTAGAATTATAAAAAAAAATCTCCAGGCATTTATGGAATTGCTTTATTTATGAATTGCAAAGGCGATGATGATTTGTAAAGCTTTAATTTTGTTTTCAGATTTAGAAACTGAATTTTGTTATTTTTAGTTTTACAATAGCAGTATTATGAAATAGCTAGAAGTTATATTGCCTTTGATTCAAATTGTCCTTGGTTACAATTCCACCTCTCCTTTTTCCTAATATTGATGACTTTGGTCAGATTGCTAAAACTTTCAAAGTCTTAATACCAGGTTTCTTGTGGTATAAAAACATAACCTGGAACCAGCAGATGGCGTAATGGTTATATTGCTGGACTTCCATGTGGTTGACCATGGTTTGAGTCCCAGACTTGGTGGCTTGAACTCTCTGGGTGCTTACCTGTGTGTGCGCGTGTGTGCCCAAAATTCTTAGAGGAGAATAGCAGGAGAAGCGATTGCGGCGCGGCCATCCGCCCTGGGGGCTGATTGCTCGCTTTCTGACCCTCTCTGTCTCTCCAGGGAGCACTCATGCCTTATAGCAAAAATTCCTTTTGAAAAGGGAAACATAATCTGGAGGAATTGTCTATGCCATGATAATTAGGTGATCATAATTTTACAGTTATTTACCAGCTTCCTAAAAAAAGATAGCTTTTCGAGTAAATGAATCGAATGAGCTAATCTGAAGCTCATGTACTGACCAAAGTTTTTTTTTCCTAAAGGGAGCTTCACTATTCAGAATGTTTTTCCACAGTCTGATGGTGATAGTTCCAAAGTGAAGGTTAAAGTTCGAGTTAACATCCATGGAATCTTCAGTGTGGCTAGTGCATCAGTGATTGAGAAGCAAAATTTGGAAGGGGATCACAGTGATGCTCCTATGGAGACAGAAACTTCACTTAAGAATGAAAACAAAGAAGATGTGGTATGTAGAAATCCTATCTCAAAATTCCTCTAATAGATAATATATACAGTATCTTAATCATAACTGGCACTTTAATAGTTTAATACATTAATCTCTGAGCTTTTGCTTAGAATTTCTGCTGCAGGAATCATTGTAATTTTTTTTTTTTTGGAGAGATTTTCGCTATAGGGCATGTGTGCACGCCAGACAGACAGAGACATAGAGACAGAAAGCGAGAAATCACCCCCCAGGGGGGATGGTCATGCCGCAATCCCTTCTCCTCCATTCTCCTCTCGGGATCTTGGGCACGCACACACACGCGCCTGGCGTGAGTTTTAAGCCACCGGGTCCGGGACGCGTACCGTGGTCAACTACGTGGGAGTTCAGCGACATAGCCATTACTCTAACTGCTGGTTCCCTCATTGTAAATTTTTTTAAAATAAAAGCATTGAAGAAAAATTTGATGTTAAGTGCTTTGCACCTACGTTGTAATACACTTTTAAGAGACTTGTGTATATTTAATAGCATTATATGAACAATGAGTTTTGAGTCTCTTTTTCTAAGTCATTAATTCCATTAAAAAGTATATCTTTTGGCTAGTTTTTTAGTTATAGATAAAATCAATTGAGAATGATAAATTTAGAACTAATCACATAAATTTTTTTATTTGTTTCTTTATTGCCTTTTTTTTTTTTTTTTTTTTTGAGAGAGAGAGAGATTTTTGCCTTAGGGCACATGTGCTTACCAGAAAGAGACAGAAACAACGAGACAGAAAAGGTCACTCCCCAGGGAGGATGACCACACTGCAATCCCATCTTCTCCATTCTCCTCTGGGGAACTTGAGTATGCACACAAATGTGTCCAGCATGATTTTCAAGTCACTGAGGTAACCGTACACCATGTCCTGGCCCCAATATTTTTAACTTGAAAGTACATGTTTAATAAAGAATTTTTCAGAGTTTTGTTAGGGAGCATCTGTGGTAGTTAAGCAAAGGAACATTCTCTACTCAATAACATTAAAATACAGATTTGTTTTGTTTTGTTTTTTCCTTTATGGAAAAGTTTTGTGACAAAATTTATTCTTGGTGTACTGTAAGTGAAAGAATCTTAGAGAACTCAATCATATTTTATTAAAAGGAGCTTCACTATTCAGAATGTTTTTCCAGTCTGATGGTGATAGTTCCAAAATGAAGGTTAAAGTTCTCTTTAACCTTTTGTATATTCTTTAAAATTTATTTTTAATGGCATTTGTTGGATTTTTTTAATCTATTTGTACATATTAAGAGTGGTTTTTCTTTTGTTAAATCTCAAGGTAATCTCCCCCAGTCTTTATTTTTTTCCTTTTTGAAAAAGAAGGAGGGTAAGAAAAGGAAAGGGAAAGAAACAGAGATAGGTATTTTTGATAGAATGTTGCCCTGTTGGAGTCCTCTTGTTCTAGCCTCTTACTTAGAGTTCAGCTATGCTCCGCATGTTCAGGTTGAACCAGGAACATAACTAGTGCCTCCTGTGCAGCTAGCAGCCTCTTGAGCAGCAACACTATCTCTGTTGCTGAGGGCCTCACTTTATATATGTGTGTATATATATATATTTTTTTTAATTAACTTTATTCATTTATTTATTATAATTTGACTAGAGAGGGATAGAATGAGAGAAAGAAAGCAAGAAAGCAAGCCACAAGTCCAGGACTTGAACCGTGGTCGGCCATATGGGGGTCCAGTTCCCTTAGCCACCATGCTACCTGCTGGCCCTGGGCCTCAACATTTTTTTTTTTGAAGATGTCTTTTTTATCTATTCTAGACAATACACATTTTGCATGAACTTTTGAACACCCATCATACAATCTTCTAGATTGAACAGAACTCAATCACAGTCATGTGCCACATAGTTGTTTTTGTTTTAGACAGAGATTTCTTTTTTTTTTTTTTTTTGCTATAGGGTGCATATGTTCACCAGAAAGACAAAGGCAGAGAGCTAGAAATTACCCCCCTGGGGGAATGGCCATGCCATAAATCCTTCTCCTGCCATTCTCCTCAGGATCTTGGGCACACATGCCCAGAGTGAGTTTTAAGCCACTGGGTCCAGGACTCGAATAATAGTCAACTATGTGGGAGTCCAGCAATGTAACCATTACACCATCTGCTGGTCCCAGCCACATAATGTTTTGATCAACAGTAGACCACATGGGACCAGCGGGTGGCGTGGTGGTTAAGGCGCTGGACACTCCCACATGGCCAACCATGGTTCAAGTCCTGGACGTGGTGGCTTGCTTTTTCACTTTCGCTCTATCTCTCTTTCTGTGTGTCTCTCTGGTCAAATTAAAATGAATGAATAAATAAAATTTAAAAAATAAAAACAAAAAACAGTAGACCACAAGTATGATGCTGTTCCCATAAGATTATAATAAGCCATTGGCCTAGGTATGTAGTGGGCTGAATACCATCTATAATACATGTAAGTATGCACTATCATGTTCATTCAGCAAAGAAATTACCTTGACACATTTTTCAGAATGTATCTCCATCATTAAAGACTATATAACTACTTCATTAAAAGGTCAAAGCATTTTATTTCATTCTTCCTATGTATGGTTTTGCTGTTACATCTGTCCTTATTTTAGTTAAGGAACTAGAAACATACTAATCTGTTAGTGAAGTAACCATCAATTTCCATAAGTTAACAGACTAATTGCTGAGAAGTTAATTTTTTTTTTTTTGAGAGATTTTCACTGTAGGGCGCGTGCGCTCGCCAGACAGACAGATAGAGACATAGAGACAGAAAGCAAGAAATCACCCCCCAGGGGGGATGGTCACGCCGCAATCCCTTCTCCTCCATTCTCTTCTCGGGATCTTGGGCACGCACGCACACGCACCCGGCGTGAGTTTTAAGCCACCGGGTCCGGGACACGAACCGCGGTCGACTACGTGGGAGTCCAGCGACATAGCCATTACGCTAACTGCTGGTTCCCCCAGAAGTTAATTTTTTAATGGCAGTTTACAGTAACTTATATCAGTGTGTAATTTTAATTCATTAAAATTGGTTTTTACTGAAATTAAGAACACTTTCATGCCTTATAGGACCAGTTGTTCATAACCATTTCTTTAAATTCACCTCTTTCTTTTTAATTGCCAGAGGGCATATATACATGCAAAGGAGAGCAAGAGAGGAGGAGAAAGCACACACACACACCCCTGGTATGTTTTTTGAGCCACTTGGGCTGGAACTTGAACCAAAGCCAACCATGTGAGATCCAGCTTCCACTAGGCCACAGGGCCAGGTCTTCTTCACCTCTGTTCTTTTAAAGTATACCTGATGAGAACTGTCGTTTTCCTAAGTTAGCAAATCCTTAGAACTGAAAATTCTTAAGAATAGTATGGGTAGGGCCAGCAGGTGACATGATGGTTAAGGGCGCTGGACTCCCACATGGCCAACCATGGTTCGAGTCTCGGACCTCGTGTCTTGCTTTCTCACTCCCCTCCCCCCCCCGCCTCTCTCTCTTTCTCACTCTGCCCCTCTCTGGTCAAAATTTAAAATAAACAAAGTTAAATGAAATAATTCTTAAAAAATAAAATAGTATGAGTGACCAGCAGATGGAATAATGGTTACATCACTGAACTGCCATGTGGTCTACCGTAGCTCGAGTCCCAGACCTAGTATCTTGAAACTCACGCCAGGCACACATGCATGCATGCCCAAGATCCCAAGAGGAGAATGGAGGGGAAGGGATTGTGGCATGGCTATCCTCCCTGGTGGGTAATTTCTCACTTTCTGTCTCCCTAGCTAGTGCACATGACCTATAGCAAAAATCTCTATTAAAAAAAAAAAGAGAGAGAGAGAATAGTATGGTACATATCTTCTAGCATTTTTTTTCTCTCTCTTTTTTTAGTGTATACGGCATATGCACTTGCCAGTGAGAGACAGAGAAAGAAAGCAACCCCAAGGAAGTATGGTCATGCCATTTGCTTTTCTGCATCTTATCAGGAGTTGGGACATGGTCATACACACACCTAGAGAGTTTTTCCAACTGCCTTGGGCCAGCATTGGATCCACAGTCAACCATGTGGGTTTTGACTCCCTTAGCTACCAAGCTATGGAGCTGGCCCTACCTAGTATTTCTTGTTTGTTACTTCTGTCTGTCTGGGTTAGAAGTCCAGTTCACCAGTTTTTTAGGGTGATTTTTTGATGTAGACTTAAAGGACTCACCTGCGAACAAAGTGAGTCAATTTATAACATTCACTTTGATCACTCAGAGATCTGTTTGCCTACAAAAATGTTTTGGGCTCTAACATTTTTAAGAAGTTGAGGTTCCTATATAAGGAATTTCTACATAGGCGAGATGTTCCCTAAACATTCCTTTGTAATTTATATGGTCAAGGGAAAAAGAAAGGTAAGTAACATAGATCTTTTTTTTTTTTAAAGCAATTTTGCTTCGTTCCCCTCTTTTTTAAAAGTCTGTTTATTGACCAGAGACACAACTCCAGCAGGCTCTTCACACCCAATTCTCTCGCATCTTCAGCCAGTCCAAATCCAGAGGTTCATGTGTACACACCTGGCATATGCAAGGAGATCCCAGTACACAAACCAGGGATCATCCCATTTTCATCCAGTTTCATTACTGCTGTACCACCATCTGATCCTTCACATTAAGTTTTTTTATAAGTCTTTTTCATGTGAAGTTTGAATATTTACAGTTTCTTGTTTCCATATACTTGAGACCAGTTTTCTATGTATTTTGCAATTTGTTGGCAAACACTGAATTAAAAAAGGTTTATTCATGTAGTATCAAATAGGCCATTTTACTTTACTTGTTACATTTGTTATTTATAGTTATTCTCCTTTAAAAATTAGCTTCTACTTCATGATTTTCACATATTTGAAACAGCCTTGAACTCTAAAATTTTTTTAGAATTATTATTTAATTCCATTTGTTATTATTATTATTATTATTATTATTATTATTATTATTATTATTATTTAATTTGACCAGAGAAAGGAAAGAAAGCAAGCCACCAGATCCGGGACTTGAACTGCAGTGGGCCATGTGGGAATCCAGCACCTTTAACCACCATGACACCTGCCACCCCGGTAAAGTTTATTTTTTAAAAAAAGACAGAAAGGGGACCAGCAGATGGTGTAATGGTTACATTGCTGGACTCCCACATAGTCAACTGCAGTTCGAGTCCTGGACCCAGCAGCTTAAAACAGACCAGTATGTGTGCATGTGTACCCAAAATCCCAAGAGAAAATGGAGAAGAAGGGATTGTGGTATGACCTTCTCCCTGGGGGGGTGATTTCTCACTTACTGCCTCTCTGTCTCTGGCAAACACATGGTGCCCTATAGCAAAAATCTCTCTTAAAAGAAAAAAAGAAAGAAAATGAAAAAGATTCTTACGTGCTGTTTACCTATTTTGCTTCCAGGATAAAATGCAGATTGACCAAGAAGAAGGTGGTCATCAAAAATGTCATGCTGAACACACACCAGAAGAAGAAATTGATCACACTGGAGCCAAGACAAAGGTTAAGTTTACTAACCTTGTCTTTTTGAAATTGATATTTTGGGTTATAGTATATACTTAACATATGTACTTCATAATACTTGGTTTTACTTCACTTGATATTTTTAAATCTTGGTACAATAAAACAGTTATGGCCAGGATAAATGCATTTCAATGATTTATTTATAGTTTCATGTTTGCTTGTTTTTTTATTTTTTTAGAATGAGCCCTAGTTTTTTATTTTTTATTTATTTTTTTTTTTTGGAGAGATTTTTGCTACAGGGCATGTGTGCTCAACAGAGAGACAGTGAGAAATCATCCCCTAGGGTGGATGGCCACACCAGTCTCTTCTTCATTCTCCTCTCGGGATTTTGGGCATGCACACACATGTACCTGGTCTGAGTTTTAAGCCTCTGGGTCTGGGACTCAAATCGTGGTCGACTATGTGGGAGTCCAGCGACATAACCATTATGCCATCTGCTGGTCCCAAGAATGAGCCCTAATAATATAAGTAAAATTGTCTTTTTGATAGGAAAACAATGATATATTTGGGGCCAGTAAAGTGGCTTGGTTTTTAAGGTGGCTGGATCCCACATGGCTGATTGCACAGTTCACATTTTGACCCAGTGGCTTTAAAAAACATGCCAGGAGTATGTGTGCCCAAAATCCAAGAGGAGTGTAGACAAGAAGGAATTGCAGTGTGGTGAATGCAAGCACCCTATGGCAAATTTTTTTTTAAAATTAAGAGATATTTTTAAGTAATATCTTTTTAGAATTAAAGATATCTCAGAGAAAATATGAAGTGGAACAAAATAAATGAAATATTAACAATTTTAGAATTAACTACACTTAATATTTTGCTGCATATCATAAAATATTTTTCTTTGTGAAACAAACATTTTTAGGGGCCAGCAGGTGGTGGGTGGTTAAGGTGCTGGATACTCCCAGATAGTTGACGATGGTTGGAGTCCTGGACCTGGCGGCTTGCTTTCTCACGTTCCCTCTCTCTCTGTCTGTCTCTGGTCAAATTAAAATAAGTGAGTGAATAAATAAAATTAAATAATTCTTTTTAAAAAATAAAATTTTAGAAGATAAATAACAAGTTTATTTACTTAGAGGTGAGTACCCTTGAGAGGATCTTGCCGTAATTTATCTCCTCCCACAGGCTTCCATTTAGCTAGGTTCATGGATGTATCCGATATTACTCGCTGGTTCCCTACCACCTGTGCCACTGCAGTTTTTCCAAGAATGATTATTTTATTAAAACAGTCATTGCCAATAAGAGAGAAAGAAGAGACCCTGCCCCAGACACCCATATGGATTTGACTAAACTATCATCTTCAATATATTTTGCTAACCACAGAATTTAAATAATATAGGTTAGCTTTATAGGTTTTTCTTCAAAAGTTATAAAGATTCAGTTTTTTGTTGTTGTTGTTGCTGTTGTCATAGGGCATATACACTTGCAGGAGACAAAGAGAGAGTGGAAAAGTGAGAAATCCTCCCTGAGGGGATGGCCATGCTGCAGTCCCTTGTCTTCTAATCCCCTCAGAATTTTGGGCATGCACACACACATGCCCAACATTTTTCTCAAGCCCCCAGGTCCAGAACTTAAACCACAGTCAGCCATGTGGGATCTTGCACCTTAACCACCACACCACCTGCTGGCCCTAAAGATTCAGTTTTAAGCCCCAGGATTTTAAAATTATTTAAAACCTGAAGCCTATTTTTCTAAATGGTTTACTTTGTCCAGTTTTGCTTTTTTCAAAAAGAGGGGTTTTTTGCCAGAGAGCATGTGCACTCTTCAGAGAGACAGAAAGGGAGGGGCAGAAAGAAAGGGAAAGCAAGGAAGCATCCCCACCAGGGAGCATGGGCATTCCACAGTCCCTTCTCCACCTTTTTTTTTTTCCTTGAGAGATTTTTGTATAGGGTATGTGCGCTTGCCAGAGAGAGAGAGACAGAAAGACCCCCCCCCCCCCAGAGGGAATGGCCACATCACAATCCCTTCCCTCCATTCTCCACTCAGGATTTTGGGCACGCACACACATGCACCTGGCATCAGTTTAAGCCACGGAGTCCAGGACTCCAACCATTGTAACCATCATAACATCTGCTGGTCCCTCCACCTCTTCTTTTTTTTCATGACTTTGGATATGCACACAAATCCTGTCAGGGTGTTTCTCAAGTCACTAGGGCCAGGACTTGACCTGCATTGTCAGTCACTTAAGATCCAGTTTTCTTTACCACCAGCCCATGGGCTGGCCATGTTTAATAGTTTTATTGAGGTAGTTTGTGTGTCATACAGTTAAGCCATTTAAATGTATAATTCAGTGGTTTTTAGTATATCAGATTTGTGCATCCATCACAATTTTCCTACATTTTCATCTCTCCAAAAAGAAACCCTTTACTGGGACCAGCAGTTAGCGTAATGGCTATGTTGCTGGACTCCCATGTAGTCGACCACGGTTCATGTCCTGGACCTGGTGGCTTAAACTCACGCCGGGCGCGTGTGCGTGCGTGCCCACGATCCCAAGAGGAGAATGGAGGAGAAGGGATTGCGGCGTGGCCATCCCCTCTGGGGGGTGATTTCTCGCGTTCTATCTCTCTGTCTCTCTCTGTCTGTCTGGCGAGCGCCCGCCCCCTATAGCAAAAACCTCTTCAAAAAAAAAAAAAAAAGAAACCCTTTACCAATTACCAGTAACTTCTAGTTTCCCCTCAACCGTCTCTGGCCAACTCTGTGCAACCACTAATCTATTTTATGTATCTCTAGATCTGATTATTCTGGGCATTTCATATTAATAGTTATACAATGTGTGGTCCTTTGTGACTCTTCTTTCACTATGCATATGTTTTCAAGGTCCATCCAGGTTGTAGGACGTAACCATGTTTCATTCCTTTTTATAGCTAAGTAATATTGCATCATATGTATGTATACCACATTTCATTGACTGTTCTTCATTTGATGGAGTTTGGGGTTATATCTTTTCTTTACTATTAATGAAATAATGGAACTATGAACAAACGTGTTAAGTTTTTATATGAATGTACATTTTCATTTTTCTGGGACATATACCTAGGAAAGGACTTGTGCTATTAACAGGTCATGTAGTAGCTCTGCGTTTGATGTTTGAAGGAATTTCCCAGTGTTTTCTGAATGGCTGCAACATTTTATAGTTCTGCCAACAGTGTATGGGAATTCCAGTTTCTCCACTTTATCACCAGAATTTGTTATTTTCCTTGTTTTTTAATTTAATTATAGCCATCGCAATAGGTGTGAAGTGGCAACTCACTGTAGTTTTTATTTGTATTTCTTACCCAATATTTTTTATGTAGAAAGGATTTAGGATACATAGACTATAAAATACTCTCTGTATTAAAGTATTGTTTTTTAATAAATTATACTCGATGATAACAGTTTTGTTTGATTTTAATTTTTTGCTTCACCTCTTAAATCACTTTCCTTAATGCATTTATAAGCTACTGTTAGAAATTTACACTTCTTTTTTGCATTACTTTTACAGTCAGCTCCCTCAGACAAACAAGACCGATTAAACCAGACCATTAAAAAAGGAAAAGTCAAGAGTATTGATCTACCGATCCAGAGTAGCCTATGTAGACAACTGGGCCAAGATCTTCTCAACAGCTATATTGAAAATGAGGTATAAAGAAGAGATATAAATATGAAAAACATAAAAAAGAGAAATGATATAAATTTGCGTTGATGTTGAAACAAGCAATAGTGAATCCTGAAATTTTGTAGAAGTCAGTTTTTAATCTCCAAAATTTAGGGAACTGATTCATAAATCCTAAGGAATTATTAAGTAGATGGCTAAACTTTATTTTTAACAAAATACCAAGAGTATTACTTTTATGTATATAACGTGGCTTTCATCTTAGTTATGTGAGAAACACATAACATAACACAAGTCTCTATAAAGACTTGTTTAAGGCTAAAGATTCTGACTTCCTTTTCTGTCTTAACAGTAACACCAAGCAGATGTGATATGGAGAAATGTTAGGAACATTCTTCTAATGAATTGGCCTTAGAGATAAAAGTTCTATCCAAAATGTATTCTGACTTTTATTAATTTTTTTAAATATGTTGTCATTCTTGACATTTTTGTACATGTTCTT
This sequence comes from Tupaia belangeri chinensis, assembly GCF_000334495.1. Classification (NCBI taxonomy): domain Eukaryota; kingdom Metazoa; phylum Chordata; class Mammalia; order Scandentia; family Tupaiidae; genus Tupaia; species Tupaia belangeri. Next base: position 8,780,089 of record NW_006159859.1, read on the forward strand.
GTCTATTTACATGTTTAATTTTACAGTCTTGTGAGGAGTAATGAGTTCTGTTCCCTTTTCTTTTTTTTCTTTTGTTTGTGTTTTACAATAGGGCACATGCATTTGCCAGGGGGCGCGAGAGTGAGGAAGAGTGAGAAATCACCTCTCAGGGAGGATGGCCATGCTGCAATACCTTCTCTTCTAGGGATTTTGGGCATGCATGCACACATGCCCAGTGTGATTTTTCAAGCTGTCAGGTCTGGGACTCAAACCATGGTCAGTCCTGGGGGAGTCCAGCACCTTAACCATCACACCACCTGCTAGCCCCAAGTTTTGTTTCTTTACTATTGGCTGCATATGAAATTAGTTAGTTAATTATTTTTAGAGAGATTTTTGCTATAGGGCACATGCACTCGCCAGAGAGATAGAAACCAAGAATTCACTCCCTAAGGGGAATGACCACACCGTAACCCCTTCTCCACCATTCTCCTCTCAGGATTTTGGGCATGTATGCACAGGTGCCCAGTGTGAATTTTAAGCCACCGGGTCTGTGACTCAGATCGTGGTCAATTACATGGGAGTCCAGCGACGTAACCATTATGCCATCTGTTGATCCCATGTGTGGTTTCTAATTTCTATGACTGGCATTAAAAGACATCAGTTGCCTTTGAACTGTCCCTTATTCTGCCATCTGCTGTACAGTATTTTAATCCAGTGATTTTGACTTTATAATGCCTGCTATTTTTGTACCTGCCTCTTCATTATCTATTAATTACTTGTTTATTAATTATTAAAGGCTGTATTCTCTGGGAAGCAAGTCAGATAGAAATCCTGAATAATTCATAATTTATTTCTTGATACTAAATTTCCCAAAGGGGAATGAATTTTAGGGAAGCATGGTTATATCCAGCTTTATATAGAATGAGGTTTTTCTTGATTTTTAATATCTCTTTTAAATTCACAAATGTCAATGCATTTTGTAGTTTAAAAAGGAACTCTTATGTTTAAAATATCATGTGTTTTTATCAGTAAAAATTTTGTTCAATTCTGCAGGTTATTTGCTTTTCATTATGACAGTAATTATTTTTGTTAATATCTTTAAACTTTGAAATCTTATTTAATTCTTTAAGTAAACCTATGAAGTGTGGATACTGTTAGAGATCTACATTTTACAGATGAGAAAACGGAAGCATAATTAGACTAAATCACCTAAGGCCATCAGGGAGCAACCTTTGGGTTTGGATTCAGTCATTAGTCTCTAATCAACATCAAAACTGCTGTGATCTGCTCTCTCCCAAGGCTAAGATTTATTCAATGATATGCCAGGCACTGTACTAAATATTTTACATGAATTATGTCAATCTAATTTACAGCCCTATGAGGTAGATAGAATTATGCACTGTTTTAGGGTAAGGAAGCTGAAATTAGGTGGCTTTCTTGCCATTTCAAGCTAATTAATGGGAAATCTAGAATTTGTACCTAAGCTGTATAATTTGCATAATCTGGTTTTTTTTTTAAACAATTTTATTGAAATACAATTCATATACCATAAAATTCACCCATTTAAAGACTGTAATTTGGTGATATTTGATACATTTTTAGTTTTTTAAACTGTGATAAAATATATATAACATAAAATTTGCACTTTTTAGCCATTTCTAAATATACAACTCAGTGGCATTAATTTTGCTCAGTCTAGATAAGTAAAGTAATATAATACTTGTCCTGTTTCACTTGACATCTTAGCCTCAAGGTTCACTCATACTGTAATGTGTATCAGAACTTTATTGTTTTTAAAACTGAGAATATTCTGTGTGTGCATATACATTTTGTTTATCCATTCATTTTGTAATGCACATTAGGGTCATTTCCACCTTTTGGCTGTTATAATCAATGCTGCAGTAAACATCAACATGCAATTATCTGTTTTAGTCTCTGCTTTCAATTTCTTGGGCATATATCTGTGAGTGAAATTGCTAGATCAGGAGTGACATTTTATTCTGTTCAGTTTTATGTGGAATCACCAAACTGTTTTCCATAGCAGTTATAGCAATTTACAGTCCCACCAGCCATGTGTGAGGGTTTCAATTTCTCTGCATTTTTATGAACACTAGATTTTAAAATTATAATCATCGTAGAGGGTGTGAAGTGGTATATCATTGTGATTTTGATTCACATTTTCCTAATGCATATTCTTATGACAACTAATCTGAACTTTTCGAATAGGGGAAGATGATAATACAAGATAAGTTAGAGAAAGAAAGAAATGATGCTAAGAATGCTGTCGAAGAATATGTATATGAATTTAGAGACAGACTGGGTACTATCTATGAAAAATTCATCACTCCAGAAGTAAGTCTGAATTTTTATAAGAACTATTCAAATGTTTTCTTGAGAGTACTAGTATGAACTACATAAATGAGTGCACCAGTTTATTTTTATTGTCATCAGTCTTTTTGAGCCCATATAGGTATGGCTCTTAGTTATTTTTCTGAATTAAAGAGTGCAGTAAAAAAACATGTTTAGAAGTCAGAAAAATCTGAAACTTAATCATTTTACTTGAAAAACATTCCTTCCTTGATGACTTTTAATTCTGACAAAAGCATTTTTAATTAGTGTCTTTTAATATATGTAATATATCTCTCTCTCTCTAGGACTTAAGTAAGCTGTCTGCAATACTGGAAGATACAGAAAACTGGCTTTATGAAGAAGGAGAGGACCAGCCTAAACAGGTTTATGTGGATAAGCTTCAAGAATTAAAGGTAAAATTTTAAAAGTACATGTTAGTGTTGAATAAAACATTAAGGTATTCTAAAAATAAGATGTAAGAGCATGATGCATGATCTTTCAATTGATTTTTTTTAACTGATAGGTAAAATTGTTACATATTTATGGTCTACAACATGATGTTTTTTATATATGTGAACACTGTATAATGGCTAAATCAATCTATTGAACATATCTCATGTACCTATCTTTTTGGATATATACCCATAAGTGAGATTGTTGGATTTGTGTATTTTTTTAAAGTGTGAGAAATGACTAAGTGGGAACCAGCAGTTAGCGTAATGGCTATGTCGCTGGACTCCCACGTAGTTGACCGCAGTTCGCGTCCCGGACCCAGTGGCTTAAAACTCACGCCGGGTGCGTGTGCGTGCGTGCCCAAGATCCCAAGAGGAGAATGGAGGAGAAGGGATTGCAGCATGATCATCCCCCCTGGGGGGTGATTTCTCGCTTTCTGTCTCTATGTCTCTCTCTGTCTGTCTGGCAAGCGCACGCGCCCTATAGCAAAAATCTCTCCAAAAAAAAAAGAAATCACTAAGTCAGAAATGTGTGAAAGGAAATATCTTCTCTGATTTTTCAAAGTATCCTGAGAGATTAGTAAGTTGTATAATAATTGAAATTGAATATATAATCATAATTGTCTATCATACACATATATAATGTTTAGCAGATGATCAGATTGTTACTAAACAAGCTATATATTACTAGGATGTATTTAAAAAGTGAATACGTTTATTAACCTGACCCCTTACCCATTTAGAGGAATCACCTTTCTTCTGTTTCTCTCCTCCTTCACTGCTCTAAGTTGGGGAAGTGTAATCCATACTGCCCTGTTGTATTTTCAGTGTAACTGATGGGGACACTGGCTAGCCAAGGACTTCAGAAATAGCACTTCTGCTCTTGAATGTCCTTTCACAAAGAAATAAGGAGACTTGGCCAGATGTGCACACAAATTAGCTGGACTCTTACTGAAGATTCCGATTCAATTGATATGAAATGGGCCCGAGAGTCTGCATTTTTAACAAGCATCCACATGATTCTGATGCTGCTGCTGGTCCCTGAACCATTCTCTTGAGTAGCAAGATTTACCTAAATGTTAAGCAGTGACAATAATGATTTTTAGAATTTGGTAGAGGGTAAAAAAAAAAGTACTTAACTTAAAAGTGAAAGAAATTGGTCCAGTCAGTGGCATGGTGCTTAAGGCAGATGTATACCACATAGCCAACTGTGTGATCTGAGTCCCAGACCCAGTGGCTTGAAAAACACACCAGCACATGTATGTGCACATCTGCCCAAATGGAGAATTGAGAAGAAGGGATTGCAGCATGGCTATACCCCTTGAGAACAGGTGCTTTCTCACTTTCCCTCTCTCCATTTCCATCTCTGTCTCTGGTGAGCTTATATTTGGTGAGCAAAATTTGGAAAAAGAAAAGTTTAAAAAAGGGAAAATAAGTTAATACTTATAAAATTTATCCTCACACCAATAAATGATTTCTAAAGAGAATAAGTAAAAAGCGACTAGAACACCTAAGTTGATGATAGCATAACCAGACTCTATCATATCTTATTTTCTTGGTGTTTTTTATTTCTTATCTCCCTAAAAGAAATGTACATATTTTCAGCCTTAGAAATAGCCAAGCAGGGAGGGCTAGCAGGTAGCAGAGAGATTAAGAAGGCTGAATACCACATGGCCAACAGCAATTTGAATCCTGGTCCCAGAGGCTTGGACTTGAAATTCATGCCAGGTACATGTGCATACATACCCAAAATCCCAGGAGAAGAATGGAAGAGAAGGGATTGCACCCCTCCTGGGGGTGGTTTCTCACTTTCTCACTCTTTGTCTCTCCTGCAAGTGCACATGCCCTATAGAAAAAAAAAAACTCTTGGAAAAAAAATACGTAACTGAAAAGCCCAGCAGCCCTTAATATAGATTCTTTCGGTTTGAATATAAGCAACCAAAGAAATGAATATTATAGAAATTTTCATACATTTTACTCTCTTAATTTAAATAATTACTTAATTAATTAACTTTTTTTTTTTTGAGAGGTTTTCGCTATAGGGCGTGTGCGCTTGGCAGACAGACATAGAGACAGAAAGCAAGAAATCACTCCCCAGGGGGGATGGTCACGCCGCAATCTCTTCTCCTCTCAGGATCTTGGGCACGCACGCACACGCGCCCAGCGTGAGTTTTAAGCCACCAGGTCCAGGACGCAAACCGCGGTTGACTACGTGGGAGTCCAGCGACATAACCATTACGCTAACTGCTGGTTCCCTTAACTTACTTATTTTTGACCAGAGAGGGAAAACAAGGGAAAGCAAGCCACCAGGTCTGGGACTCAAACCATAGTAAACCATGTGGGAGTCCAGCACCTTAACCAGCTTGCCACCCATTGGCCCCAATATTTTGTTCTTTTTGAGATGATCTTTAAAAATTAAAAATGTAATAGTCACATATGACTTAATGACAGGAAAAATATGTCATTAGGTAACTGTGTTGTTACAAGACCATTGAGTTGCTCACACAAACATGTATGTCATAGCTTATTATACACCTAGGCTACATGGTATGGCCTGTTGCTTCCCCATCATGTATGCAGTCCATTGTTAACCAAAATATCCATGATGCAGCACATGACTGTACTCGTTCCAACCCTTTCCCCTTTGAAACACAAACAATAAAAAGTATGATATAAGTAGACCTTATACAATGTGGTATCCTAGAACAGATGTAGGTAAAATTGAAGAAAGATTCATGCTTGCACAAGTGTCAGTTTCTTAATTTGGGTATTTTGTCTACGTACTGGAAGATTTTAGCATAAGAGAAAAGTAGTAAGAAGTGTATGGCTCTTTCTGCTATTTTCTTTTTCTGTTTTCTGCAAATCTAAAATTCTAAAATAAGCTCATTTTTATTTAAGTATACAAAAGAAATAGTTACTTTGCTTTTATAATGCGCTTCCCTTTTCAGATTATAAAGGCTTTATTTTATTTTTTCTTTTTTGGGGGGAGAGAGATTTCTGCTATAGGGCATGTGTACTCACCAGAGAGACAGAGAGAGACAGAAAGCAAGAAATCACCTCCCACACCAGGGGATATAGACTACACCGCAGTCCATTCTCCTCTTGGGATCTTTGACACACACACATGTACACATGCCCAGTGTAAATTTCAAGCCTCTGGTTCCAGGACTTAGACCATGGTTGACTATGTGGGAGTCCAGCAACATAACCAGTGCACCATCTTCTAGTCCCTATAGAGGCTTTAAAAAAAAAAATAGTAGTTATTTATTTAATTTTATTTATTCATTCATTTATTTTAATTTGACCAGAGAGAGAGAAAGAAAGAGAGGGTAAGTGAGAAAGCAAGCCACCAGGTCCGGGACTCCAACCATGATAAGCCATGTTGGAGTATCCAGCGCCTTAATCACCACACCACCTGCTGTTCCCCAGAGGCTTTTTTTTTTTTTTTTTAATGATAGCATGTGTGTACTTGAGAAAGAAGGATTCCTGACAGGGTCTCAACATGCTTTGTTCACTTTCCCCAGCCCTCCAGCTCCTCAGGATCGCAGACATCTGTGCACATACCCAGCATGTCTTCAAGTTTACCCAGGAATCCAAACCCATGGCCAGCCATATGGCTTCCAGGCTTGCAAAGCAGTTGTGTTTACTACTGCACCACAGTGTCAGTCCAAGGCAATTTTATCACTTAGAAACACCAATTCAAGCACATGGAGGGGAAAAGAAAGCTACATTTATAATACAGTATATGGTTTAATCTAATGATTAAATATAAATCATATTCAACACATATTAACTATCAGGAAGTCCATTGATCGTATTGCATATAGTTACATTTTACATAATTAATAATGAAAATCAAGTTTCGAGTCTATGAATTCTGCTTGCAGTATAGTCTTCATGGTTTCTTAATTTATTCATTTCATAAAATTTTAACACCCAGCTTTGAAGGGAGTAGTTTTTTATTGGAATTTGGGGTTACAAAAGCATCAAAAAGTAATCTTAATGAGAAAGAGAGATGAGGTATGAGTTTAGGCATTTGTATGTAGGATTAAGTAAGAAAAATAGCCTCTTGAACTTACTTTCATGCAGGGAAGTAAGGTGATATGTTTTAATCTGGCCATCTTTTCTTCCTATTTCTTCTTCTTTTTTTTAAATAATTATTTTTATTTAACTTTATTTATTTGTTTATTTATTTTAATTTGATCGGAGAGAAAGGGAGAGAAAGCAAGCCACCAAGTCTGGGACTCAAACTGCAGCCAGCCATGTGGGAGTCCAGCACCCCTAATCACCACACAACCTGTTGGCCTCTTCATTTATTCTTTTAAAGGCCCAATCAAAGTTGTTTTCTGGGGACCAGCAGATTGCATAATGGTTACATTGCTGGACTCCCTTGTAGTTGACTGAGGTTGAACCTCGGACCTGTCATCTTAAAACTCATGTCAGGCATGTACATGCCCAAAATCCCAAGAGGAGAATGGGGGAGTAGGGATTGCAGTGTGGCTATCCTCCTGATGGGTGATTTCACACTTTCTGTCTCTCTGTCTTGCTCTGTTTTTCTGACAAGTACACATACCCTATGATAAGAAATATCTCTTTTAAAAAAAAAGTTTCCTGTGAAGATTCAAGTAATAACAATTTTTTCTTTTTCAAAAATTTCTTATGTGAACAGAAATATGGCCAACCTATTCAAATGAGGTACATGGAACATGAAGAGAGACCAAAAGCTTTAAATGATTTGGGAAAGAAGATTCAGCTTATCATGAAAGTGATAGAAGCATATAGAAACAAGGTATGAAGTTCATAAAGTCAATTGTTGATGATGGCGTATGTGTGTGGTTCATGGAAGGGGTGGGGGAAATCTCAAAGCTCTCAGCCACAAAGCTGTAGTGGTTGTTCCTACATATGGCAGAGACTCTGTATACCAAACTTAAACATTTTTTTTGATTGGGTAATTTATCAGTAAAGGATTTTGATACATTTAAAATACAGTGAGGGTATGTGACTTTCATATTTTAGAATTTCCTGAAACTACATTACAAGTCAATACAATGACAAATCCATTGTTTTCTTCCTAGATTCATTTTTGTGTTTTTCATACAGTGAAAAAGAGGTTTTCTTACAGAATTTTATTATGTAATTCTCTTTATCGAACTTAGGGGTGGGCTGGCAGTGTCATGATGGTTAGGGCATGGGACCCCACCATGGTCAACCATGGCTTGAGTCCCAGACCTGGTGGCTTGCTTTCTCAAGCTCTCTCTCTGGTCAAATTATCTTTTCTCCCACTTTCTTCATTTTTGTTATATTTCTATGTGGCTTTTTCATAGGAATATGCTTAAAGTACACAGTCAAGAAAAGTCTAAATTTTTTAAGCAGAAATGATCAAACTAGTACTTACTGAAAAGTCACATTAAGTTTTTTGTTTTATTTTGTTTTGTTTTGTTTTGTTTTGTTTTTACTAGGATGAAAGATATGTTCATTTCGATCGT
>NW_006159859.1:8788365-8797344 GCF_000334495.1 Tupaia belangeri chinensis
TGCTGAAATGGAAAAAGTTGAAAAATACATCAGTGATGCCATGAGTTGGTTGAACAGTAAGATGAATGCACAGAACAAACTTAGTCTCACTCAAGATCCTGTGGTAAAAGTTTCAGAAATAGTTGCAAAATCAAAGGTAAGAAACTGTGAAAAATCCCCCCCCTTTTTTTAAAAGTTTTTGTCATAGTGTGTTTATGCTTACCAGAAAGAAACAGAGAGGAAAAGTGAGCAATCACCCCCTGGGGGAATAGCCACATTGCAGTGCTGCCTTCTCCATTCTCTCTTCAGGATTTTGGGCATGCACACGCATGCACTCTGTGTGATTCTCAAACTACTGGGTCTGGGACTCGAACTGCAATCAACCACATGAGAGTCCAGCACCTTAACCACCATGCCACCTTCTGGCCCCCAAAACCCTTTTTTAATGGTTTCAAAGACTAAAATTTTTTAATGGGAGCCATACCTTGAGGTAATGAACTTGCAGAAGAACTTTAAAAATCAATCTAAAGGCTAATCTGTTTCTTTACTAAAAAAATATTTTTCGAAAAGATTCTTGGTGTGGGATATCTGTTCATTGACTTATTTTGCCACGCAAAATAAGTTTTTGAATTTTGACAATGTGGAATGAAACAAAGCAAAGTGCAAACTTCTGACCGTTAAATATTTCAGACTTAAAGGTTGGCTGAGACCTCTAAGTTGTCATTGTAAAACTTTGCAGTATAGGTCTGTCTTTGACCTACTTTGAACCATGTGATTTTTTTTTTTTTTTTAGGGATTTTTGCTATAGAGCACATGCACTCTCCAGACAGACAGAGACAGAGAGACAGAAAGTGAGAAATCACCCCCCCAGGGGCGATGGCCACGCTGCAATCCCTTCTCCTCTCGGGATCTTGGGCATGCAAGCACACGCGCCCGGCGTGAGTTTTAAGCCATCGGGTCCAGGATGCAAACCGCAGTCAACTACATGGGAGTCCAGCGACATAGCCATTATGCTAACTGCTGGTCCCCTGTGTGAATTTTTTTTTTTAAGCTTTTTTGATATAGAATGCATTTGCTTGCCAGAGGGACAGAGAGACAGAAGCAAGAAATCACACACACACCCCGCCCCAGGAGAGATGGCCATGCTGCAATCCCTTCTCTTCCATTCTTCTCTCAGTATCTTGGGCATGCATGCCAACCCATCTGGCGTGAGTTTTAAGCCACCAGGTCCAGGACTCAAACCACAATTTTCTATGTAGGAGACAAATGACAACCATTTCACCATCTGCAGGTCCCAAACTGTGAATTTCTATGGCACCTTCTTTTTTTTTTTTTTTTTTTTTTTGTGCTATAGGGCGCGTGCACTCGCCAGAAAGACAGAGAGATGGAAAGTTAGAAATCACCCCCCAGGGGGGATGGTCACGCCACAATCCCTTCTCCATTCTCCCCTCGGGATCTTGGGCACTCATGCACACGCGCCCAGTGTGAGTTTAAGCCACTGGGTCCGGGACTCGAACCGCGGTCGACTACACGGGAGTCCAGCAACATTGCCATTACGCTAACTGCTGGTCCCAGCACCTTCTTACTTCTAAGATAAAACGTCCAGTGTAAAAAATATTGCTAATGAAAAAGACAGAGTTATCATAGAAAACACCATAAAAAATACAGGTACAAAACTTTTAGCATCCAAGTAGAAAAATCAGTAAATATATACATTGAGTATAACCAATTGACAAAGGAAGAAATACATGTCCAGTACAAGTAAATGGAAAAGTGTTCATTCTCATCACTAATCTAAAAAATGCAGATTTTTTTTAACCTATCTCTTTTCATTCTCAGAAGTTTTATAATAAGTAAAGGTCATTTACTCGTAAGGGTAAGGTGAGACATACAGTATGACAAGCAGTTTGCCACGAAAACAGTCTGCTTATGATGTTACTTCCATTCTTTGTCTCCCTACCTTAATCCCCGTGACACAGTCTTGAAATGTTTTTAATTTTTGTTTTAAGAATTATTTTAGGAGCCGGCTGGTGGCGTGGTGGTTAAGGGCATTGGACTCCCACATGGCCAACTGTGGTTCGAGTACCAGACATAGCAGCTTGTTTTCTTGCTTCTTTTAAAATAATTATTTAACTCTATTGATTTATTTTAATTTGACCAGAGAGGGACAGAGTGGGAAGGAGAGAGTGAAAAAGCAACCTGCCAGCTCCAGAATTGAACCACGGCTGGCCATGTGAGAGTTCAGTGCCCTTAATTAACCACCATGCCACCAACCGGCCCTGAAATATTTTTAAATATAAGTAGTATTTATATAATTTTTTATTTTTGTTTTGTTTTTGTTTTTTGCTGTAGGGTGCATGTGCTTGCCAGAGACTGAGAGAAGAGGGAGAGGAAAAGTAAGAAATCCCCCCCCCAGGAGAGATGGCCACACAGCAGTCCCTTATCTTCCCTCCTCTCAGGATATTAGATACACATGCATACATGCCTGGCATGATTTTCAAGCCCTCAAGTCTAGGACTTGAACCATGGAATTGACTATGTGGGATCCAGCCCCTTAACCTCCAAGCCACCTGCTAGCCCCTATGTAATGGTTTTTTATTTCTTTGTAAAAAGCAAGGAAATAGAAAATATATTTCATTTAAATTGAGATGCTTTTACTTTTATGGCTTTTTCTTTTTAACAGAAAAAGCTACTCAGCTATTTTCAAAAATTTAAAGTTGTTAATGTGTTTATTAATATGATTTTATTTATTAAAATTGCTTTTCAATAAATGTTGAGAAATTCCATTTGCAAAATAGATATTATTTGACATAAAATTCTCATAATAAAGCATTAGGCATATTTAAAGGAATAATCAAGAATTATTCCCACAAAATTAAATTATGAGGAAGTTATTAGGAAACAAGTTTTAGGATGGTTAAAAATAAAATAAAATGTCAGAAGTTGCTGATTGCCCCAGACTTGGATTAGCCCAGAAGGTAAATCCTACACAAGGTATTTGAAGAAAGAGTTGGTTATTTAGCTGAGCAAACATAAACTCAGGAATGTAAAATTATAAGGAAATTTTGAAAGTTAATGTAGAATTTAGAAAGTTAATGGCAACTTTTAATATTGTTAATACAATCAATTTTTGTGTCATTAGGAACTGGATAATTTCTGTAACCCCATCATTTATAAGCCCAAACCCAAAGTGGAAGTGGCTGAAGACAAAACAAAAGCTAACAATGACCACAATGGACCGATGGAAGGACAGAGTGGAACTGAAACTAAGCCAGATACAGCAAAAGACAGCTCACAGCATCCTAAATCTTCTGCAGACATGGAAGTGGACTAAGTCTTCATTTTACCTTCACGTAATTCAAACAGTGCAAGTAACCACAGGGCCCATTCTTCTTTTACATCTAGTACACACAACAGATGTTCAGTTGTTCCTAACCACTTTCTGTCATTTGTTTTTTGGAGTAGTTTTGAAAAGTGTTTTATACTGAGTGCACCTCTGTTCGTTTCCATTGCTGCTCATGTGAAGTTTGAGTTGAATATAGATGTACAAGCCAGTTTAAGCTTTCCTGATATATTTTATATCAAACATGCAGGATTAATAAGTAGTTAACAACAACCTACCTTATTTAAAGCTTCTACTTGGATAAACCTTAGTTCCTTTATTCAGGAAAGGATACTGTATTGCACTATTGCAGAAGCATAGATTTAATTGCATCGTTATTTTGAAAACGAAAGTTGAAATTGATGTGGTTTAAGCCACGGAAGCACTGAACTTTTTCTAGATATTGTATTATTAATAATTTAGATATTAAAACAAACAACAGGTTCCACAACAAATTAGTCCATCTCATTGACATAACATGAGAATTCCAAAGCTTTGTTGTCATCACATGAATGAACTAAATCACAAGTTGATAGGGAAAGTGCATCAATTTATGTTAAGGTGACACCAGCAATTTGCTTTCTTTGTTAGTACTGTGGATTGATGTTTTCTCAGAGTAACTGTGTGTCTTTTTCACTTGAAACTTTTGATCTACTTTTCCTTAAAACCAGCTGCTGCTAAAATAATGCTAACCTGAAAATAGAAGCCTTTTGGTGAAAATGACCTTCCTCTTAAGGGAAGACTGCTGTTGACCTTCTCACACATTGCATCTGTGACATTGATAGCCTTGTTTAAGTTTTAATAGTTGTCTTGGTTTTCTCAATTGATTTTGTTAATAATACCCTAACATAAGGTAGGGGGAAATGGCACAATGTATTGCATTATATACATTTATCATTGATTTACTTAATGTTACAATATAGGAAAACACTATTAACTAAGTGATAATACTTGAAAAGGAGCACTTATACCACAAGTCCTAGGAGATAATGCTTGTAATAAAGTTAACTATGTTACATATCAACAGGCAAAATATAAACTGTTACATAGTGTAATATGTCATGATGTGATTAAATTATAATTCCTTTTACATGTCCTTTTGAAACCTGGGCTCCAGTTTTGGTGCTTCTTGTATAAATAAATGGGAGGACAGTAAACTTTAAGATGTATTAAGGAATCAACCTGTGCTTCGTCACCAGACTTGTTCATACTGTTCAGCTGTGTTCAAAGGCTTGAAACCCATTCAGTAGGGGCACAGTCTGAAATAACGTTTGAACCTACAAGAGAAAAAACGCTTAAACACACGGGACGTTGTATTCTTAATGATAAATCAATTGGACTGACAAAGGTTAAACTTTCAAAAGGCCTTTTTTTTTTTTCCCAAAGCTAAATCTTAAGAATTAATACTGACTTTACTTAAGTAGTAAAAATTGAGAGTGTAATATCTTTAGGGATAGTCATTATTTCTCACAACTAGTTCTCTAAGAGAGACTTTGTTTCTACAATGTAGTCTGCACTGAAAGGACTGTATGGAGCAGTACATTTTGCAGGGATTTTTATTCAGCCTTTTGGGGAAGGTGTTTCTTTCTTTGCATTAAAAAAATATAGACCCAGTATATTTTTAAATGCCTTCTAGTCTTTATCCTTTGCTGAATACTTTTAAAATGAAATAATTATATCCAACAAGTGATGTGATACATTTGTTAAAAGCATGTATCAGTTACTTTTGATTTGTATTTTGAATGTATTAAGTTCATTTCAGAAGAGCATGAAGGTTATGAAAGGGAATATATAATAACAGTACAAGTAGAGAATTTTTAGTTTTTTCTTGAGCTAAATTCTCTACCCTCTGAGGAGATATGCCTCAGAAAGGTCCCTGGGAATAAATGTGGGAATAGCCCTTGGTGTGGCTAAATGGTCTAGTATATCCTGACTTCTTCCATTCCTACTTTTAAGTAACTTTATGTAGTTTTATGTTTTAGTCAGATATACAACACCAATTTTTGCATTTATATAACTCTTCATTTAATAAACTACATCTGAAGATAATGTGTATACTTTTCCTATTTATTCTAAGTAAATATTTTTAAAGAATTATTTTATTTAACTCTACTTATTTGTTAACTTATTTTTATTTGACCTGAGAGGGACAAAGCATTAGAGAGAGAAAGAGAAAGCCACCAGGTCCGAGATTCAAACCATAGTCAGCCATGTGGGAATCCAGCGCACTTAACCACCACGCCACCTGCAAGCCCCTCTTTTCTTTCTTTTCTTTTTTTTTTTTTTTTTTTTTTTTTTTTTTACTATAGGGCGCGTGTGCTCGCCAGACAGACAGAGAGAGACATAGAGACAGAAAGCAAGAAATCACCCCCCAGAGGGGATGGTCACGCCGCAATCCCTTCTCCTCCATTCTCCTCTCAGGATCTTGGGCACACACGCACACGCGCCTGGTGTGAGTTTTAAGCCACCAGGTCCGGGACATGAACTGCGGTAGACTACGTGGGAGTCCAGCGACATAGCCATTACGTTAACTGCTGGTTCCCACAAGCCCCTCTTTTAAAAAAAAAAGAAAATTATTTTTATTTATTATTATTCTTTAATTCAGCAGAGAGAGAAAGAGAAAGAGGGAAAGTGAGAAAGCAAACCACCAGGTTCAAGACTTGAACCAAGGCCAGCCATGTGGGAGTCTACCACACCATCTGCTGACCCCGTATGTAAATATTTTAAAAGCCACTTCACCTTATAATGTGTTATTTAGTGGATTCATTAACGAAAGAGGATATGTTCTCCTTAGTACAGTTTTGGGTAGATAGTATGGTTCAGTCTAATTTGAATATGCATTAACATATGCAATACTAAGGACTAGTAGGTGGCATGAGGTTAAGGAGCTGGATTCCTGATGGCCTCCTGTGTGGTTTGAGTACCAGACCTGGTGGTTTGAAAATCATGCCAGGCCATGTGCATGTGTTCCCAAAATCCTAAGAGACTGGAGGAGAAGGGTCTGTGGCATGGCCATTTCTCCTGTGTGGTGATCTCTCCCTTTCTCTGTCTCTGGCAAGCATACACACCCTATAGCAAAAACTTAAAAAAAAAAAAAAAAAAGAAAGAAAGAAGCAATTCTAGACCAAAAGAAATGTTTTTCAAAATGCTGTTTTAGCAGTTATTTTAAAAGATGGACAGCAAAATAGGATGTCTTCCTACAATAAGAAAGGATTAAGGGTGTAGAATATATCTAGAATGAATAATAAATATAGATTAATATATGTTGATTCTAAGGAAAAGTATAAATTACTTGTCTCCATTTCAGAAACCAACTATTGATAGCCACTTATACTGTGATTATAAAAACATTGTTAAATAGGGACCAGCAGTTGGCGTAATGGCTGTGTCATTAGACTCTCATGTAGTCGACCACGGTTCGTTCAAGTCCTGGACCCGGTGGCTTAAACTCACGCTGGGCGTGTGTGTGTGTGTGCGCGCGCGCCCCCAAGATCCCAAGAGGAGAATAGAGGAGAAGGGATCTTAGTCTTTAGTCTTTCCTGTTACCTTGTTTATTTCGTCACTTGTCTAAATTCTAGACTTTTCTTTTTCTAATAGGGTCCATTGCATGCACTCACCAGAAAAAGAAAGTGGGAAAGTGAGAAATCATCCCCTACAAGGGATGGCAGTCCCTTCTCCTCCATTCTCCACTTGAGATTTTGAGCACACACACATATTCGCCCAGTGTTTTTTTCCAGCTGCCAAGTTCAGAACTTAAACCATGCAATCAGCCATATGGGATCCAGCCTCCTTGGCCACCATACCATTGACTGGCCCTGGCTCTAGACTGAAAATCATTGTGTTTTTCTCAAGTATATTTTCCTTTAATATTTTGGATTATCCTTTATATCGTTTTTTATCACTTTTTAAAAAAATGTTTCACTGATATCCTATCCTTTTGATTACTGATTTTTTAAAGTTATTTTATTTAGCTTTATTTATTTTTAATTTTTGGACAGAGGAGGGAGAGAAAGGGCAACCCACCAGGTCTGGGACTCAAGCTGCAGTCGGCCATGTGGGAGTCCAGTGCCTTTAACCACCACGCCACCTGCTGGCCCTTTGATTACTAGTTTTATTGTTTTTATTTCCTCTTCAATACTAAGTCTTAACTGTTAAGAACTTTTTGACTCTATAGTTACCCTTGACAAACCATATTACCAAATTCTGTATATAATGTCCCCAGAATTTAAAAGTGACAGGCCTTCCTTTTGGCCGGAACCGCCATCTTCCATGAATTAACCAAAATGACAAACACAAAGGGAAAGGGGGAAGGACCCCGACAAAGGGAAAGCACAGAGACACCCGATGTATGTTCTCTAAACCTTTTAGAAAACATGGGGTGGTTCCTTTGACAACATACATCCGAATCTACAAGCAAGGTAATATTGTAGACATCAAGAGAATGGGTACTGTTCAAAAAGGAATGCCCCATGAATGTTACTATGGCAAAACTGGAAGAGTCTACAGTGTTACCCAGCATGCTGTTGGCAGTGTTGTGAACAAACAAGTTAAGGGCAAGATTCTTGCCAAGAGAATCAATGTGCGTATTGAGCATATTAAGCATTCTAAGAGCAGATACAGCTTCCTCAAATGTGTGAAGGAAAATGACCAGAAAAAGAAGGAAGCCAAACAGAAAGGTACCTGGGTTCAACTGAAGCATCAGCCTGCTCCACACAGAGAAGCACACTTTGTGAGAACCAATGGAAAGGAGCCTGAGCTTCTGGAACCTATTCCCTATCAATTCATGGGAGAATGTATGTTAAAAATAAACTAATCTATGGTCCTTTAAAAAAAAAAAGTGACAGGAAACATTTTTTGTGTTCTGGCCTTTAAAATATTTTTAAGTAGTTCTGGATCAAAAAGGGTCAATTAAAATACTATGCTACTGTATTACATATTAAATAACCAACATATTCCTCATTTTCAATCCAAATATCAGTGTAACAAAGTAATAGAGGTCAGAAATTCAGGAGAGTTGTTAAAGATTGAATGCCTATTCTTTGCCCTTCTGTGGTTATGTACGTGTGTTGTGCACCTTCTTTTGTTTCTTGAGAATTTCCTAATTTTGGGGGGAGGGGGACCAGCAGATGGTGTAGCGGTTGCATTGCTGGACACTCGCATGGCTGACTACAGTTGGAGTCCTGGACCCGTGGTCCTTCGTTCTCCTGGGATTTGGGGCACTCACATACAAACACGCCCAGTGTGAGTTTTAAGCCACCGTATCTGTATCTCGAAATGCCATCCACTATGTGGCAGTCCAGCATCTTAACTACCATGCCACCTGCCGACCTCGATTTCTACATGTGTACTTAGGTATTAATGCATATTATTGTACAGTAAACCTGTAAAACTTTTCATCCCACATGACAAACTATACCACTGAACAACAGCTGTTTTCCCTTTGTCTTCTATAGTGGAAAGGACCAACCACTATTCTACTCACTGTTTCTGTGAGTTTGATTACTTTAGATACTTTGTGTAAATGTAATCATGCAATATTTGTCTTTTGGTGGTTATTTCATTCTTTTCTTTTCTTTTCTTTTTTTTTTTTTGGAGAGGTTTTTGCTATAGGACACGTG
>NW_006159859.1:8797450-8804830 GCF_000334495.1 Tupaia belangeri chinensis
GCCCAAACGCGTCTTGGCAGGAGTTTAAGCCACGGGGTCCAGAACTCGAACCGCAGGCAACTACATGGGAGTCCAGCGACATAGCCATTACGCTAACTGCTGGTCCCCAGTGATTATTTCAATTACATAATGTATTCAGACTGATTAATCCATGTTGTAACCCATGACAGGATCTCCTTCCTTAAAAATAATAATGTTATTATCTTAAAAAGCTGAATAATCTATTGTGCATATAGAACACTTTTTAAAATCTATTCATTTGTGGGTATTTAGGTGCTGCCATATCTTAGCTATTATGAATTATCCTGCAATAAACATGAGTGTGCAAATACCTCTTCAAGATCTGTTTTCAGGGACCAGCGGTTAGCGTAATGGCTATGTCGGTGGACTCTCATGTAGTCGACCGCGGTTCAAGTCCCGGACTTGGAGGCTTAAATTCAAGCCGGGCGCATGTGCGTGCGTGCACAAGATCCCGAGAGGAGAAGGAATTGCAGCGTGGCCATCCCCCCGGGGGCGATTTCTCGCTTTCTGTCTCTCTGTCTGTCTCTGTCTGGCAAGCGCACGCGCCCTATAGCAAAAACCTCTCCAAAAAAAAGAAAAATATACCTGTTTTCAATTCTTTTGAATATGTACCCAGAAGTGGTATTCCTGGGTTGTATAGTAATTCTATTTTTAGCTTTTTGAGGAACCTCTATAGTTTTCAACAGCGGCTTCACCATTTTATACTTTTACCAACAATATGCAAGTGTTTCAGGTTCTCCACATCCTCACACTGATAGGCCAACATGTATGAGGTGATGTGGTTGGGATTTTTGTCGAGCGGTGATAGCGAGCATCTTTTCATATGCTCGTTGGCTATCTTTATGTCCTTTTCAGAAATACCTATTAAGGTCATTTGCCTAATTTATAATAAAGTTTTCTGTTATTTACTTGCAGGATTTCTTGATATATTCTGGATATTAGCTCCTTAACCAGCATATAGTTTACAGATATTTTCTGTCATCTTGTGGTTGCCTTTTCACTTTGTTTTCTTTTTTTAAGAATTTTTTTTGAGAGAGATGTTTTCGCTATAGGGCATGTGCGCTCGCCAGACAGAGAGAGACGAAGAGACAGAAGGCGAGAAATCACCCCCCAGGGGGGATGGCCACGCCGCAATCCCTTCTCTGTTCTTCTCTCAGGATCTTGGGCATGCACGCACATGCACCCGGTGTGAGTTTTAAGCCACTGGGTCCAGGATGCGAACCACAGTTGACTACATGGGAGTCCAGTAACATAGCCATTACGCTAACTGCTGGTCCCCAAGAATTATTTTATTTTACTTATTCACTTATTTTATTTTGACCAAAGAGGGGGGGGAGAGAGAGAATGAGAAAGCAAGCTGCTGGGTCTGGGACTCGAACCGCGGTCAGCCATGTGGAATTCCAGTGTCCTTAACCACCACATCACCTGCCAGCCCCACTTTGTTTTCTTTTCCTGCACAGATCCAATGTGGTTTTCTTAAAATATTTATTTAATCTTATTTATTACGATTATTTTACTTTGCTATAGGGCACACATGCTCACCAGAGAGAGGCAGAAAGAAAGTGAGAAAATAAACTAACAGGTCCAGGACTCGAACCGTGGTTGGCCATGTGAGAGTTCATTGTCTTAACCACCACTATACCTGCTGGCCCGAGGATCCAATATTATCAAATACAGTGTGCAGTAAGCATCCCTGTACAATAAGTCCCTGAAGGAGGCATTGTTTCTACCTTTAAAGGCTGTCTGCTGTACAGACATCTTTAAAAAGATTATTCGAAACAAAGAGCAGTTCAGTACCTAATTTTTTTTTAAGGACTATTTTATTTAACTTCATTTTAATTTGATCAGCATGAGAGAGAGAGAGAGAGAGAGAGAGAAAGTGAGAAAGCAGCTCCAGGTCCAGCACTCAAACCACAGTTGGCCGTGTGGGAGTCCAGCGCCCTTAACCACCACACCACCTGCCAGCCTCCAGTACGAAGGGGTTTACCTGCAATTAACCAAATATATAATGCCACAGAGTATCATGGCCTACCTTACATTTTGAATAAACCTGTTTACCCATGCATGATTTTGTAATATCAGATTTCAATCATGAAAATTTAGATATGTACACCTTCCAAATGTTGATTTATTTCATTTTATAATATTTAAAATCGGACCAACCTTGTGTGGTACTTAAGACAGCTGAACCCCGTGTGGCCAACTATGAGGTTCAAGTCCTGGACCAGCTAAGAAACAAGTTTGGCATGTGTGTGTGTGCATGGGACCAAAATCCCAAAAGGAGAGAAAAATGGAGAAGGGGTTGCAGCATGACTGTACCCATCGGAGGTGTTTTCTCACTTTCTCTGTCTCTCCAGCAAGCCCATGTACCCTCAGGCAAAACTTAAAAAAAAAACAAAAACACACACAAAAATCATGTCTTAGTCTATTTGGAATGCTGAAACAAATTACCTTAAATTAGATGGCTTGTGTAGAAATGTCTTTCTTACAGTTCTAGAGATTAAGAAGTCAGTTATTGGGACCAGCAGATATCCTAATGGTTACATCACTGGACTTCCATGTAGTCAACCATGGTTTGAGTCCTGGACCCAGAAGCTTAAAACTAATGCCAGGGGCCAGCATGGTGGTGTGGTGTTTAAAGGCACTGGACTCCCACATGGATGCCTGGGGTCCAAGTCCTGTACCTGGTGGCTTGCTTTCTCACTTTCCCTCTCTCTCTCTCACTCTGATCAAACTGGAAAATAATAATAATAAATGAAGTTAAATAATTAAAACAAAACCTCATGCTGGGCACACATGCCCAAAATCCCTAGGGGAGAATGTAGGAGAAACGATTGCGGTGTGGCCATCTCCCCTGAGGGGTGATTTCTCACTTTCTGTCTCTCTGGTGAGCGCACTATAACAAAAATGTAAAAAAAAAAGTTCATGATCAACGTGCCTGGTAAGGGCTCATTCTCTGGTTCATAGATGACACCTCCTTGTTGCATCTTCACATGGTGGAATAGATCAGCAAGCTTCCTTGGGTCTCTGTAACAGCACATCACATTCCTGAAGGTGGTTTGTTTGTTTGTTTGTTTCAGAGGTTTTTGCTATAGGGCTTGTGTGCTCACCAGACAGAGAGAGAGAGATAGGAAGCGAGAAATCACCCCCCCCACCCAGGGTGGATGGCCACACTCCAATCCCTTCTCCATTCTCCTCTCAGGATCTTGGGCATGCATGCACACGCACCCGGCATGAGTTTAAGCCACCAGATACAAGACTCGAATGAGGGTAGACTACATGGGAGTCCAGCAACATAGCCATTATGCTAACTGCTGGTCCCAACATCCGTGAAGGTTTAACCCTCATGCTTTAATTGACCCCCAGACATTCGGGCCATCGCAATGACATTCATTAGTATCTCTACCAATATTTGAAAAGTCTTAAGTACAGTCAGGAAGTGTTCACAATTTCTACTTCTCAAATTTCTAGTTTTTGCTTAAAAGTTTATATTTTATCATTGACAACAAATACTGTCAATTTTTTTCTTGAAGTGTTGAACTCATTTCATGTCTGCCAAATAACATCTAAAAACTGTATTTTCTCTGTCAGATATTCTTTCAGGTAAAAATAGTGCTTCTTGCAAAGAAGCTAGGTCAGGGCCCAGCTGCTGTGGCAGGCACCCCTAAGATGCTGTGCTCCACAGGCAGGGACTGTGGGCAGGCCTGGCTTCCTTTCCTGATTTAAAAGCCAACCTCAGTGATGCATGCTGGTAACCCAGAAACTCTGGGATGCTGCAGTAGATCAGAAGGTTGAGGCTGGACTGGGCAGCAGAGCAAGACTGTTAGAACAAAAATGTGAGTCAGGCGTGCTGGCTCACCTACACACCCAGCTAAGAGGCTGAAGAATCGCAGTGGTGTCTTAGAAAAGAAGCAGCCAGTTCAACTCCAATTCAGCCACACAGTTTGCTTTTTGAATAAGTGTCATTTGTTTTGCAGCAAAAGTTCTTTATGTGAACTTAACATTTTGTGAGCCAATATTAGAGATATGTATCCTCAGGATCAACATTTAATACTTCGTTCTGCTTCATCTAGGACATTCTAAAGTAAAAACACATTTTTTTTCTTTTTTTCCTTTTTGTTGAGAAAAATGCAGTCACTGCTAATACAGTTTGGTGCCACTGCTGTGAATAATGCTGAGGCCCCAGAAATTTTACTTAAGTGTGTTTAGTACCATTGATGCAATGTCTTAGAAGTGAGAAAAGCAAAATCTTATATAAAATGATTATGGTTTTCACTTTAGGGACACTTGAAAGGATCTTAGGGATCTTGAGGTGGCCATAGGCCATGCAGTAAGATCCACTGTTGTAAGATGGTTACTAAAAGACTATGTAACTTCTAAGTTGACTGGAAGATGGAATCATTATAAAAATCATTCCAAAATCAGAGAGGAAAAGAAACGTGGAACACATGGGACAATAGAAAGCATTGATACGAAATGCAAATATATCGATAATTAAAAATGAAAATGCACTCTTTCTGTTTAAAATGCAACAACTGGGCCAGCCCAATGGCTTGGTAAGGGAGCTGGATTCCACATGGCCACCTATAGTTTGTATCCCAACCCTCAAGGCTTGAAAAATATACCAGGCATTGTGTGTGTGTGTACACGCGCCCCAAATCCTGGCAGGATGGAGAGATGGAGGAGAAGGGATTGCAATGTGATTCTACACCATGAAGGGAGCTTTCTCCCTCTCCTCCTCTGTCTAGCTCACATGACCTCTGGTAATTAAAAAACACCCTGCTGCTAAATTAGGGGAGAGGGGTTGGATGAATAGGATTTTCACATGAAATGTGTCTCCCCACAGATTACTTACTGGTTTGAAGTAAGGCTATGGGACCAGCAGGTGGCGTGGTGATTAAGGTGCTGGACACTCCCACATGGCCGACCAGGGTTCAAGTCCTGAATCTGGTGGCTGGCTTTCTCACTTCCTCTCTCTCTCTCTCTCTCTCTCTCAACCTCTGTCTTTCTCTGGTCAAATTAAAAAAATAAATGAACGAATAAATTAAAAATAAAATAATTATTAAAAAAAAAGTAGAAGGGCTATATGGGGGGGAAGTGGGATCAAATTAATTGCACTAGTGAAAGGCAACATCAAGTACTCCCAAATGTGGTATATTCCTGGAAATAATATAAAAACATCACTTACATAATGCTTCAATCAGAAATGCATAACCTTAATCTAGTCATGAGGAAAAAATCAGATAAACCGAAACTAGGTAATATTCTGTAAAATACCTGGCCTGCATCTTCTATCATATACACACAAATATAAACCAAGTATGGTGCTGGGTGTATTAAATGTGATTGTGATAATCATTTCACAGGGTACATGTGTATCACATCATCTCACTGTAAAATTTTAATGTAATTTTTATTTGCAAATTAGACCTTAGTCATGCAGGAATAAATGAGAGAGTAAATAAAATAACTGCCCATATTCTTTAGAAATCTCAGTGTCCTGGGGCCAGCAGGTGGTGTGGTTGGGTCACATGGCCAGCTGCAGCTTAAGTCCCAGACCTAGTGCCTTGCTTTTTCACTTTCCTTCTTTCTCTCTCTCTCTTAAAAAAAAAAAAAAAAAATCAGTGTCCTAAACAACAAAGACCAAGGAACTCTTCCCTATTAAAGGAGACTAAACAGACATGGCAACTAAATGCAATAAATGATCCTATACTAAATCTGTCCTAGAGGAGAAAACACTAAAAAAGACATTACTGGAAAAATTTACAAAATCAAAATATGGGCTGTATTGTAACAATGTTAACTATTCATATTTTGATAATACCCTGGTTACATTAGTAGGGTAGTCTAGTTCTTAGGAAATTCACTCTTTAGAAATAAAGGGTAAAAACTCAGTGTTGGCAGCCTAGAGTTTCATAAAATAGTAAGCTTTTTTATGCATTACTACATAATGGGCACATGTACATTACACATAACGAGTATTAAATGTGCCAAAATGAGTGAGAATTGGAAAATCTGAATAAAGAACAATTCAGAAGTTCTCTATTATAACTTTTTTTGGTAAGTTTGATATTTGAAAATAAACAGTTTAAGAAAAGAATGATAAAACTATAGGGCCATCTGAGAAGTCAATAGAAGAATCAAGTCTACTTGAAAGACTAGAATCTGGAACCTCAATGAGAACTGCTTAAGCGTCATAACATACAACCTTTAGGGAAGGATTTCCAGAAATAAAGGGAAAAGTGTGACCTTTCTCTGAACCGAGAGTTTTGACCGTTTTCATGTAGACAAGTAAATTTGGTATTTCCATTAATGTACAAGAAAAGAGCTTTGTATTTATCAATAGAAGAAGTTTGTACACAAGTTTTTTGTGGTATATCTTTTCAGAACATCACAATGTTCTCATCTGCAAAAAGTGAATCCTCCCAAAGTTAGTATACAAATGACATTATAATACGTAATAGGGAGTTCACCAAAATAATGGAATTCACTTTCTTAAAACATCCTGCAAAAACTATGCATTATACTGGCGGCGTAAGCAGTGTTCCCTTAAGCAAGGTAATGGTTTGGGGTTTGTTTTTGTTTTGTTTTTCCCTGTGTTCAGTCAAGTGTAAACATTTAAAATTTCCTAATGATTTCGAACATTTTCCGGAACTGGAAGTTTTTCAGACCGTAAAATAAATCATAACTGGCCCATCTAGAAGGCTCGCTCTCGGACCAGTACTGCCACGGGTCTTCGAGTGGCTGCCGACTCGCAAGCCGGTGGCTGCGGAAACGCTTCCGGCCCAGAGTCTGGAGGCCTGGGAGCCCGGGGACCTGCTGCGCATGCGCGCCCCGCGCAGCCTCTCCGAAGCGGCCCGTTTAGTTACGTCACCGCCAACCTCGCTCGGACGGCAACCGGCGGGAGTTTTTCAAAATGGGAGTGCGGAGGCACCGCCCAGGCCTCGGAAGGTGTCAGAGAGACCTTTTGGTGGCTTTACCGTCGTCGCCCGGAGCGGCGGCCTAGAGAGCGAAGCCTGATGGGCGCCAAGACCGGCTGGCTGCTTGGAGCGCTGCCTCGAAGGGACCGCGCGGAGGAAGCTAATCCGGGGAGCTCAGGCCGGGGCCTGGAAATATGGCGACCTACATCGGGGAGAAGATCGAGGTGAAAAGACGCGGCAGCCTGCAGCTGGGCGGGTGCAGTCGGAGTGGCGGGACTCGAGGCCCCGGTGGGAAGAGGAACGAGCGAAGCTAACGGCTGAGGGGCGGGCGCAGAGGTGCTTTGGGAGGTCTCTAGGGCCCAGCCCGGCTGTCTGGGGGCGGAACGGCCCGCCCCCCGGAGACCCTGCAGGGACAGGTGAGCCGGCGCTGCCCGGGCCG
>NW_006159859.1:8804940-8813572 GCF_000334495.1 Tupaia belangeri chinensis
TGCTCGGCAGGGCCCGCGCCGGACCCCTGCCCCGGCCTGCGGCTCCCTCAGGTTGGCTGTGGGTAGGAAGACGCTGAGACTGCACTGAGCTGAGGAACCGGGTTATTAGGGTGCTCCATCTCCTGCTCAACCTGGACGCTCTGGGGGTCCCGCGAGGGATCAGCATGCCTCACACCGCAGACACTTGCTGTATCGAGGTGTGATACAATGAAACCTGCTTGAATTTTAGCAAAATCCCTTTTCCATCCCTTTTATCTTCCTTTTCCAGCTCCTTCTTGCCTTTTTACCTGTGAACTCCTGTGAGTCTTGTCATCAATAATAAAATCTTTCATTTTCACTTTTAAGGATTTTAAAGTTGGAAATCTGCTTGGTAAAGGATCGTTTGCTGGTGTCTACAGAGCGGAGTCCATTCACTCTGGTTTGGAAGTTGCAATCAAAATGGTAAGAACATACTAAGCAAGTTATCTCTTGTACTTTGCAAGGAACTACAGCGAAGTATTTGAGATGTCAGAAACTCTTACTCACCTGCCTTTGTTTGGTTAAGGTGTAAAGAACATACTGCATAGGTAGAAGACTGCAGTGTCAAATCCGGCAACTGAGTTTAAGCTCAATTTAGGAAAACCTTGACCTTGCTTTAAATAGGCATTTTATCTTCATTCATGCAAAGGCCTGATGTATGTTGTAATTATGCATACATGGAATAGTGGATAAAAATCCAATAACAAATAATTGGTTTATAAGAAGAATGCACTTGTGTATAGTTCTGTATTACACTGTGACAAGTAAACCAGAATACTCTTCTTTTTTATTTAGTTGATTTATCTTATTTCTTCCATGAAAGAGAGGCAGAAAGATAATCACCAGCAGGGTCCTCTCACTGGCATCTCCCTCCAGTCTCAGACTGTCCAGATCACAGGCACTGCCACAGTGTGTTCAGAGAGGTCTTAGAAGGGGAACCCAGAAACTTGCCCATGTGGGTCCAGTTGCATTACTGCTTAGATACTTCCTGGCCCACAAAATACTATTATTTTTAGAAGTCAGTCTAATAGAACATAAGCAAAACTTGAGAGTCATTTACCTGTAACAGTGGAAAAAGGGAGAGAAAGATTGTTTATATGGCTAAATTTGGGTTCTCTTTTCTTATAGATAAGTAATTTTGCTAGTTTGTTATTAAATTGAGAAAGTATTAGAAAGCACTCAGCAAACATACATTTATCTGTATTTATTTATTTATATAGGGAGATATTTGCTATAGGGCACATATACTCACTAGGAAGACAGAAACAGCGAGACAAATAGTGAGAAATCATGCCCCCAGGGGCGATGGCCATATAGCAATGCCTTCTCCTTCATTCTCTTCTTGGGATTTTGGGCATGCATGTGCCCAGGTATAACTTTCAAGCCCCGCAATCCAGGATTCAAACCTTGGTCAGCCCCATGGGATGCCAATGCTTTAATCACTATGCCACCTGCCGGCCCCAGGCAAAGTTTTGTTAGAGGTCTCAGCCAAGGGGCTAGCAGGTGGCATGAAGGTTAAAGGCGCTGGACTTCCAACATGGCCAACCATTATTCAAACTTATACCTGATGGCTTGCTTTCTCTTTCCCTCTCTCTCCTTCTCTGTCTTTCTCTGATCAAACTAGCAGATAATAATAATAATAATAAATAAACAAAGAAACAAATAAATGATTCTTTTAAAAAAAAAAACAAAAAGGTCTCTCTGCCAAGCACTCAGACAGGTACATGGGAAAATAGGCAATAGACTAAGTTGACTTCAAGATGTAGATAAGAGGATTTCAGACTATTTTAAATGGTAGTATACTTTCTTTTCCAAATTGGCTTACAACTTCACATTTAGAAATTTATCATCAATATTTAAACTCTCCTTTCTTATTTTTAGATAGATAAGAAAGCTATGTACAAAGCTGGAATGGTACAGAGAGTCCAAAATGAGGTGAAAATACACTGCCAATTGAAACATCCTTCTATCTTGGAGGTAAGATATAGATTTTATAGAAGTGCCTGGGAAGACTCAATTGTTATATGTGATAATTTATTAAGCCCTTTTACATTTCAGCTTTATAACTATTTTGAAGATAACAATTATGTTTACCTGGTATTGGAAATGTGCCATAATGGAGAAATGAACAGGTTTCTAAAGAACAGGATGAAACCCTTCACGGAAAATGAAGGTACATAAGTTGCTGCTGCTTTTTAATTTTCTTCAGTAGGTACAAATTTTGGTTTTTCAAGTATGGTTTTGAAGAATATGCTATTTGTCATATTTACTAAAACTTTTATTTATTACTATTGTTGCTTTAGTCGAAAAAAGAAAATTCTCCTTCCCCTTAAAATAGCTGTTAATTTTTTTTAGAATTATTTATTTAATTTTATTCATCATTGTTATTATTTCTTAATTTGCTACAGGGCACATATGCTCACCAGAGAGCGACAGAGAGATAGAAAATGAGAAAGCAAGCCTCCAGGTACAGGGCTTGAACCATGGTTGGCCATGTGGTAGTCCACACCCCAACCACCTGCCACCTTCCGACCCCAAGCTGTTAATTTTTATAAACAGTTCAAGCATTATATTACACCTGGAGCCAGCAGGTGGTATGGAGATTAAAGATCCCACATGGCTCACTGCACTGTTTGAGTCCTGGACCCAGGGCAAGTTGGGCATGAGTGTGTGTCTCTTCCTGAGGGGAGATTGGAGGAGAAGGGATCATGGTGTGGCCATACTACCTGGGGAGTAATTTCTCACTTCCTTTCTCCCTCTCTCTTTCTGTCTCGTTCTCTCTCAGTCTCTCTGGCAAATACATGTACCTTATAACAAAAAGTAAAGTAAAAAGAAAACAGAGAGAGAGAAAGTCGTTGTCCTTTTTTCCCCCAAACCACATTTTATAAGGTGCTGGACTTCCACATGGCCGATCATGGTTTGAGACCCAGATCTGGTGGCTTGCTTTCTCAATTTCCCTCTCTCTTTCTCTCTCTCTTGCTCTGTCCCTCTCTAGTCAAATTGAAAATAAATTAATTAATTTAAAAAAAATCAGTGACAATGTATAATATGTACCCTGTCATATCTAGAAAGCTTTTTAGAATGTCATTAGAATTGATGACTATGAAATTTTAAATACAGATCAACTAACTATTGAAATAGTTTACTATAGAAAGTGTGAAATATCAGTAGAGAGCATACTATAATGAATCTCCATGAATTTATCACTTAACTTCCACAACTGTTGACTCATGGTCAGATTGTTTTATCTGTATCATTCTTATTCTCCTGATTCACCAGAGTACTTAGTATTTTAATTTGCTATAGGGCGTGTGTGCTGACTGGAGAGATACAAAGCTCCCACCCAGGAGGGATGGCCATGTCGCAGTCCCTTCTCTCTCGTTCTCTCAGGATCTTGGGCATACATTAACCTGGTGTGTTTTTCAAGCCTCTGGGCCTAGAACTCAAACTATGCTGGTGGCCATGTAGGATCCAGCCACCTTAACTACTACGCCAACTGCTAGCCTATGTTGAAACAAATTACAGACATTTTCTTATATAAATAATTTAGTATATATCTTTATTTTTTTAAAGATTTATTTATTTTAAATTTCATTTATTATCCTTATTCTTCTATTTTGACCAGAGAGAGACACACGGAAAGAAAGGGAGAGTGAAAAAAGCAAACCACCAGGTCCAGGATTTAAACCGTTGTCAACCACGTGGGAGTCCAGCACCTCAACTACCCCACTACCTGCCAGCCCCTAGTACATATCTTTTTTATTCTTTTTTTTAAAGATTTATTTTATTTACCTTTATTTGTTTATTTACTTATTTTAATTTGACCAAAGAGGGAGAGAGCGAGAGAAAGAAAGCGAGAAAGTAAGCCCCCAGGTCCAGGACTCAGACTGCCGTATGCCATGTGGAAGTCCAGTGCTCTTAACCACCACACCAACTGCTAGCCCCCGCCCCCAGTATATATCTTTTTTTTTTTTTTTTTTTTGGAGAGATTTTTGCTACAGGGTGCGTGCGCTCACCAGAAAGACAGAGACAGAAAGTAAGAAATCCCCCCCCCGGGGGGGGGATGGCCACACCACAATTTCTTCTCCTCCATTCTCCTCTCAGGATCTTGGGCACACACATACACGCACCCAGCGTGAGTTTAAGCCACCGGTCCCGGGACTCCAACCATGGTCGACTACATGGGAGTCTAGCAACACAGCCATTACACTAACTGCTGGTCTCCCCAGTATATATCTTTATAAGATATGGATTTAAAAAATATAACCATGAAGTCATTATCACACCTAATAATTCCTCACTGTCAAATATATAGTGAATTTCAAATTGTTCCAGTGTCTCAAAAATAATTTTTTACAGTTCAAATCAGAGTAAGAATCTGGGTCAGCAAGTGGCATGGATGTTAAAGCAGCTGGATCCCACTTGGCCGACTGCTGTATGCGTCCCAGAACTGTTGACTTAAGAAACACACCAGGAACTTCTGTGTGGTTGTCCAAAATCCCGAGTGTAGAATAGAGGAGAAGGGATTATAGTATAGCCACCATGAGAGTGCTTTCTCACTTTCCCTTTCCCTTTCCCTTTCTCTCTCTCTCTCTCTCTCACACATACATGTGCTCAGAATGTTTTTCCCCTCCGGTGAGCATATGTGCCCTGTAGCAAAAGAAAAAAAAAAGGAGTTAGGAAAATATTCCTAAAACTTAACCACCACACCACCTACTGGTCCTATGCCTAGTTTTATTAAAGAGAAGCAGGTAATATTTTATCATCAGAATGGTATTTTAGTTGATAAACATAAGCTGGAAGCCAGTGTTCTAATATAATACTTTGGCATATGTACCTGGGTTGCATAATATATTCTATATTTTTAAATTTTTGAGATTTTTTAAATCCTACATTCTTTTTTGTATCCTAATAGCTCGACACTTCATGCACCAGATCATCACAGGAATGTTGTATCTTCATTCTCATGGTATATTACACCGGGACCTCACACTGTCTAACCTCTTACTTACTCGTAATATGAACATCAAGATTGCAGATTTTGGGCTGGCAACTCAATTGAAAATGCCACATGAAAAGCACTATACATTATGTGGAACTCCTAATTACATTTCACCAGAAATTGCAACTCGAAGTGCACATGGACTTGAATCTGATATTTGGTCCTTGGGTTGCATGTTTTACACATTACTTATCGGGAGACCACCATTTGACACTGACACCGTCAAGAATACATTAAATAAAGTAGTATTGGCAGATTATGAAATGCCAGCTTTTTTGTCTAAAGAGGCCAAGGACCTTATTCACCAGTTACTTCGCAGAAATCCAGCAGATCGTTTAAGTTTGTCTTCAGTATTGGACCATCCTTTTATGTCCCGAAATTCTTCAGCAAAAAATAAAGATTTAGGAACTGTGGAAGACTCTATTGATAGTGGACATGCCACGATTTCTACTGCAATTACAGCTTCTTCTAGTACCAGTATAAGTGGTAGTTTGTATGACAGAAGAAGACTTTTGATCGGTCAACCACTCCCAAATAAAATTACTATGTTTCCAAAGAATAAAAATTTTAGTGACTTTTCTTCTTCTGGAGATGGAAGCAATTTTTATACTCATTGGGGAAATCAAGAACAAGAAAATAATAATAGTGGACGGGGAAGAGTATTCCAGGATGCAGAAGAAAGACCACATTCTCGATATCTTCGTAGAGCCCATTCCTCTGACCGATCTGGCACTTCTAACTGTCAACCTCGAGCAAAAACACATGCAATGGAACGATGTCACTCAGCAGAAATGCTTTCAAAGCCCACAAGATCAGAAGGAGATGAAAATGATGAGAGATACTCACCCACGAATAGCAATGTCAATATATTTCAAGTCTTTAAAGAAAAGACATCTAATAATTCCAGATCTTTTGAAAGACCTGCGAATGATCAAGCATTGTAAGAATAATTCTATCAAATGCATTTCATTTTTCAGTAAACATTGTACTAGCATAAATATGTAGCTGTATTGAAGTAAGGGTGATTAGTAGGGCAATGATGTTTTGTTTTTTTAAATATCAGGTGTGCCTGAGGTACTTCTCAATTATGATTTCATTTCCTAAGAATAATGATTTTGAATTGTAGTTAAAAAATCTCCTTAAAAATAATTGTATGTGTTCACAGATACGATTATACCATGTGTTTAATAGTTGGGAAGGTCTAGTTTAATTTTTAATTTTATATGGAGCAGATCTCCAGTACAAAATGCATATATTAAATATGTCTAATCCCTAATGTATTTTAATTGTAACTATATACACATGAGAGATAGAGGAATAGAAACTGAATGATGAGGAATCATATTATTGACTACTGATATGAAAAATGATTTTTCAGTCAGTATCAGGTTTTTGTTTTAGTTTTCTGGTTTTTCTGTTTTCAGTATCAGAGGGGAGTAGCCCTATAGAAACATTGCCATGGTGCTCCAGGCATTTTGGCCTGGGAGTTTTGCTTTATAGAGACGATTTAGTTATGCAAATAATGTTTTCTATATTCATTCTAAATATTCTGGATACTCAAATCAGAAAAAAATCTTCCTTTGCTAATATTTTTATCTGAAAAAGTTACCTGATAATTTTTACTAGTTTATGAGTTTTTTGCAATTTGTTCGTCTAGCTCCAATCATCTTTGTCCAGGAAAAACTCCTTTCCCGTTTCCGGACCAGACACCTCAGACTGAAATGATACAACAGTGGTTTGGAAATCTACAAATAAATGGTGAGTTTTAAATGGAATATTTAATAAAAAATTAATGACTTGGCAATTTCTTATTTGAGTTTTTCTATGAAAATAAAGCATTTTATATAAATTTTTATAAAGCTACGCTACAGTACAATAATAATATATTTTGAACATTTACTGTAAGTTTGCCACTATAATGCTTAACATATATGATTATTTTATTCCCTTAATGATTAACATATGTCATTAACTTATTGCATTCTCTCAAAAACATGTGGAAGATATTACTATTCCTGTCCTACAGATTAGTCAAGTGTGGTACACAGAGCTTAACTTGCCCATGTTATAGACCAGTAAGTAGGAGGGGCCGGATTCCAACCCAATCATGCTGGCCCTTCTGCTCTTGCATCCTCTGTGTTATGAATACCTATCAGTGCCTATAAAATAATCAAAAAATGGTTGACTTTATTTTTAAGTAGAAGCTACTATGGACAGAGTAGCTATCAATGGGCCCTCACACTAAAATACACAGCTACAAAACTTAAATATTTTTAAGAAGCTGTGATCAAAGTCATTTTATTTATAGAGAATTGAAGGTTAAGCGTTTCCTCATTAGTGAGCATGACAGGTTCACAGAAGGTCTGTTGGAAAATAATGATTGAAAAAGAAACATATGGAGGGGAGGAGATAACTTTTTAGTATTGTATTACCTCACAGACAAAGAGTACATACAATGGCTGTAATTTAAGCAGAGAGTTGTTATATCTCCTGAAAAGTATTTTGTTTTTAAGCATATATTATTTTCAGAAGCCCCAAAGAAATTAATCTTTTTTTTTTTTTGGAGAGGTTTTTGCTATAGGGCACTTTCACTCGCCAGCCAGACAGAGAAAGACAGAGAGATAGAAAGCGAGAAATCACCCCCCAGAGGGGATGGCCACGCTGCAATCCCTTCTCCTCCATTCTCCTCTCGGGATCTTGGGCACTCACGCACACGCGCCGGGTGTGAGTTTAAACCACCGTGTCGGGGACTCAAACCACAGTCGACTACATGGGAGTTCAGCAATATAGCCATTATGCTAACTGCTGGTCCCAGGAAATGAATCTTCTCATGTCTAATTGTTGGAGATGATAATTCAGGTTCCATTTTTAAACTATAAAGCTACTATGTACTTAATTTTGCATTACTATTGTATTTACAGGTATTTTGCTTATTAATATGGACTTGTCTGAAATGGAGAAATAATCTTGTTTATAATCTAATAATGCTGCCCCAGTTTAAAATTATTTGATAAAATATTTTGCATCATAATGGAGTAGTAATAAAAATCATTTGAAAGTCTTAAGAAAAAATACTTATAATATGGGGCCAGCAGATGGTGTAGCAGTTATGTCACTGGACTCTTACATGGCTGACCTGATTCACGTCCCGGACCCAGTGGCTTGAAACTCAGGCTGGGTGCATGTGGATGCGTGCCCAAGGTTCCTGGAGAAGGGACTGTGGCTTGGTCATCCCCCAGGGAAGGGATTTCTCACTTTCTCTCTCACTGTCTCTGTCTGGTGAGTGCACGTGCTCTAAGACAAAAACCTCTACAAAAAATATATATATATATTATTTATTTATAATACAGTTTTTTAGAGTTTACCATTGAAAGAATAGCCTTTTAGAATTTTTTATGTAATCATTTGAGGCCTTTAAAAAATAATGTTTCCATGTGAACCCTTTAAAAACATATAAAAATAAGGGACCAGCAGTTAGCATAATGGCTGTGTCGCTGGACTCCCATGTAGTCGACTGCAGTTTGAGTCCCGAACTCGGTGGCTTAAAACTCACACCAGCGCGAGTGCGTGCGTGTCCAAGATCCCAAGAGGAGAATGGAGGAGGAGGGATTG
>NW_006159859.1:8813648-8815351 GCF_000334495.1 Tupaia belangeri chinensis
GCATGTCCCCTAGGAAAAAACCCTCCCAAAAAAAAAAAACATATAAAAATACATTTATAAAGTTCAATAAGAACTTTTTTTAAAATGTGGGCATAAATACATGTGTAATATTAAATACTGGAAATATTAAAAACCAATTTCCTATATCAAGGTGGGATAGACATTCCTTAGCTTAAAGAAAATAAATCTACATATTTTCCTTGTGTAGAAGAATTATCTGAGAACTCTTTTCAAATCTGCATTAGGAATTGCTTACGTTAGAATTAGTAAGTGATCCTATAGTGACTAGTTTTTACCTTGATTGAAAATGTAAATTCATATTAATTTTCTAAAATTATGTTAACTTTATTTTAATTCGACCAGAGAGGACAGAGTGAGAAAGAGAGATAGCGAGAGAGGGAAAGCAAGCAAGCAAGCCGCCAGGTCCGGGACTCTTAACTGTGGTCGGCCATGTGGGAGTCCAGCACTCTTAACCACCACGCTACCTTCCAGCCCCTTTTTTTTTTTTAGAGGGATTTTTGCTATAGTGCATGTGTGCTTGCCAGAGAGAAACACAAAACAAGAAATCACCCCCCAGGAGAGATGCCATGCCACAGTCGCTTTTCCATTCTCCTCTCGGGATTTCAGGCACGCCACACACATGCCTGGCCTGAGTTTTAAGCTACTGGCTCCAAGACTCGAACCATGGTTGACTACAATGGAGTTCAGTGATGTAACCATTACACCATCTGCTGGTCCCCATGTTAATTTATTTTAGGAATATTAAAGATACTCCTTTGAGATTTGTCTTAAAATGACATTAGAAGTTACTATCTTATTTTGTCATACCTTTTTTTTTAACTTCAGACATTATCAGTTTAAGTACCTAATAGATCATCAGATGAAAACCTGTAGCAAATGAATGAAAAAACTTAGGCAAGCATATTAGACCAGTTTAGGTTTAGACACTGACCAGATTGGCCAATTTTTTAACATTTAAAATAAAACTTTCTGTTATGAAAAACAAAGCAATATATTAAAATTGGTTTCCAGAATTGGCCAAGTTACTTTTTAAACACAATTCAAAGATTGTGTTTGGATAGATGTTAGCAAATATATCGGAAAAATTGTTTCCATTTAGACCTGAGTTTGTGTAAGTGTATCCTAAATTCATGTCCATTGGTTACCTTCCTTTAAGCCCTAATGGTTATCTTCCCTCTAAAATGTGTATCTCTTAATTAAGTTGTCATTCTCAAAGATATTCTGGAGAAAAACTTAAGAGTTAAACACAAATTCTTCTTCACTTCTGTTGTAGTGGACCATTATGGGTTAGATCAAACCCATAATGGTCTATGGGTCAGGCTTAGTTTCCTGTTCTCTTCAGACATAGCTGACTGCAACTCGTAGAGCAACAGCTGGCTACGGCTTCTCCTCTTCTTTATTAACAGCTGTAATTGAGACAGGTCATTCTTCGATCTATGCATTTTGACTAGTTTTAGTCTCTGATGAAGGTCTTCTTTCTCCTGAATCTGCTTCACCAGTTTTGCTTTTTCTTCATCTAATGCTTGTTTAGGATAACTCTCCTTCAAAAAATTATTTTGGAGAGCATCTGTATCAAGTGGTTTTGATCCACATGCACTGATATTCTTGAAGGCATTTTTCAAATGTGTGTTTTCTTCAAATTCACTGTCTGTGTGTTTAAAACTTTCTTGAAATTCCAAACA
>NW_006159859.1:8815584-8864552 GCF_000334495.1 Tupaia belangeri chinensis
CGTGCCCAAGATCCCGAGAGGAGAATGGAGGAGAAGGGATTGCAGCATGGCCCATTCCCACTGGGGGTGATTTCTCGATTTCTGTCCCTCTGTCTCTCTGGCTTTCTGGCAAGCGCACTCCTTATAGCAAAAACCTCTCCAAAAAAAGAAAAAGAATAAAGAAATCACAGGTGGGTCTGAAGGACTTTCCATCCTTTTTTTTTGGGGGGGGGGAGAGGTTTTTGCTATAGGGCACATGCACTCGCTAGAAAGACAAAAAGAGACAGAGAGATAGAAAGCGAGAAATCACTCCCAGGGGGTATGGTCACACCGCAATCTCTTCTTCATTCTCCTCTCAGGATCTTGGGCACGCAAGCACATGTACCCGGCGTGAGTTTAAGCCACTGGGTCCGGGACTCGAACCGCGGTTGACTACATGGGAACCCAGCGACATAGCCATTACACTAACTGCTGGTCCCAAGGACTTTCCATCTTGAAAATGAAATCTGTTTACCTCTCCCTCGGCCATGCCCAAAGGTTGCCTATTTTGTCATATCTTAATAAACTGCTTATTTCCTAGAAAAGTTATGAGCTCTTTTTTTTAACTAGATCTTTTTTAAAAAATGCTCTTATAACTGTTTAACATTTTATGTAGAGTTGGCTTTTGAATTCTTTACTGAATTGCTTAATTTTGTGTATGTTATAGATCATATAAGAGAAACTACTGAACACAACAACCCAAACAGAGATTTCCAGGGCCATCCAGATTTGCAGGACACATCAAGAAATACCTGGACTGATAGAAGAGCCCCAAAGAACACCGACGCTTCTGATAGTGCACATCCTGTAAAACAGACAAACACCATGAAATACACATCTGCACGTCACAGTAAACCTGAGATAATTCAACAAGAATCTGGTTTTGGCTTAGATGCACTTTCTGAACAAACCAAGACTAGGGGTGTGGAGCCACCACCGAGTTATGAGAAACGTACACTACGAAGCATTACCTCCCCTCTGGTTGCTCGCAGGTTGAAACCAATCAGACAGAAAACCAGAAAAGCTGTGGTACGTCTTATTATTTTCCTAAGTTACTATATATTTTTCTTAAGGATACAGTTCTCAGGGCTGGCATCTGGCGTGGTAGTTGGGGCGCTAGACTCGCACATGACTGACTGCAGTTTGGATCCTGGACCTGGCGACTTCTTTCTCATTTTCCCTTTCTTTCTCTCTCTCTCTGATCAAATTAAAAATTAATTATTTGTGGGACTAGCAGATGGCATAGCAGTTACATCACTGGACTCTCTCATGGCCGACCACAGTTCAAGTCCCAGGCCAGGCAGCTTAAAACACACTGGGCACGTGTGCATGCATGCCCAAAATCCTGAAAAGAGAATTGAGGAAAATCACCCGTTGTGGGGTTATTTCTCACTTTCTGTCTCTCTTTGTCTCTGTCTTTCCAGTGAGCACACATGCTCTATAGCAAAAATCTCTTTTTTAAAAAAAAAATTAAGTAATAAAATTTTTTTTAGAAAAGAATATAATGCTCAAGAAGATAATATTTTCATCTCCTATAATATATCTCTGTACTTAGAGAATATATGTGATAAATTTATTTAAAGAGAAAAGAGACTGAGCATTTATGGAAAAAAATGTTAATTTCCCTCAAGAATCTTAGGAATTGTGAATTGATACTGATAAGTTGTAAATTATTAAATAAAATACATTCAAAAAACATTTTAATGTAATAGTTTCTATATATTGTTAGATACTATTTACAGTTCCAATCAGTGAATAATATTTAGTATTATCCCTTTGCTTTTTGTTTGTCTCTACATTTAACCCAATCACATGAAAGCTGGAAAATAAGTTAACTTCGTTTCATTTTGTATGTGTCTGGAGCTATGTAAAGAAAAATATGCACATTGAAGCTTAGAGTTTTAAAATGTCACTTTCATCCTGTTTGTTCCTTGTTTCTTACTTTATCCAGTTTTGCCTTTGTTTGGTCTGCCATTGTCTCTTCAAAGTCCTAGCTCTCCACCCTCCCTTCTGCTCTTTCAGCTCATTGGTTATTATTTCACGCTTCATTATGCTTGCTTACCTCTGTGCCTTATGGCTCACAGTTGTTTTCAAATACACATTCGGTCTAGACTGTTGCAGTGAAGCAGATATTTGATTTTGACTTTAATATCTGTTTCTGCCATGGTTAAGTACTTTTCAGTGTTAATGTATGTGAGAGCTATTGTAGCAGACAAGAAAATAGTTAATGATTTATTTTTATTTATTTATCTTTAGGTGAGCATACTAGACTCAGAGGAGGTATGTGTAGAGCTTCTAAAGGAGTATACATCTCAAGAATATGTGAAAGAAGTTCTTCAAATATCTACTGATGGAAATACGGTAATGTGAAGTTACTTTCTTATCTTGCAGCTTGAAATCATCACATAAGCATTAAAATCCCAGTTCATTCTACAGTGATATCTTTAAATTTGTTTTAGTTTTCCTGAAATCATAATGTCTCTGCAATTCAAAAAGTGAAATAGCATACATATCTTTTAATAAATTAGCATTGTTTTTAAAATAATTCTAGTAACAAAAATCTAAATTTTTGGCTTATGTTTAAAAAGCCCAAATATTACTTTAAGAGAATATTTAACATTTTTCTATAAAATAGTATTTAATGTTAGATGAACATTTTTAGTAGTTTTTTGTAAAAAGTGTAATGCTCTAACTTGATATATATCAAGAGAATTTTTGATTTTTTTTTGTCAGATCACTATTTATTATCCAAATGATGGAAGAGGTTTTCCTCTAACTGATAGACCACCCTCACCTACCAATAGCATCAGTAGGTACACTTTTGACAACTTACCAGGTATGTAAATTTACCAGGGAATAAATTTATATAATTTATAAACACACACATACACTCTATGGACATGATGAGTTATAAATATCTTGGCTTTAGTCAGGCTAGAGGTCGTGTTTTTGTACTTTGTATCTAGTAAGATTTGGTATGCCTTTTTAACTCAATGTTTATTGTTGATATTCTGTGATATGATACTAAGTATCTACATAAGTAAAAACTCATCCTGGGATATTAGTCATATATCGCACAAATATAATTTGTGCACTCATTTTAGTTACTAATTTGATTAGAATCATGGGGGGAAATTTAATGTGAAGTTATCTTGTTTTTGACCTTTTAAATCATTGCTATGACCTTTTAAATCATTGCTATGATACATAAATGATCACTTATAATTGTAGTTAACCAAATTCGACTCCCAGTCCAGTGTCTGAATATTAGGTATTAAAGAAATAAGTGTTGAATAATAAGATTTTGTTCAGATAACTTTTAGAAACGAATAAGAAAACCTATCTAATCTAACCCATTTAGAAATCAAAACGTAATGAAATTATATGTCAATACATTCTTCCCTAATATCTTTTCTTTATTCCCTGTAGAAAAGTACTGGCGAAAATATCAGTATGCTTCTAGGTTTGTACAGCTAGTAAGATCTAAATCTCCCAAAATCACTTATTTTACAAGATATGCTAAATGCGTTTTGATGGAGAATTCTCCTGGTGCTGATTTTGAGGTTTGGTTTTATGATGGTGAGTGCTGTTTAGAAATGTAATTTTTTTCCCTCATAGTTTGTAATTTAGTAATTGTTTCGTGTTTTTTTGTTGTTGTTTAATTCAATACAGTGAGCTTTTAACATACATATTTTAACATTTTATATGTGTACACATAAATTATACAGCACAGTATACTACATGTGAAATCATTTTAACCAAAATTTATTTATATATACCTTCCTATATACCTTTTTCCCTACTTAGCTCCAATTTAACTACATCTAGATTGATTATATAAAAATAATATGACAGGAGCAGCAGGTGCCATGGAGTTTAAGGTGTCTAGATCCCACACAGCCAACTATGTGGTTTGTGTCACGGACTTAACAGCTTAAAAAACACTCTGAGTGTGTGTGTGTGTGTGCCCAAAATCCCGAGAGAAGAATGGAAGAGAAGAGATTGCGGGATGGCCATCCTCTCTGGGAGTAATTTCTCTCTCACTTTCTCTATCTCCCTCTCTCTCTCCAGCAAGTGCATGTGCCCTGTAGCAAAAAAATAGTCACATAAATAGTATCTATTTTTTTAAAAAGAATTATTTTTCATTTAACTTTATTTTTGATAAAAAAAGGGAAAGAGCAAGAAAGAGAGAAAGAGAGAGAGAGATGCGAGCGGTAGGAGGGGGGTGAGAAAGCAAGCTGCCAGGTTTGGGACCCTAATTGCAGTCAGTCATGTGGGAGTCCAGCGCCCTTAGCCACCATGCCACCTGCCGGCCCCAGCAGTATCTATTTCTTACTGGTTTCTTATTAGAAACTCAAATGGACATATACCAAATTATGAGAACTATAAACGTGGCAAAAAAAAAAAAAATACGGTTGGGGCTAGCCCATGGCATGATGCGTAAGGTGGCTGGATCCCACATAACCAGCTGCACAGTTTGAGTTCTGGACCCAGGGGCTCAGAAAAACATGCCTGGTGCCATGTGCATGGGTGTCCAAAATCCAAAAAAAAGAAGGGATTGTGGCATGATCATCACTCTTTGCCCCATGTCTGTTTAGGGAATAGCCACTTCCTCTGACAGAATTAAAATAAAAAGAATAAGGTTGAACCACAGGATTTTATTTTATTGTATTTATTTTTGCTATAGGGAACTGGAGAGAGAGAGAGAGAAGAAAGAGTTGGGAAAGTGAGAAAACACCCCTAGAGGGGTGGCCACACCACAGTTCCGCCTCCTCCAGTCTCCTCTTGGGATTTTGGACATGCAAGCCACATGCTTGGTGTGATTTTAAGCTGCTGGGTCCAAGATTGGAACCGCATAGGTGGCCATGTGCAGTCTAGCAGCTTAACCTCCATGCCACCTACTGGCCTAAGCGTCTCATTTTATTAGTAGTTTATAAATGAATAAAAGTGATAATTTGATCTAGAAGCCATTACATGCTTGTGCAATAATGAATATAAATCTAAGAATATTTAAACAAATGATAAAAGAATATTTTTGTGCTTATTTTTCAGGAACAAAAATACATAAAACACAAGATTTCATTCAGATGATTGAAAAGACTGGAAAATCTTACACTCTAAAAGGTGAAAGTGAAGTTAATATCTTGAAAGAGGAAATAAAAGTCTATATGGACCATGCTAATGAGGTACATACCTACTCGTAGGTTTTTCATACCAATTAATATTGGTTACAAATGACACGGGAAACAATGATGGAAAACGTTCTTCTTTTGAAATAGGGTCATCGTATTTGTTTAGCACTGGAATCTATCATTTCAGAAGAGGAAGAGAAAAGTAGGAGTGCTTCCTTTTTCCCAATAATTGTAGGAAGGTAAAGTATTGAACGTTTTAACCATATGGCTAAAAGGTGTATGTTAAGAAATAAGTTTGGTGTTCCCATTATAAACATTCTTTGGCTTTCTCTAAATTGAAAGCTTGAAGGGAATATAGTTGGACACTTCTTTCTCCCTCAGGAAACCTGGTAGTATTAGTTCACCCAAGTCTTTATCACCTCCTCCTTCCGTGGATCCAAACTACCCAGTGAGAGAGAGACCATCTTTGAGCAGAATGATCGTGAATAATGCTGCTTCTCCAACGCAAGCACCGATACTTAATCCTTCTGTAAGTAATTATATGTCACTTCTATACTAAACTTTTCATGTTGCCTGAATTAAAATGCTTTACTGTAGCTTTACTGTCACCTACCTACTTGTCTAGTCTCATTCTGAGCCACTTTATGCCATACTATCTGCACTTAAGCCTCAGAGGCCTTCTTTTAGTTCTTGGAACAAGTCAAAAGGCCTTTTCGGGGAACCAGCAGTTGGCGTAATGGCTATGTCACTGGACTCCCACATAGTCGACCGCAGTTCGCGTCCTGGACCCGGTGGCTTAAAACTCACGCCGGGCATGTATGCGTACGTGCCCAAGATCCTGAGAGGAGAATGGAGGAGAAGGGATTGCGTTGTGACCAATCCCCCCTGGGGGGTGATTTCTCGCTTTCTGTCTCTATGTCTCTCTCTGTCTGTCTGGCGAGCGCACGCGCCCTATAGCAAAAATCTCTCAAAAAAAAAAAACAAAAGGCCTTTTCGTATGCTATTCAAGAAGAGCTCTTTCCCCCCAACCCCTTAGCTTCATGTGACTAGTTCTTTCTCATCCATCAGGTCTCTGTTTAAATGTTACGTCAGTGAGGCCTAATCTGACCTCTCAGGGAAAAAGCTAAATATATTAACTATAAAAGTTGTTTTCTTGTCAACACCTAAATATGCATAATAGGTTCATGGTTAAAGAAATTTATTATGTATTTAGTCAGTGAACTGTCATACCAATGAAGACTATTTAGCAATGTAGAAAAGTACAACATTAAATATGGGGACACATACACACACACACACACACACACACAGGATTACAGCTGTGGAAAGTATATGCCTTAGGAAAAGGAGACAATAGAAATCTGCCAAACCAAAAGCAGCAATTTTATGATTTTTTTTCTTTTCTGTGTTTTTCTAATTTTCAGTAATAATATATTTTAATTAAAAATGTTTTGGTTTTTAAAATGTTCCTGTTATCTAATGAAAAGTTGGTGGTTTTCTACTTCTGTTGAAGTTGGGTTATAAAAATGCTAGACTAGGGGCCGGCAGGTGGCATGGTGGCTAAAGGCGCTGGATTCTCACATGGCCAACCATGGTTCGAGTCCTGGACTTGGCGGCTTTCTTACTCTCTCTCTCTCCCTCTGTCCCTCTCTGGTCAAATTGAAATACACAAATTAATAAATAAAGTTTAAAAAAAAAATGCTAGACTAAAACTTCGATGTTCTTTACTGTTTGCAGACAGCCGCAGATGAAGGGCCCGGCCTTACAACCGCAGCTTCTGGAGCAAGCACCTCTTCTAACAGTGTAAAAGATTGTCTTCCTAAATCAGCACAACTTTTGAAATCTGTTTTTGTGAAAAATGTTGGCTGGGCTACACAGGTGAGAACTTTTGAGGAAAGTAAATTTTCTGAGTACAGATTGAGCATTTGTACTCCACAATCTGAAATGCTCCAAAATCAGAAGCTTTTTCTGCACTGGAATGACACACAAGTAGAAAAGCCACATCTGACCTCATGTGAAAGGTCATAGTCAAAATGCCATAATACAGAATGTTGTATAAAATATAAATATATTAAATGGAGTAGTTTTTAAAGAACCCCAAGTCCTCTGTAGTAATTCTGTATACTTATTCTTTTTCTAGTTAACTAGTGGAGCTGTGTGGGTTCAGTTTAATGATGGGTCCCAGCTAGTTGTGCAGGCGGGAGTGTCTTCCATCAGTTATACGTCACCAAATGGTCAGACAACTAGGTAAGTTCTTAAAGTCGTGGTTGGATTCGGTCCTTTGCTATAACTTTGCTTTCTCTATATGCTGAAATATGATTTAATGAAGTTACTGTTTTCGTTTTAACGATGATCACATTATTGTTTGAACTGTTAATCATTCTTAGTAATTTATGTAGCCTTTATAACACATATTCGTGATTATCTACATTAACGTAGGGCAGTTGGTATGACTAATCCAGTTGAAGTGGTTAGATTCCTTGTAGCCTTATTATTCCATAGTGTAACTAGGAACCCTTTCCAGACTTAGACTCAAAGTAATAGACTTAAATGACTTAATAGACTTTACAAAAGAACATAGAAACAAAAAAATCTCTTTTGAAAAAGATAACTTATTTTTCTCAAGTGAAAGGTTATATCCCCTGATCTAATGTAAAGTGGCTAATATTTTAAAGACTTGAATATATTATATTCATATATTATATGTATGTATATATACACACACATACACACACATATGTATATTCACTCTATATGAAAATATGTGCCAAGTACCATGCTAAAAATAAGGGATCTGGCATTAGCTAGAACAAGCAGTTGGTTTCTATGTTTAAAACATAACTTATTAAAAACATATGGTGCTGAGGCCAGCAGGTGCTGTGGTGGTTAAGATGCAGGTCTCCCACATGGCCGACCCTGGTTCGAATCCCAGACCCAGAGCTTTGTGTGCCTGTGTGCCCAAAATCCTGAGAGGAGAAGGGATTTCAGTGGGGGCATCCCCCCAAGAAGTGATTTCTCATTTCCCTTTCTCTGGCCAGCACAAGCACCCTATGGCAAAAACCTAAAAATAAAAAAACCATAGGGTGCTACCAATATAAACTTACTACTTCATGAAAACTGTTTATTGTAGTGGAAATACTTGGGACAAAAATAGTTTATAGATATCTACCAGTTGTTTTTTTGTTAATTGTGGGATCTGGCTCTCTATGCACAGCATTTAACTGGGCACTATAGGGCCAGCTCCAGATGATCTACTCAAAAAAAATAATTTAAAATAATTTTCTGATGTACCTCTTGTCATTAGAAAATGTGTGAAAAATTGGGACCAGCACTTGGTGTATGGCTATGTTGCTGGACTCCCATGTAGTCGACCGCCGTTCGAGTCCCAGACTCAGTGGCTTAAACTCACTCCTGGTACATGTGCATGCATGCCCAAGATCCCGAGAGGAGAGTGGAGGGGAAGGATTGCGGTGTGGCCATCCCCCCTGGGGGCTGATTTCTCGCTTTCTGTCTCTCTGTCTCTGTCTTTCTGGCAAGCACACACACCCTATAGCAAAAACCTCTGCAAAAAAAAAAAAAGAAAGAAAAGAAAATTCCTGAAAAATGTAATGTGTTTTTGAGTACTCTCATAAGAACAAAGGAATTAAGTTATGTTTTATGTTTTTGTCTTTTTCTTCATTTAGGTATAGAGAAAATGAAAAATTACCAGAATACATCAAACAGAAATTACAGTGTCTTTCTTCCATCCTTTTGATGTTTTCTAATCCAACTCCTAGTTTTCCTTGATTAAAATTCCTTTCAGATATATAAGTTTAATAAATAACCTTTCTGATGGCTTTCAAATAAAGTGACTTTTTTTTTTTACTTAATATAACTTCTTCAGAAAGCCTTTCTAAGAAAGCAAATTTAATCTATACTATTAAAGACATGTTCTTAGAGAACACAGCCGAATGAATCTTAAGTCACTTAACAAATGGGTCATAGATTAAAAGAAGACACCTAACTTTGCACTTGGAACATATATTCCCAAATTTACTGTGTTCATATATTTATACTGAACAATCTTTTAAAAGCAAAAATACATGTGGTGTGTGATATATTTGTGCTTTTATTGTTTCCCCTACTTCTCAGACATGTTGAGAATCGTGGACAAAATATGCTAGAGTTTTGGAATTTTTGAACATGTAAATAATGTGTATTTATGTTATAACTAACATATGTAAACATGTATATTTGTTTTATATTTATTTTTGTAGCACCAGTGTCTGA
The DNA here is from genome assembly GCF_000334495.1 of Tupaia belangeri chinensis. Lineage (NCBI taxonomy): Eukaryota > Metazoa > Chordata > Mammalia > Scandentia > Tupaiidae > Tupaia > Tupaia belangeri. The sequence continues at coordinate 8,825,004 of NW_006159859.1, forward strand.
TAAAACGTTTCTGTGAATGCATTTTATAAAAAAAAAAATAAATATAGTGATAAGTTACTTTATCTTTTGATTTATTTAATTAAATACTTATTTTAAAATGAGTTACTAATAAACTTTTCAGTTTTGTTTCCTGTTTAGGAGAAGCCACTTAAATTTATAAATATTAAATACATTGTTTCTCTTATCAGAAACTATCTGTGTATTTTAACATTGAAGAACTTAATGATGCAATTAATTAACATGAAGAAAAAGAATATTTTATTGTGGTAGAGAAAAAATAGGAATAGACTGAAACTACTTAAATATTATAAATACTATTTAACCTTGTATTTTCTGGATTTTTTGTTTTGTTTTGTTTTTAGTTTGCTATATGGTGAACGTACTTGCCAGAGACAGAGAGAGGAAAAGTAATAAATCATCCCCCGAAAGAGATGCCCACAATCTCTTTTCCTCCATTCTTCACTCAGGATTTTGGGTATGCATACACATGCCTGATATGATTTTTTTTTCTTTAAGAGGTTTTTGCTATAGGGTGCATGCGCTCACCAGACAGACAGAGAGAGATAGACAGAAAGCAAGAAATCACCCCCCAGGGGGGATGGACACACCACAATCCCTTCTCCATTCTTCTTTCGGGATCTTGGGCACACACGCACACATGCCCAGCGTGAGTTTAAGCCACCAGGTCCGGGATTTGAACCATGGCCAACTATGTGGGAGTCCAGCGACATAGCCTTTATGCCAACTGTTGGTCTCCCTGGTATGATTTTCAAGCCACCAGGTCCAAGACTTAAACTGCTTACAGTTGGCCATGTGGCATCCAGCCATCTTAACCTCCACACCACCTGCTGGCCCCTGATTTTTTTTGATAATCAGAGAACTATTGTAGATATATCTGTTAAGTACACAAGTAGACAATGTTCTAATTATTCAACATTGTTTTTTTTTTTAATTATTTTTTTTTCTTTTTTTTTGGAGCGGTTTTTGCTATAGGGTGCATGCACTCACCAGACAGAGACATAGAGACAGAAAGCGAGAAATCACCCCCCAGGGGGGATGGTCATGCCGCAATCCCTTTTCCTCCATTCTCCTCTCGGGATCTTGGGCACACATGCACACGTGCCCGGCGTGAGTTTTAAGCCACCAGGTCTGGGACGCGAACCACAGTTGACTATGTGGGAGTCCAGCGACATAGCCATTACGCTTACTGCTGGTTCCCTCAACATTGTTTTTGAGGTTTACGTCTAAGGCAGTGAAAAAATACATTTGCCACGTAAGTTAAAAGTTATTAATAAGAAAAAGGCAACCCAATAGAAAGAATGAAACATACCAGGCCAGCAGGTGGCATAGTGGTTAAGGGCACTGGACTCTCACATGGTGGACCGCAGTTCCAGTCCTGGACCTGGTGACTTGCTTTCTCACCTCCCCGCTCTCTCACTCCTCTCTCTTTCTCTGTCCTTCTCTGGTCAAATTAAAACATACATAAATGGAGTTGGATGGAATAATTCTTTAAAAAAGAAGAATTTAAGAAAAAAGAAACAGAACATATGGATAGTTCAGAAAGGTATTCACATGGTCAATAAAAAGGAAATATCCTCAATCTCAAAAATTGTCTGAAAAGTCATGATGTGTTTTGGTATAGAAAAATACATCATGTACTGTATGGCATGTTACCAATGATTAGTGCATAGAAAAGTACATCATGGGAACCAGCAGTTAGCGTAATGGCTATGTCGCTGGACTCCCATGTAGTCGACCGTGGTTCGTGTCCCGGACCTGGTGGCTTAAAACTCACGCCGGGCGCGTGTGCGTGCGTGCCCAAGATCCCGAGAGGAGAATGGAGAAGAAGGGATTGCGGCATGACCATCCCCCCTGGGGGGTGATTTCTCGCTTTCTGTCTCTATGTCTCTCTCTGTCTGTCTGGCGAGCGCACGCGCCCTACAGTGAAAATCTCTCCAAAAAAAAAAAATATATACATCATGACTTTCCTAACCTAATAATATAGAACTCAATTTCAAATTTCTCCAATTGCTTCAAAAATATATTTTTACATTTGAGAGAGGCTCTAAAAAAGAACTATATAATGCATTTGATTTATATGTCTTTCACGTCTTCTCATCTATGAGGCCTGTCTCTTCAACCTTCATTTTATTCTATTCTTGCCCCCAACTCTTTTTTTTCCAAAGGAAACTGGATTGTCCTAAAGAAAATATAATCTTTAGATTGTGATTACTTCTTGGAGGTGGAATTTAACTTGTTTCTCCTCTGTATTTCTTATAACTGGTACTTTCTTTTTTCTTTTAAGAGAGACTTTTGCTATAGGGAGCATGCACTCACCGGAGAGACAAAGAGAGACAGACAGAAAGCAAGAAATCACCCCCCAGAGGGGATCGCCATGCCTTAGTCCCTTCTCTTCTCAGGATTTTGGACATGCTCACACATGCGCCCAGCATGAGTTTAAGCTTCCTGGTCCAAGACTTGAACCACGATTGATTACATGGGAGTTCAGCAACATAACCATTATGCCATCTGCTGGTCCCTAAACTGGTACTTTTTATCTACAATGTTGATTAGACTCTGGTTTGGTGTTTTGGCAGGAATACTTTCATAGTGGTGCAGTGTACTCTGGCTGAGGAGGAACATAATACTCATCTCAGGAGGCACACAGAGCTAATCTAGCTGTTAATAATGTTAAAAATGGTGGCCAGCTGGTGGCACATAGGTAACACAACTGTACTGACATGGGAAAGGTCCACATCCCAGGACCTCCTGAGCATACCAGACGTGTGTGGCTCCGATCCAGGTCGACTAAGACTGTGAGTAGAATATGGCGTGAAGACCCTACTGGGGGATATCTATCACTCTATCTGTCTCAAGGAGGAAATTTAAAAACTTAAAAAAATATCAGGGCCAGCAGGTGGCGTGTGGTTACAGCTCTGTATTCTACATGGCCGACTCCACAGTTTGAGTCCTCGACCCAGCAGCTTGAAAAACATGCCGCGTGCATGTACATGTTTGTCCAAAAATCCCAAAAGGAGAATGGAGAAGGGACTGGTGGTGGGCATCGGCTCCAGGGAAATGGTTTCTCACTTTCCCTCTGTTCTGTCTCTAGTGAGCTCACGTACCTGATGGCAAAAATCTAAAATAAGTTACCAGTGCTCAGTGAGTTCAGGTGTCATCAGCCTGATATGTCTTAAAATGTTCCTTGTTAATCTTTACCTAACGGTTTTAGTGTTCCTTGATGATTATTGCCTGTATTTCACTAGGAGTTGCTAAATGGAGATCTTTCTAATTCTATTCCCTTTCTATCAGCTTGGATTCTTCTACAGAAAAGAACCTTTCCTCATTCATTCATATCCAATTACCCTAAAGTTCAGCCAGGAAGGGAGAATATGTTTGAGTCTTATTTTCTAATTTTCAGAATAAAGAGCAGACACCATAGCCACCTCCAAAGGTGACCATTGAGTTTCTTTTCCTTTTTTTTTTTTTTTTTTTTTTTTTGAGAGGTTTTTGCTATAGGGCCCATGCGATCGCCAGACAGACAGAGAGAGAAAGCGAGAAATCACCCCCCTCAGGGGGGATGGCCATGCCACAGTCCCTTCTCCTCCTTTCTCCTCTTGGGATCTTGGGCAAACAGCGTGAATTTAAACCACCTGGTCCAGGACTTGAACCGCAGTCGACTATATGAGAGTCTGGTGACACAGCTGTTACATCAACTGCTGGTTTCAAGTTTCGTATTTTTAATACAGTTTTGAACTGTGGATTTTCTCACATTTGATGTGTTTAAATTAGCTCCAGAGGTTATTCTTTCAGTGCTTTCTTTGCACCCTTTTTGCCAGCAGCAGTCCCTGTAATGAGTCCTGTGTCCGTGTGGCACATTCGTAGTTTTTGGTCACTCCCTTGCTTTCTGGCATGACACTACCTCAGGGTCATCTTGCCCCAGTATTGAAGCCAGCCATTCCCCAAGGAACCTAGGTTTCTTTTTAGCCAACATTACTTTGAATATCTTACTTCTCTTTGTTTTTTTTTTTTTGTTGTTGTTGTTTTTTTAAGAGATTTTTGCTATAGGGCATGTGTGCTCACCAGAAAGACAGAGAGAGACTTAAATGAAGTCTATAGTAGCTAACACGGTATAGTATAGCACCATGCTTCCTCGCATTGCATAGCAATGAGTTATATTTGTACATCGGAAATTAACCTCTCAGTGCTCAAGGCTGATTTCCAGGGCCTGTGTTGAATACTGGGTCCAATCGGCTTCATCCATTTTCTGCAACAGGGCATGTGATATTTTCTTATGACTGCAATTATGTGAAAATGAGTAATGGACTTTTTTTTTTCCTCAACAAACCTTCCTTTTGTAAAACTGTCTCTTCTCCCTCCAGGATGGGTGCATGGTCCACTCGGGTTAGCTGAGGCTTCTACCCCCACATATGGTCAGCTCAGGGATGGGCATGTAAACTAAACTTGGCAACTTGGAGTCTTTTCTGGTACTTCTGCCCAGGCCATTGTCTCCTGGAGTCGAGAGTTATGAGAACTGCAGCCTTGGACTGACAGTGGCCATCTTCCCACAAAACAGAGAACATCTGAAAATGAAGTCAAGCAGGGCATGGAGAACCCAAAGAAAAGGTCCTGGTGACATTATTTGGGCTCTGGCTCCAACCATACCTAAAGTCAGGATGTCTGTACCTCTTTGTTACACTTCAAGGAGTTGTGTACCTAGGGCCTAAAAATCCTTGTGTTGTCCCTTTAGAGCAACTAATGTGACTCTTAGTAGTCACTGTACTCCAGCCATCTTGGACTCATTTTTCATTCTGCAAACACTCTTAAGATCTTTCCACTTCCAGGGCTTTGTACATTCTCTGCCTTCTCCCTAAAATGTGCTGGTCATACTGTTAACAAATCTCAACCCTTTGGGCTTTAACTAATCATTCTTCCTTAGGGAAGATTTCCTGACTGCTGTTTGGGATCAAGTTCCCTGTTACCCATAGTCATCCACGTAGCCCCCTATACTTCTCTTCCATCACCCTTCCATCAACCATAATTATCTGGTTAATAGCTGACTCTCCTGCTGGTATGTAAGCCTGGGCGGGGGGAATCTGCACTTTATTTACTGCTTTACTGCTTTATCCCCAACAATCACACAATGACTAGCACACTGTGGGTACCCCCTTAAAGATGTATTAAAAGTAAAGCTGAATTAAGTTACAGAATTAAAGTACAATACATAATCTTATTTATTAGAAAAGGAACATTCACAATATAAATAGACATTAAATTACAAATAAGTCTGCAAGTCAAAAACCATGCCCAGAATTTCTTCTCAAAATAAGTTAATTCTTGAACAGATGCAGATAGTTTATCCTAATCAAATCAAAAAATTATATACATATTTATTTGACTTTATGCAAGAACAAAGTTTATATCAACTGGAAAGGTTTCTTCTGAATGTAGACAAAGTGAGTTAGATTGAATGAAAATCACCTTTTTTCTCAAGTTTAAATTATCAAAAATATATCTTCTTAAACATATACTATTCTTAACAACTTTTCAGACTTTAAGGTCACCCACCATCTTTTAAAATTTATACTGGACTTGTTCTACTCAACAACTCTATAGAGAGTGTTTTTCTCCTTCCTGTCTTTTATGCCTGGATATACACAGGTATAAATCCTCTAGAAATAATGGTCCTTAATAAAAAGGAAGGCGGTGAGCATTTTTGCAAGGTTATCATTTGTCTGGATTTTAACCAATATTATAAATCTTTTGATGCTGGAGAACTTCTTTATGTCACATTCTTTCTGGAAATAGACTGTTAGGCTAAGATAAAAGCCTAATCAATGAGCTTGAAATTATGTTTCCCAAATATTTCTGCTAAGACTGGTAAGGTAACTTGGGACCAGCAGTTGGCGTAATGGCTATGTCGCTGGACTCCCATGTAGTTGACTGCCGTTCGCGTCCTGGACCCAGTGGCTTAAAGCTCATGCCGGGCGTGTGTGCGTGCGTGCCCAAGATCCCGAGAAGAGAATGGAGGAGAAGGGATTGCAGCATGGTCATCCCCCCTGGGGGGTGATTTTTCGCTTTCTGTCTCTCTCTCTCTGTCTGTCAAGCGCATGTGCCCTATAGCAAAAAACCTCTCAAAAAAAATACTTTAATTTACCCTACAATTATTAATTAACTGATACTATAACTGGGCTATTTTCCCTACTGTGAAAAATATAGTGGTCAAAAGTATGAACTCTGGGGGCCAGCAGATGGCATAATGGTTACATTGCTGGACTCCCACATATAGTCAAATGTGGTTCGAGTCCCAGACCTGGCAGTTTAAAACTCATGCCGGGCAGATGTGCATGGGATTAGGATTAGGATTGCAGTATGGCCATCCCCCAGGGGTCGTGGGTGATTTCTCACTTTCTGTCTCTGTCTCCAGTGAGACATGCCCTATAGCAAAAAAATCTCGGAAAAAAAAAAGTGAGCTCTGAAGACACACTGTTAAGACAAGTAACTTCTCTGTTCCCTCCATTTCTATCATGGCCACTGTGCAAACCAAGGGTGCACTGAACTCTTCAGGATTGGAAGTGACCCAAAAATGAAAGAAAGGAGCTGCAGAAAACAGGTATGATGGATCCCAGGACTTGCCCAAATAGCCAGTCTCCTGAAATAGTCTTGCTATGGGAGGTAGAGAAGACTGCAAACAGTCTCCAAAATTTAACTGTAGAGATTTTGTCAGTTTAAGTCTTTCAGTAAAGCAGAAGACACTGGGTTTAAGAGTGAAGCAAACTTAGTATAAAGTATAGATTATAGTGTTTACTCTCAGATTTGAAAATACAACCAAGAAAATATCTGGAAAAGTATTTGAAATATATTCCCACTTTTCATAATACAGATTATTCATATGCACAGTTCTCTACTAGTTCCTTTTCTCAGCATTTAACTACGTAGTGACGATAATGTATGAATGGAGAGTGTGACACAGCAACTTCAGGTAATCTCAGCAAACTAAGGTTAAAGCCATTTTGTCTCAAATTCTATTAACCTGACTAGATTGGGGTTTGCAGGCCCCATCCAAAATGTCAACCCAGCTTAAACTATGGAGCTCTAAGTAGCTATGTAATCAGAGGCTGGAAACTGTTTTATTCCCCCTTCTACTGAGAGATGAAATGAAAGTTTTTTTCCAGAGTTTAAGGTCATTGAAAAATGGCAACATTATTTTAAAAATAGATACCTTTTGTAGCAGTATCTATAACACATATATGGCTTATCTTTCTAAACTGAATTTTTTTTTTTTTTTGGAGAGATTTTCACTGTAGGGCGTGTGCGCTCGCCAGACAGACAGAGACACAGAGACAGAAAGCGAGAAATCACCCCCCAGGGGGGATGGTCACGCCGCAATCCCTTCTCCTCCATTCTCCTCTCGGGATCTTGGGCACACACGCACACGCGCCCGGCGTGATAAACTGAATTTTTTAACTTGCCAGAAGGCATGTGCAGTTTTTGAGAGAGAACACAACCCCCATGGGGAATAGTTATGCCACAACCCCTTTTTCTTCATCTCTTCCTCCTTCAGGATTCTGGGCTCACACGCACCCAGCATGTTTTTGAAGCCACAGGAACAAGGACTCAGACCGGGTGGTGGGTCACGTGGGATCTAGCTGCCCTAACCACCAGGCACGAAGCCAGCCCTAAAGTGAATTATTTATAAGAAAAAAGGAATTATCACTACTAAAAAGATAGCTAAATCTTCTTTATTACTCAACTATTAGTGTTATTCTCACATATTAATTTAGGACTTAATTAGTAAGAATCCTAACTAAAATAAAAGAGGGATACAGGATTAGAACAAAGACTTAGAGATGGCAAGATGTGATAGCAGGCATGCTAAATGTAAAATTCATTAAATTCCTTATGAAATTTTATTTCATAAGGAAATTTGATAGTAGAAAATGTACTTTTATAAATAAAAAGTATTTTATCTTTGAATAAAAATACCTCTATTTAAAATTTTTAAAAGTTCTATGATTTCATTCTGCTTTATCTAATTCATAACAGAACTCTCCTGGCTCTACTACATAGATATTCGTTCACTATTCTAATGACACCGCTGCAATTTGTATCAGTACAATTTAATATTTGTAGACCATTGTTCATTCACTCATTAGTTCATGCAGCCCCAAAAAGGTGATATAAGAAGAATGTTTCAGGGACCAGCAGGTGGGGTAGAGATTAAGGCACTGGACTCCCACATGGCTGACTGCAGTTTGAGTCTCAGATCTAGTGACTTGAAACTCATCAGGCACGTGTGTGTGCGTGCCCAAAATCCCAAGAAGGGAATGGATTGTGGCATGGCCATCTGCTCTAGGGGTATGTCTCACTTTTTGTCTCTGTCTCACGCTGTCTCTCCAGCAAGTGCACATACCCTATAGCAAAAGTCTCCCCTCAAAAAGAAGAATGTTTCTTTTTTTTAGGGAAATTATAACCAGAATGTTTTTATATATATTCTACTAGTCACAACTACATGTAGAATTTCCTGTAATTCAATATATATTCTTCCTCACAACAGGCAGTATCTGCAGCCTGACTTACGGAGATGGGTTTCTAGCAGTTGCCCAGCAGAGCCTTAGACTAGGTGGTGCCACACCACAAGTACTTTCCATCACAGTCTTGGCTAGTTTACTCTTGAATCCTCCCATACCTTACAGAAAAAGCAACAAGTCTTTTGTAAACTGCTCCCAGGAGTGTGATGGTGAGCACCACTATTCCACATAGAAGGCTGAACGCCCATCGTGGGCCCCAGTGAGAATACACTTGGCTGATGAACACAGGCCCAAGGATCCGCGCTCCACTTCCAGAAGCTGTCAGCCAGCCCATGTACACACCCTGTGGGGGATGAGGGGAGGGACAGGAGATTGATACTCAGGTTTAGTTATTGAAAAACAGATAATGCTGCTACTACCAACTATGCAAAGTCCTAAGAATCACCCTATCCATCTTTTAAGTTAACCATAAAATTTTTCTAAATACAACAAATAATAATCAACAAACTTACTTAATATGATCATTAGTTTAAGAAAAATAAAAGCAGTATGGGACCAGCAGTTACCGTAATGGCTATGTCGCTGGACTCCCACGTAGTCAACCGCAGTTCGAGTCCCAGACCCAGTGGCTTAAACTCACACTGGGTGCATGTGCGTGCGTGCCCAAGATCCCGAGAGGAGAATGGAGAAGGGATTGCGACATGGCCATCCCTCTGGGGGGGTGATTTCTTGCTTTCTGTCTCTCTATCTGTCTGTCTGGCGAGCGTACGCGCCCTATAGCGAAAACCTCTCCAAAAAAAATTAAATTAAATAAATAAATAAAAGCAGTATAAACCAACAAATAAATAATTCTTTTAAAAAAGACAAATAATGCATTTTGGACATTTACCCTTCCAGATAGTTTCTATGAAAATGATGTTGAACTCATAATCTCAGAGCTCAAATAATTTCTGAGTCCTAACGTAGGTTACTGTTTGTTAAATTTCAGCATATAAATCATGTACATACTTCACAAAAGTTGTAGTGTTGTGGGTTTTTTTTTTTTTTTTAATTTAAAATGTTGAATACGATAAAAATCTCCTAAATCAGCCTGTGGGAGAACAGAGAACTATAGACAAAAATTCCTTACAAGTACTTCCTTAGTACTTAAAGTCTATTTCACATAATTATTGGGTTCTCGGGAAAGTCATGACACATTCTTGGATAGAAAAGCAGCAGAATACCTCATGACTTCCCTGACGACCAATACCATGTCAGGGCAGCTGGCTTACCTGAGGCTCTGGCCCTAGAATCTTTGAGTATAACGAGTAGGACAGAACATTGCAGGCTGGATAGCCTATCCCAATCAGCACGGCCGAGGTGAGGAACTGTGCCAGATGGATCACAGGCGTGTAGAGGCACCAGGCTTGTTGAATCGGGCAGCCAGTTGGTCCTTCAACGTGATCGTCTCTTGGAGACTTCCAAAGACTGATGACAATTTCCCCAAATGTGGTGTTAGGGATTGAGTTATTATGCAAATCTGTAAAAGCGAAGTTAGTACAGTACATTACTGTTAATTTAGGATGGCCAATAGGGGCTCACATGAAAGAACTGAGTATGGCTATACCTTCCCACTGTATGTTGGGAAACTGATTTCCCCAAGGTAACAAGATGAAGAAGCCAGCCCAGATAACAATGAGTCCTGCCAGCAGGAGAGCACGCTCGCCGATCCTGTCAAAGAACAGAAAGTCTGTCATTTTAAAATGACATATCATAAAAACTATGAACAAAATAGTCTTGATACTTTTAGTGATATATCAGTTAATGCAAATGCTAAAAGCAGTTTTCCACTAAAAACAACTAAGACTCCTGTCTGGGACAGAAAATGTAGAAGATGAATCTAGACATTGTTTCATACCAGAAAGCACAGAAGCCAGGTGGCCATGAGGTCACGCCTACAGAACTCAGTGCCAATTGAAGAGGCTGTCCCAAAACATGACACTGTGAACACCAGAAATGAGTAACTGGCAATAAACTGGAATGCACAGAAGTGTTATAATCCAGGACTTCATACTATGTTAGAACAAAATACCTGCTGGTCACTGTTCAAGGAAACTAGAGAGTCAAGTTATTATATTAAAAAACAATAGTAAAGAATCAATAATTTACCCTGACTTTCCTATGTCTGAGGTTAACTAAATGTTAATATGTAGTTGATAAGGGGAAGGTTCTCTTCATGAAAGTATTCTAGCAAGTAAATACAGGAATGATAAAATTAAAACATCATGGGCTGATCAGGCACCCTAGTGGTTAAGGGGCTGGATCCTCCATGGCTGACAGCAGGTCAGTCCTGGCCGCAGAGGCTTGAAAGAGACACTGGGCACATGCGCATGTGCATGCAGGACCCCACAGGTCGAGGAATGGAAGAGGAGGGATTTCGGCATTGGGCAATGCTTTCTCCTTCCCTCCGTGTCTCTCTCTGGCAAATGTGCAAACCTTCTGGCAATTCAAAACAAATGACAGCAACCAAGAAATAAAATATCAGCATTTGAAGTGACCCATTAATGAACCAATGGGAATAATCAGTGGTTATTTACATCATGAGTTTTTTTTTAATATTCTATTTTTTCTATTGTAAACACATAATACCTGTAAACTATCCTTGCCAAAACCTGTACCCAAATCACATTCTATGTACTAGTTTTCAAGCAATAGAGCAGACAAAAAAATGTTTTTGAAACACCATGATAATGTAATCAGCAAGGGCCAACATGTGGGAAACCAGTTTCTTCAAATTTTAAGGGGAAAAAAAGTGACAGAGATGGAAAAGAAATAAAGAAATGTATTGATGAAAAGAGACAAGAAACGAGAGCCTTAATCAGGTGAACAAACTAACAAACAAAACATGAAACAGAACAAACAAAACAATAAAAACACAAGACAGTGGCAAAAATCTGAATACTATCTGAATATGTGATGATACTATGAAATCATTGTTAATTTTTTAAAATGTGATAACATTGTCATCATTGACTTTTGGAAAGACATACTGGAATATTCATGGAAGACATGAAATGTCTGGGATCAGCTTCAAAATAATCCAGGTGCAAGAGAAAAAGTGCAGGAGGTCAGGCAGAGAGAAACAAGATTGTCTGAGTGTCTGTAACTAACTGGCAGAGCTGAGAACGGGACAGGAGAGATTCAGTACATGATGCTCTCAAGAACTCTGTATATGCTGCAAATACTGTATAAAAAGAATAAAACACAAAACCAAAAGCTAGCGAAAGGAAAACAAAACAAACATAAAATACTAAACAAATAAACCAAAAAACCCAAGATGGGGCCAGCAGATGGCATAGCAGTTACATAGCTGGACTCCCACATGGCTGACCTCAGTTCAAGTCCTGGACCCGGTAGCTTGAAACTCATGCCGGGCGCATGTGAGCGTGTACCCAAGATCCCGGGAGGGAATGGAAGAGATGGGATTACAACATGGCCAGCGAAGAGATTGCTTGCGGTGTGGCCATTTCCCCCTCCCTGTGAATCTCCCGTTCCCTCTCACTGTCTCTGTCCCGCTCTCTCTCCAGTGAGTGCATACGCCCTAATGCAAAAACTTCCAAAAAAACAAGGTTTCCCATCACCCTCAGAATACCACAGGGTTCAGATCTTTCCAACTGACCTACAATTTACCATTTCTCTCCTGCTCTGGTCAAATTAAAATAAATAAATAAAATTAAATAAAGTAATTACTTTAAAAAAGAATAATTAATCATCAGAACTATCTAAATTCATCAATTAATGTCCCATCTTACATGATATGACTAAATTTTATACAAATTATTTCTCCCAAAGTACATTTGTACATTTACAAAATTATGTAAAAAATGCTTTCGGTGGTCGAATAACTTTGAGAAATGCTACACATTGTGTTCAACATGATGATGACATAGTGTGTGTATGTGTATAACTTAGGAGTAATAGTATAAGTTTGGTAATCTTTTTTTAAGAGAGATTTTTGCTATAGGGCACATGTGCTTGCCAGCATGACAAAGACAGAGGGACAGAAAGCAAGAAATCACCCCCTAGGAGGGATGGCCATGCTGCAGTCCCTTCTCCATTCTCCTCTCAGGATTTTGGGCACACATGCACACACGTCTGGCATGAGTTTTAAGGCGCTGGGTCCAGGACTCAAACTGCAGTTGACTACATGGGAGTTCAGTGACATAACCATTATGCCATCTGCTGGTCCCGAGTTTGGTAACCTTAAGCAGAATTTTCCAAACTTAACCAGTGAATCTTTTTTGTTATGTAACATATATTATGACATAGCAGGAGAATTTTTATGAAATATACATTTTGAATACTATACATTTTGAAACATAATATGCAAAAGATACATTAGGGGGCAATTTTGTAAGATATTTTCTTTATCAAAGAAATGCCATAGGCTACAGAATATACTTTTCTTCTTTTTTTTTAATTTCCAGAGTGCTCGTACACTTGCCAGAGAGAGAAACAGAGAAAGGACCCCCTAATGGGATATGGTCACGCTGCAATCACTTCTCATTTCGCCATCCTTTCAGGATCGGGAGCACGCACATGTCCAGCATGTTTTCAAGCTACCAGAACCAGGACTCTAAACCATGGTTGGACATGTGGGATCTGGTTCCTTTGACTACTAGGCTATGGAACCAGCCCTAGGAATATACTTTTTAATTTTAAATCTGTCTGCAAACTTACAAGGACTATAATTAACATATAATGGGAGAATGGGGCTAAGGGCACTAGACTCCCACATGGTGGACCACAGTTCGAATCCCAGACCTGATGGCTTGTTTTCTCACTTTCTCTCTCTCTCTCTCTCTCTCTGTCCCTCTCGGAGAAAGAAAAGGAAGGAAGGAAGGAAGGAAGGAAGGAAGGAAGGAAGGAAGGAAGGGGAGAGAAAGAGTGAGAATGAGAGAGAGAAAGAAAAGGAAAAGAAATTATTTTTAAAAATACATGAGAGAAAAGTTCTACATTATTTTCCTAGTACATTCTTTTGTGTTATTAACTCTTTCACTTTAAGATTAGACTTAAAAAAAAAAACCACATAACTTACTTTTTTGAAAGAAATTTAACCCCCATGAAAACAGCAATTGCCTCAACTCCAAGAGAAGCAAGTATTACTCCATTATACAGCACAGCTTGTTCCTGAGTCCAGCCATACATATCCATTGTTAATGGAGTAATGATACTAAGAAAAATAAAAGAGGAATTACTCTTATTTTATTTAAGTCATAGTGATCATCACTTAAAATAAATTGTAAGCTTTAATAGTGATACCTACACATTTAAGACTTTACATCCCTTTGAACAATGACACCAGACCTGCACTAGCAAAAATCTGAATACATTTTTAGATATTTTGTTTGTTGACAAATACAGCTACTAAGTTTGCTTATTCATCTTCTTATTTTTGTAATTTATTTATTTATTTATAATTTGTTATAGACACATGCGTACACTAGAGAGAAACGGAGAGGTGAAGGGAGGAGGGGTGTGTGTGAAAAACCAAGCTGCCAGGTCCAGGGCTCAAACTGTGATCAGCCATGTGGGAGTCCAGTGACTTAACCACCATGCCACCTGGCCCTCATCTTTTTATTTTTTAATATTTATTTCAATTATATAAGTAATATAGCCACAGTGCCAAAAGTCTGAAAAATAGAAAAAGAAATCAACCAACACAATTCCCATCATTCCAACTTAACAAATAAAATAATCATGGCTATATTTTGGTTTAAATTGATCTGTTTTCAAATTGGTAGTACTGTTACTATTGTTACGTTATCAGAACCTATTGGATTTTCTTCTTTTCCTCCAACTATTCTATCCCCACCTTTGTATAAATTTTCCCCACCTCTGAATGTTTCTCTTCCTTTATATGACTCCTTCCCTGTCAAGCTTCATTTCTTACATTCTACATCCTTCTGTTAACGATGATATAGAATTTATATTCAAAACATTTTTTTAAAAGACCACCACCACCACTTAAACTTTTAAATTAGATGAACTAGTGTAGACGTTAAACATAGACTTGCCATCTGATCCAGAGACCCCACTTCTAGAAATATACTCAAAAGAACTGAAAGGAGAGAGTCAGATACTACTATATGAATGTTCATAACAGCATTATTTACAATAGTGAAAAGATTTTTAAAAAGTGTCTATCAATAGGTAAATGGACAAACCAAATGTTATGAAATATGATACATGTTACAACATAATGAACTTTGAAATCATGCTAAATGAAATAAGGCTGACACGACAGGAAAATATTTTATGATTGTGATCAGCCATGTGGGAGTCCAGTGACTTAACCACCATGCCACCTGGCCCTCATCTTTTTATTTTTTAATATTTATTTCAATTATATAAGTAATATAGCCACAGTGCCAAAAGTCTGAAAAATAGAAAAAGAAATCAACCAACACAATTCCCATCATTCCAACTTAACAAATAAAATAATCATGGCTATATTTTGGTTTAAATTGATCTGTTTTCAAATTGGTAGTACTGTTACTATTGTTACGTTATCAGAACCTATTGGATTTTCTTCTTTTCCTCCAACTATTCTATCCCCACCTTTGTATAAATTTTCCCCACCTCTGAATGTTTCTCTTCCTTTATATGACTCCTTCCCTGTCAAGCTTCATTTCTTACATTCTACATCCTTCTGTTAACGATGATATAGAATTTATATTCAAAACATTTTTTTAAAAGACCACCACCACCACTTAAACTTTTAAATTAGATGAACTAGTGTAGACGTTAAACATAGACTTGCCATCTGATCCAGAGACCCCACTTCTAGAAATATACTCAAAAGAACTGAAAGGAGAGAGTCAGATACTACTATATGAATGTTCATAACAGCATTATTTACAATAGTGAAAAGATTTTTAAAAAGTGTCTATCAATAGGTAAATGGACAAACCAAATGTTATGAAATATGATACATGTTACAACATAATGAACTTTGAAATCATGCTAAATGAAATAAGGCTGACACGACAGGAAAATATTTTATGATTCAACTTACATGAGTCACCTATGACAGGCATAGACAGAAGGTAGAACATGAATTACCACGGGTTGGGTCGAGGGGCTAGAGTGTTATTTGATGAATGAGGATTCTGTTTGAGACACTAAAAGGGTTCTGGAAAAGGACAGTGTTCATGGCTATATTACACTGGGACTGTAGTTACTGCCACTGACTTGAACACTTTAAAAATTGTGAAAATGGGGACTGACAGGTGGCGTGGTGGTTAAGGTGCTGGACTCTCACATGGCGAAGCACAATTTGCGTCTCAGATCTGGTGGCTTGCTCTCTCACTTTCTTGCTTTCTCTCTCCTTCTCTTGACAAATTAAGAAAAAATATAACAAAATTAAATAAATATTTTTGTGAAAATGGTCAATTCTGTTACTATATTTTACCACAATAAAAAAATACCACCAAAAAAATTAAATGAATTAAAACTGTCATATGTCTCAGTAACTTTGAAAATAAAAACATCAAGAAAATGTACATGGGGCCATCAGATAGCATAGCAGTTATGTCACTGAACTTCCACCAGGTTGAACGTGGAAGTCCTGGACCCAGTGGCTTGAAGATCATGCTGGGCGTGTGTGTATGAGTGCCCAATATCCCAGGAGGAGAATGGAGAAGGGATTGTGGCTTGGCCATCCACCAGGGGAAGGGAAGATGATTTCTCACTCCCTCTCACCATTTCTGTCTCTCTCTCTCTGGGAAGCGCACATACCCTAAGGCAAAAATTTCTTAAAAAAAAAAAAGAAAATCTAAATGTTCTGACATAAAAACATCCTAATGTGTTGATAAATGAATAAACCAAGTTGTTGAGTGATAATATCACACAGTCAATTTGAGTTGAACACACACATATACATATTCTTACAGCTGAATAGAAAACAATGTTTAAAAAATAGAAACTACTTGTTGAAAAATATTCACTTTGTTAGCTAAGTAATGTGACTGAATGTATAAAAGAAAATGAAATTTTAAAAATGTAAAAGAAAAAAATAAAATAGTTAAAATAGAAACTACTTGAAGTATTAGCAGGGGTTACCTTCTTGGAAACGAGTGGTTGAGGAAAAATAGTTGCAGTGTTTGGATTTTTTTTTTTAATTTAAATTTGTTTACATTCAGTGTTTGGAATTTTTACAAGAATGTACTATTTTTATAATTTAATGGAAAAGACTTTCTCTCTCCTTCTCTTGACAAATTAAGAAAAAATATAACAAAATTAAATAAATATTTTTGTGAAAATAGTCATTTCTATGTTACTATATTTTACCACAATAAAAAAATATAACAAAATTAAATAAATATTTTTGTGAAAATGGTCAATTCTATGTTAAAATATTTTACCACAATAAAAAAATACCACCAAAAAAATTAAATGAATTAAAACTGTCATATGTCTCAGTAACTTTGAAAATAAAAACATCAAGAAAATGTACATGGGGCCATCAGATAGCATAGCAGTTATGTCACTGAACTTCCACCAGGTTGAACGTGGAAGTCCTGGACCCAGTGGCTTGAAGATCATGCTGGGCGTGTGTGTATGAGTGCCCAATATCCCAGGAGGAGAATGGAGAAGGGATTGTGGCTTGGCCATCCACCAGGGGAAGGGAAGATGATTTCTCACTCCCTCTCACCATTTCTGTCTCTCTCTCTCTGGGAAGCGCACATACCCTAAGGCAAAAATTTCTTAAAAAAAAAAAAGAAAATCTAAATGTTCTGACATAAAAACATCCTAATGTGTTGATAAATGAATAAACCAAGTTGTTGAGTGATAATATCACACAGTCAATTTGAGTTGAACACACACATATACATATTCTTACAGCTGAATAGAAAACAATGTTTAAAAAATAGAAACTACTTGTTGAAAAATATTCACTTTGTTAGCTAAGTAATGTGACTGAATGTATAAAAGAAAATGAAATTTTAAAAATGTAAAAGAAAAAAATAAAATAGTTAAAATAGAAACTACTTGAAGTATTAGCAGGGGTTACCTTCTTGGAAACGAGTGGTTGAGGAAAAATAGTTGCAGTGTTTGGATTTTTTTTTTTAATTTAAATTTGTTTACATTCAGTGTTTGGAATTTTTACAAGAATGTACTATTTTTATAATTTAATGGAAAAGAATTTAAAAAATAAGGGATCCATATGATACATAAGAGTCAATGAATTCTAAACAAGGCAGATATTTTGTAATGTATTAGGTTATTTCCAGGGACAGAGATTAAATAGTCAAAAATACCAGACTAGGGAACAGCAAACAGTGTAATGGTTACATCATTGGACTCCTACATATTTGACCATGGTTTGAGTCCTGGACCCTGCAACTTAAAACTCATGCTGGGGAGCCAGCAGGTGGCATGGTGGTTGGGGGCACTGGAATCCCACATGGTCAACTGCAGTTCTAGTCCTGGACCAGGCGGCTTGCTTTCTCACTTTCCCTTTCTCTCTTGCTCTGTCCTTCTCTGATCTAGATAAAGTTTAATAAAATAATAATTCTTTAAAAAGAAAAGGAAAGTAAAGAAAACTCATGCTGGGTGCATATGTATATGTGCCCAGGATCCTGAGAGGAGAATGGAGGAGAAGGGATTATGGCGTGGCTATCCCGCCTGGGGGTGATTTCTCACTTTATGTCTTTTTGTCTCTCCAGTGAGTGCACACACCCTACAGCAAAAATCTCTCAAAAACAAATGACTGGGGAACCAGCAGTTAGCGTAATGGCTATGTCGCTGGATTCCCACGTAGTTGACCATGGTTCACGTCCTGGACCTGGTGGCTTAGAACTCACGCCGGGCGTGTGTGCGTGCATGCCCAAGATCCTGAGAGGAGAATGGAGGAGAAGGGATTACGGCGTGACCATCCCCCCTGGGGAGTGATTTCTCACTTTCTGTCTCTCTGTCTCTCTCTCTGTCTGTCCTACGAGAGCACGCGCCCTATAGTGAAAAAAACTCTCAAAAAAAATAAAAAACAAAAACAAATGACTGCACCTTGTATACATTAGCAGGGAGGTATACATACAATTCAGGGGTGATTAAATCATAACACTAATTAAAGTTTTATAACTGTATTACAAAACTCAGATGAAAAAGGGAAAGACTAGTGAAACAGATTCCCTCATAAGGAAGCTAAGACAGTAAGATATAGACAGGGCCAGTAGGGGGCAGGATGGTTAAAGCACTGGATCCCACAAGGTCGAATGCCTGGTTTGAGTCTCAGACCCAACAGATTGAAGAAAAATCACATCAGGTGCATGTGGGTGTGTGCCCCAAATCCTGAGAGGAGAATGGAGGAGAAGGGGTTGCAGGTGCACGTACCCCATAGCAAATTAAAAAACAAAAATATGGACAGAGATAAAACCCTTTTAAAAAAATACCTACATAAAGTTTTTGATAACATCTATACGACATGCACAGTTAACACAGCATTAAGAAATACTGGTCAAAGCACAATCTGATTTAAATAAAGACAGAGTAAAACTTACGTTTCAAAAAGGGCAAAGATAAATAGAACCACAAAAAACAGAATATTGGTGGCTACCACAGCAACTTGATCAATATTCCCTTGGGGAAGCTGAACTTCTGTAGTTGCTACAGATAAATCAGAGAAAATGCATATTACCTATACATCTAATTTTTCTTACAAGATGAAAATATTATAGAAACCGTATGTAGCAAATCCTATGAATAAACACTTAAAATCATTTTTAGGCTTCAAAGTTGTAACAGAATTACTTCTAAAAGTAACAGAATTTATATAACAAATCCTTTTTAAATAGCATTTTAAAATAAAGTGAATTTTCTGCCCAGGAGATAATGCATCCATTCTATTATCTTATACCAGAAATGATAAGTGGAAATGTGGCCCTGTGACTGGAAACAGTTTCTTAAATAAAACTCCCATTTAAATAGCCACATCCGGCTACTGGCTACGGCAGTGAACAGCTGCACCAACTCACATGGGAGCTTGTAATAAACGGAGATTCTCATCATCTCACTAGAATGCCAGACTTAGTCAATAAAAATCAAAATTTTTAAGGGATACCCAGTTTAAATTTGAGGTAAACAATTTATAGCTGTTAGTATAAGTATGTTCTTTTTTTTTTTTATTTGGCCGCCTCAGGTTCCAGGTGGAACTCAGCTGGAGCCTCTGTGTATGTTCTATGTAATATTTAAAATCTAAGTATATGAATGTACCATAGAATATTTGGATCATATTTATACTAAAAAAAATTATTTGCTGCTTATCTGAAATCCAAATTTAAGTGGGTGTGACATACTTACACTAAATGTTATGTGAATTTAACTGGGCATCCTGAAGATCTTCCCTGATCACCCACTGTACTGTCTTCAGAAGCAAAATCCAAGTAAATACCAGACAGAATCATTGGGAAGACTTTGATAATGTTATAGTAATTTAGTAAAATAGGTTAATAGTACCTTCTTCAAAATTAATATTTTTACACTGTCGTCCTGAGTCATCCACACGATGTTCTCTTAGAAAGAAAAACAGAAATATTGTCTCTATGAAATACTGTGTATAGTAGACAAATGGCTGAAATTAATTACTAGCATTCTTTGATTTTACATTCTGAAATAGTTCATTTTACAGGCTTCCAAGTAATGCAGTTATTGCTAATGAGAGATATAAATAATAAACTTAAAAAGACAGACAATACAACTCTTACATAAAATGAAAAAAATAAGGCAATTCATCAAAAATCATGCACAAATCTTAGTATTTGAAGCTCTTCAGTGATTTTAAAATATTAGTTATACGTATTTTCAGAATACTAGATAAATCACTCTAAAGAAATACAATGTATTATAAACTACAGAAGATAAGATACAATATATACAAATAACTTATATTTAGGATTGATACTAAATCATTAGTCTACTTAAAATGTTGCTTTTGGGGCCAGCAGTGGCATAGTAGTTACAGTGCTGGACGTCCCCGACCCAGTGGCTTGAAATTCACACCAGGTATACATGCATGCCCAAAATCTCTAGAGGAGAAAGGAGAAGGGACTGTGGTGTGGCCACGCCCATGAAGGGTTATTTCTCTCTTTCTCTCTCTCTCTCTGTCTCTGTGTCTCTGGTGAGTGCACATACCCTATAGTTAAAAATCTCTTTAAAAATGGTTGCTTTCATAGAAACATACAGTTAGTGAATCAAGACCAAATCCTAATCTTCCTCATGATCTGTTCTCATTTATCAGGCTGTCTATTATTTCAGTGGTCAGTAGTACATGCTTTAGATGATCAAATAAATGAGCACAACTATAGACTTCAAAAACCAAAAAGAAACTTCAGAAAGATAATTATCCTGTAACAATGACAAAAGTTATTAAATGTCACCATCTGCAAAAATAGTTTTATAATTTCTGTTTAATTACCTTAATATAGTAAAGATCAGAATAATATTTAAAACTCCCAGGAGGGCGCCAAGTAGAACAGGTGCGGTATACATGTTTATCTGCAGCTTAATCAGATCCCATGTCACGCCCTTTTCTCCAATGAGCACAAAGCAAGTCTGAAAAACTTATTAAAATAAAATGTACCACGGATAAATTAGATGAGCAGCAGAGTCTAAAAACCTATTAAAGATACTTACTATGCTACCTGATGGCCCAAATGAGGAATTCTTTAAAATGCTTTCGGTCTAGCCTCAGGGGCACAGGTGGGGCAGGCACCGCTATGTGGTGCTGGTGGCCATATGGGAAGATCCAGGTTTGCATTCCAGAGGATCAGTTGTTATCCTGGCTGACTACAGGGCTGAGATAAGGAGTAAGGTCTGAGGACCCTGTCAGAAATGTCTGTCTCCTTCCCTTTCCCCAGTTCTTTCTCTTTCAGGGTATAAGTAAGCCTTAAAATACAGAAAAATAAAATGCAGGCCAGCTGGTGACATGGAGGTTAAGGTAGCTGGATCCCATATGGCTGACGGCATGGTTTGAGTCTCAGATCAGGTGTGCATGTACGAGTGTGCCCAAAATCCTGGGAGGAGAATGGAAGAGAAGGGATTACGGCGTCGCCATCCCCTCTGGAGAAGGATTTCTCACTTTCCCTTTCTTCCAATCTCTCTTTGAAGAGGGTACATGCCTTATAACAAAACTAAAAAAGAAAAGTAATAAAAAGCTTGGGCTGGGGGCAAGTAGGTTGCATGGTGGTTAGGGCACTGACTCCCACATGGTCGACCATGGTTTGAGTCCTGGACCCAGTGGCTTGAAACTCAAGGCAGGTACATGTGCGAGTGTGCCCAAAATCCTGAGAGGAGGAGGGATTGCAGTGTGGTCATGCCCCCCCACCTCCGGCGGGGGGGAGATTTCTCTCTATAACAGACATTTCTCTCAAAAAAAAAAAGCTTGGGCCAGCCCATGGCCTGGTGGATTAAGCAGCTGAATCCCACACAGCTGACAGCACAGTTTGAGTCCAGCACCCAGCCGCTTGAGGTACACACAGCGTGCATGTACATGCATACGTGCATACCCAAATCCCAAAGGAGAGGGAGAGAGAGAGGATTGCGGCCATGACCGTGCTCCATGGGGGGATGCACTTTTGCTCTCTCTCCCTTCTCTCTTTTTCCTCACCAGCAAATGTACATGCCCTCTGGCAATTTTTTTTTAATGCTTTTAAGGTGGTCAATAATATTTAACGAGAACTCTACAGCAGGTACTGAATGCCAGATACAGAGGGTGGTAAATATTAATAAAAAAGACCCAGACCATATCTTCATGTATTTTACAGTATGGTGATAAGATTCAATTGTTCGGGGCTGGTAGGTGGTGTGGTGGGTAAGGGCACTGGACTCCCACATGGCCGACTGTGGTTCGAGTCCTGAAACTGGTGGCTTGCTTTCTCACTTTCTCTCTCTCTCTCTCATTCTGTTCCTCTCTGGTTAAATTTAAATAAATAAACAAACAATAAATAAATGAAATAATTAAATGTTTTTTAAAATTCCATTCTTCTTTTCTTCTCTTTTTATTTCTTCAATTTGCTAGAAAGTATGTCCACTTGCCAGAGAGAAAGAGAAAAGGAGAGAAAAAGAGAAAATAAGAAAGAATCCCCCATGGGAGATGGCCATGCTGCAATCCTTTCTTCTCATTTCTCTTGTCGGGAGGATATACACACACCCGGAGGGTTTCTCAGGCTGCTGGGTCCAGGATGTGAACTGCAGGGTCAGCCATGTGGGATCCAGCTACATTAACCACCATGCCACCAAGTTGGTCCCACCACCAGCTGGTCCAAGATTTAACTCTTATGTTTGTTCCAGAATACTAAACTGAAATACTAGATTTTGTTGAATGATGCATTAAGAGTTTCTTCTGGTGAGCCCTTTTTTTTTTTTTTTTGGACAATAGAAGAAAGTTATGGAAACTGATGGTGGTACTGGGTTGGTTTGAAGCTGATAGTATTCATAACTGCAATATTTAAAATGTCAATCAATACATGCTTTTTTCATTGTTATTCTAGGCAAAAAAAAAAAGACTAATTTTTCATTATTCACTTAGGAGAAAATTAATTTTCATTAAGGAAGTATTAAATCTCATTTTTAAAATACTTTTAAAAGGATGAAAGTTTCAGAAGAAGACAGTAAGACTTAGAAAGCACTCCCAGTGGGGATGGTCATGTCACAAACCCTTTTCTACATTTTCCTCATGGGATTTTTGGGCGTGCATGCACACATGTGCCTGGCAAGTTTTTCGAGCAAACACGACCAGGAGTCAAACTGTAGTCAGTCACATGGATCAAGCCACCTTCACTACCACGGCCCCATAAAAACTCTCATTTTCTTTGACCTCAGTAAAGTGTTCAAGGAATGGGCAAAGGATTAAAGAGTAAAGAACTGTTTATAGTTTTTGTCAAATCCTTCAGTAGAAATAATTTTGGTTTTTTCTTTTTGTTTTGTAAAAATTTTATTTTTAATAAACAGAAAAAATTTAATTTTTGCAGAAATGTCAAGCTAAATGATTGTTTGACAGAGTCAGACACAGGTTTCAACCTCAGATTTCCCATTACTGTCTGAGTGACTTAGGACAATTTATTCCTCATCTGTGAAAATGGACTAAAGCACTTAATGCAGAGGGTTAGTGTCAGGTTCAAAGAAGCCTAACCTCACTGCTAGATTGAAGAATGTTAACTTTGGGACCAACAGATAGCATAATAGTCACATCGCTGAACTCCCACAAAGTTGACTATGGTTCGAGTCCTGGACCTGGTGACATAAACTCATGCTGGACACATGTTGCATGTGTGACCAAGACCCCTAGAGGAGAATGGAGGAGACGGGACTGTGGCGTGGCCATCCATCCTGGGTAGGGGGTGATTTCTTGCTTGCTTTCTCTCTGTCTGTCTCTGTCTCCAGTGAGCACATATAATCTCTCTTAAAAAAAAAAAATTAGTTTCTCTCCCTTCCCCTTCAGGTAGGAGGGTTTTTTAAAGAATTATTTTATTTATTTTAATTTGACCAGAGAAGGATGGAGGTGGGGGCGGGGAGAGAGAGAGAGAAGGGAAGCCACCAGGTCCAGGACTTCCTTTTAACCCCCACCCCCCCTGCCAACCCCCAGCTAGCAGGTCTTTTTTTTTTTTTAATTATTTTATTTATATATTTTAATTTGACCAGAGAGGGACAGAGTGAGAGAGAGAGAGAGAGTGAGAAAGCAAGCCACAGGTCTGGGACTTAAACTGTAGTCAGCCATGTGGGAGTCAAGCATCCTTAACACCACACCACCTGCTAGGCCCACTGGGGGGTTTTAATACTTCAATTTCATTTAACATTCAACCTGAAAAGTTTTCCCAATTCAAATTCAAGTAATGACAAGTGAAGAACACCTACCTGGACCTAGAATAAAACCTAATGCTTGACATGCACTTATATTTGCCATGGAACTGGTTCTCTCCTGAAGGGAAGTAGCACCAGCAACATATGATCTGACAACTGCTACATTTCCTAAAAAAGACAATAATCCAAAGGAAAAGAAAATATTCTTCATGTTATAAAATCCAACTTAATTTGGCTTTATGCAGAAGAAGAAATAGTGGTCAACAGTATGAGGGATTCTTCAAATAGTAGATGGAAAAGATATATTATGAAAAAACAATGCATGGATTTAAAAATCTTTGTACCACATTAACTTGTACTTTAATTCCATTTTTCCATGAACTCTTTAAAGTCTTCTCATAAGGTTGCTGCTTCTTATTTATGACCATACAAAACATGTAACATATTTTAATTAAGCAAATGCATCAATTAAACATGGTATTTGAAGTAATATAAAAACAATTACATACTTAAATGAATGAAAAATTATACTATAAGAATATCAAACTTTCTTATTATTAAATACCAAGAAACCAATAAGAAAATGGAACACTACTGATTGCTACAACTTTTTTTTTCTAAGACAGACTTTTGTTGTAGGGCATGTGTGCTTACTGGAGAGAGAGAGAGAGGCAGAAAGTGAGAAATTCCCCCCGGGGGGATGGCCACACAGCAATCCATTCTCCTCTCGGGACTTTAGGCACACATGCACATGCACCCAGAGTGATTTTCAAGCTGCCAGGTCCAGAACTTGAATGGTGGTTGACTAGGGAGTCTAGTGACATAAGTGTATAAGTGTTATGCCATCTGCTCGTCCCAGCTGCAACTATTTTTAAAAGAAAGGTTTCATAGGACCAGCAAATGGCATAATGATTACATCACTGGATTCCCACATGGCCAACCACGGAGTCCTGGATCTGGAGGCTTAAAACTCATGTCAGGTACATATGCATGTGTGTGCAAAATCCCACAAGAAGAATGGAGGAGAAGGTACCGTGGAGTGGCCATACCACTGGGGAGTGATTTCTTGCTTTATGTCTCTCTCTCTGGAGAGTATGCATGCCCTATAGCAAAAATTTCTCTCTCAAACAAACAAACAAAAGGTTTCACAAATTCTGTATGTACAGTCCTATAAGAGGAAAAAAAAAAGAAAAACTGCCAACTAACACTTTAATTCAAAAATTTTATTGAGCATTTGAACAGAATAACTGTTCAAGAGATGCTGCTAGGGTTGCCGAATATTAAAAAAAACTATTATAAAAATAAATTTTAAAAAGTAATAATAAAAAAAATAATTCTTTCAAAAAAATTACCACCTGGTTTGTAGGAGAGGATGAAAACAGTGCAAGACTATAAGTAAGTGCCAGAAACATGTCAGAAAAGAGATCTGTTAAGGGGCAGTGTAGCCTAAGAAGGTTTCTGAAAGATGCGGAACTTGAACTCAGCGTTGAAGGACAGAGAATGATGGACACAGCTGACAGAAACCATAGGTAGTGGGAACATTATGAGCAAAGGCAAAATGGCAGAAAAGATTAGGCTGCCGCAATGAGAAATGTGTACGTGGACATGTGGGAGATGAGATCAAGAGGCAGTGAAGCCAGGTGAGAGAGGGCCGTAAACGTCAGGCTGACTGGGCATGTGACTCAGCCCAACGCACACGCACAAACATCTTACCTGCTCCAAAGCCCACCAAGGCACGCGCGATCAGCATGTAGTACTTATTATGAGAGGCCGGGAGGTGGACATATGCATAGAGGCAGTTGGCTACCACCGAAATGAAGATGGAGACAATAAGAGGTTCTTTTCTTGGTCTATAATTAGACCATAAACCAAACAGAAGTGAAGCTACCATTTGGCCAAGACTATATGAAGCGATAACCCAGCCCAAAAAACTTGCATCAGCTGTCTGGTCAATCTGCAGGAAAAACAAAACAAAACAGTGTTTTAAGAAGTGTTAGCCAAGGAAAGTTTAAAATCTAAATCCATCTGTCTGACCATGTACAATGTTCTATAAAGAAAAAAATAACAACCCTAACACATAGGTTTTTATAACAATATTACTTACAGGAAAGGATTCAAACTTCTGATAATAAATGAAATGTATTAACAATTCACTGTATGCAAGAAAAAATTCTTGAGAAGCTTCATCTTTTAGAATGATTATACAAATTTTGGGTTCATAAAAGATCTTACTGAAGGGACCAGCAGTTGGTGTAATGGCTATGTCGCTGGACTCCCATGTAGTCAACCACAGTTCGAGTCCCGGACCCAGTGGCTTAAACTCATGTCGGGGGTGTGTGTGTGTGCATGCCCAAGATCCTGAGAGGAGAATGGAGGAGAAGGAATTGCAGGGGGTGATTTCTTGCTTTCTGTCTCTCTCTGTCTTTCTGGTGAGCACACACACCCTATAGCAAAAATTTCTCCAAAAAAAAAAAAAGTATAAAAAAAAAACTTACTAAAAAAAGTCATACACTGTATATAGTATATATAGTAATATTGTCATAACTAATATGAACTGCTTTTTAATTCTTATAAATACAGTTCAGATCAACCTAAAGAGGCTGGGTATGGTGGCTCATAACTGTTATCATAGCTAGCTGAGAGGCTGGGGTAACAGAATCATGAAGCAGTGAGACCCTGTCAAAACTAAGTCCACCTTTTTTTAACCCTCCCCCTTTCTCTTATTAAAAATAAATAAATAAAAATTAAAATAGAAACAAAAATAAAACCCCAAAGTGCTTGATACTGAATTTCCAAACATAACAATATTGACAAAGTCAGAATTCTAGAAGCATCAATGCTTTGCTATGGGAACTTAGATATGACTGTGGTGTTCCAAGCTTCCTCAACTATTTACTTACAGATGATTACTTATGCATTCTATTAAGACGCACTGAAGCCTTCTCTATAACAACAACAACAACAAAAATTGTGCTAGGCAATAGGAATACAAACATGAGCAAACACAGTTCCTGCCATCAAGGATTTCCCCAGCCAGGTTCTACTTGTCTGGTTCTGAAAAATCCTCGCCTGTAAGGCCATCCCTGTGGGCATGGTAGTTAAGGGAGCCACATCCTCATGGCCAACGGCTGGCTCAAGTCCCTACTCTGGCGGCTTGAAAAACGTGCTGGGCATGTGTGTGTGCGTGCTGAAAATCCAACAGGATGGAGAAATGGAGAAGGAATTATAGCGTGGTTATGTCCCACTGGGAGGTGCTTTCTCCCTTTCCTTCTCCTCTCTTCTCTCTGCCTCCCTGTCTGTCTGCTCTGGTGAGCACGTGTGCCTCCTAGCAATTAAAAAAAAAAAAAATCTGATTAGCTTGGAAAATAAGTAGCATGTTTTAATTCTTCATCTGCCAAATGGGGATAACTTTGTAGGGTTGTTATAAGAATTATTTGAGGGGGAGACCAGCAATTAGCATAATGGCTATGTTGCTGGACTCCCACGTAGTCGACCGTGGTTCATGTCCTGGACCCAGTGGCTTAAAACTCACGCCGGGCGCGTTTGCATGCATGCCCAAGGTCCCAAGAGGAGAATGGAAGAAAAGGGATTGCGGCGTGGCCATCCCACCTGGGGGGTGATTTCTCTCTTTCTGTCTCTCTCTCTCTCTCTGTCTGGCGAGCGCATGCACCTATAGCAAAAACCTCTTCAAAAAAACAATTATATTTAAGCTCCTGTTCAGTCTTACTAAAAAAAGTCATACACTGTATATAGTATATATAGTAATATTGTCATAACTAATATGAACTGCTTTTTAATTCTTATAAATACAGTTCAGATCAACCTAAAGAGGCTGGGTATGGTGGCTCATAACTGTTATCATAGCTAGCTGAGAGGCTGGGGTAACAGAATCATGAAGCAGTGAGACCCTGTCAAAACTAAGTCCACCTTTTTTTAACCCTCCCCCTTTCTCTTATTAAAAATAAATAAATAAAAATTAAAATAGAAACAAAAATAAAACCCCAAAGTGCTTGATACTGAATTTCCAAACATAACAATATTGACAAAGTCAGAATTCTAGAAGCATCAATGCTTTGCTATGGGAACTTAGATATGACTGTGGTGTTCCAAGCTTCCTCAACTATTTACTTACAGATGATTACTTATGCATTCTATTAAGACGCACTGAAGCCTTCTCTATAACAACAACAACAACAAAAATTGTGCTAGGCAATAGGAATACAAACATGAGCAAACACAGTTCCTGCCATCAAGGATTTCCCCAGCCAGGTTCTACTTGTCTGGTTCTGAAAAATCCTCGCCTGTAAGGCCATCCCTGTGGGCATGGTAGTTAAGGGAGCCACATCCTCATGGCCAACGGCTGGCTCAAGTCCCTACTCTGGCGGCTTGAAAAACGTGCTGGGCATGTGTGTGTGCGTGCTGAAAATCCAACAGGATGGAGAAATGGAGAAGGAATTATAGCGTGGTTATGTCCCACTGGGAGGTGCTTTCTCCCTTTCCTTCTCCTCTCTTCTCTCTGCCTCCCTGTCTGTCTGCTCTGGTGAGCACGTGTGCCTCCTAGCAATTAAAAAAAAAAAAAATCTGATTAGCTTGGAAAATAAGTAGCATGTTTTAATTCTTCATCTGCCAAATGGGGATAACTTTGTAGGGTTGTTATAAGAATTATTTGAGGGGGAGACCAGCAATTAGCATAATGGCTATGTTGCTGGACTCCCACGTAGTCGACCGTGGTTCATGTCCTGGACCCAGTGGCTTAAAACTCACGCCGGGCGCGTTTGCATGCATGCCCAAGGTCCCAAGAGGAGAATGGAAGAAAAGGGATTGCGGCGTGGCCATCCCACCTGGGGGGTGATTTCTCTCTTTCTGTCTCTCTCTCTCTCTCTGTCTGGCGAGCGCATGCACCTATAGCAAAAACCTCTTCAAAAAAAAAAAAAAAAAAAAAGAATTAGCAAGTGGCATGGTGGTTAAGGCGCTGGACACTCCCACATGGCAGACCACGGTTCAAGTCCTGGGCCTGGTGGCTTACTTTTGCTCTTTCTCTCTTTCTTTGGTCAAATTAAAATAAATGAATAAATAAAATTAAATAATTTTTAAAAAAAGAATTATTTGGGACCAGCAGTTAGCGTAATGGCTATGTAGCTGGACTCCCACGTAGTCAACTGCAGTTCGAGTCCCGGACCCGGTGGCTTAAACTCATGCCGGGCATGTGTGTGTACATGCCCAAGATCCCGAGAGGAGAATGGAGGAGAAGGGATTGCGGCGTGGCCATCCCCCCTGGGGGGTGATTTCCTGCTTTCTATCTCTCTGTCTTTCTCTGTCTGGCGAGCGCATGTGCCCTATAGCAAAAACCTCTCCAAAAAAAATATATTATTTGAGCCTACACATGTACAGTGCTTAGAACTATGTCGGTATATACAAACTATATAAAAACAGTATTTCCTATTATTTTCTTTAATTACTGTGTCAGCTTATTACCACGTTTTATTACTTTACCTCATGCATAAGTATTCCCAGTACTCCCTAGGAATAACCTATCATTCAAAATCTTGGTTTTGACAATGTGAGTCTTTATGAATATTACGGCTACCTCTGGGCAGCACGACATCACTTGACTGATGCCTATCTGTCAATCAGCACCAGGAAGTAAGATTCATAGTAGCACCAAACTCCTTTTTGACAGGGTATTTACTGTGTGTGTGTGGGGGCGGGTATTTTAGAGGAGTGGAGAAGAGGGTTTGGGTAGGTTTTCTTTTTCACAGGTAGTCTTTAAGCTAAGTAGTATTTGACAACATACTATCATAAAGTGCTAGTAGCCTTAAATTAAGAATGAAAAACATTTAAGGTAGTAGGTCACATAAAACTGTGGTTAAGAATCAGGTTTTCATTTCAGATAGGCTTCTGCCATTTTCTTGCATGACCTTGGGCAAGCTACCTCTCTTCTCTGAGCCCAAATTCTTCACCTGTCTAACAGGAGGGACAATAAACACTCCACAAGGTAGTTATAAAAATTCAAAGATGATGTCAGTGTGGGCCAGCCAGGTGGCATGGTGGTTGAGGTGGCTAGATCCCATCTGGCAAACTGTGTAGTTCCTGTCCCAGATCAGGCAGCTTGGAAAAGAGGAGAATGGAGAAGGAATTACAATGTAGTCATTGCCTCTGGTGGGTGTTCTCTCACTTTTTCTGTGGTCCAAGTGCTGAACCTGGCAGCTTGAGAATCACAACAGATAGGGACCAATGGATGGTATAATGGCTATGTCGCTGGACTACCATGTAGTTGACTGTGGTTTGAGTGCCAGACCCGGTGGCTTAAACTCACACTGGGCATGTGTGCGTGCGTGCCCAGGATCCCAAGGGGAGAATGGAGGAGAAGGGATTGCGGTGTAGCCATCCTCCCCAGGAGGTTATTTCTCACTTCCTCTCTCTGTGTCTCTATCTCTGTCTATCTCTCTGGCAAGCATATGTACCCTATGGCAAAAAAATTGTTTTAAAAAAGTCAATACTTAATATATCACAGATATCATTTTTAATCACTAAATATTTATCAAATATGTCTGGTATTTTTGTTGAAACTGTTTCACCATCCTAATATTTTAGAAGGAGAGTTAAGTAAACTCTGTAAACACAAAGGGATATAAAAATAGAAAAGCTTTCACAGATAGTTTTTGAGAGGAGGTGGCATTAGAGCAAAGCCCTGAAGAATAATAAAAGATAGTGAGGAAGGAGCGAGGAAGGCGAGGAGAGAGAAGGAATAATGGAGGAGAGAAAAGCATACTAGAAAAACAAACAAGAAGAAAAACGTATAAACATCTGAAGAGCCTGCATTCATCCAAGTAAATGTTTCATAAATTGTTGGCTTTATATCTTCATAATATGGGCCAAGAGTTAAGATCTAGTCTAAAATACACACACATGTACATTAGCACTGGCGAAAACCCCCACATAAGGAACAAGATGATAAAAAAGAATTTACAAAAGAATTTAAGTAGTTAGAGCTAAAAGGAATGCTAGGACAGAGAAATGTCATGGAAGATAAGAGCTGGTTTAGGAAGTAGGGGACAAGACACAATGTCAAAGCTATCCAGACCTAAAATAAGCACTGAAATGTATCTATTGATCAGCAACTAAGTCATTGGAGATCTTTTTTTTTTTTTTTTAGAGGTTTTGTTTTGTTTTTGCCTTAGGGTGAGTGCACTAGAGAGAGAGACAGAGACAGTGAGAAGGAAAGTGAGAAATCACCCACCAGGGGGGATGGATATGCCACAATCCCTCTTCTCCATTCTCCTCCTGGGATCTTGAGCATGCACGCACATGCACCCGGCATGACCTTGAAGCTACCAAGTCCAGGACCTGAAACTGTGGTCGGCCACGTGGAAGCAACATAACCACTACGCCATCTGCTGGTCCCACTCATTGGAGATCTTAACAGGAGCAATTTCAGAGTAGCAGAAGAGTTAATCAGATAATACCAAGTTAAGAAGTGACTAGGAGGTTAGAAAATACAGAGCAAGTCTTTAAGAACCTTAAGTGAAATACTATTATAGACAAATCACATAGCCAGTTTACACACTGATTGTACTAAGTTCATTCCCGGAGACTTAAGACAGAATTTACAGGACTTGATGATCAATTTATGTCAAGGTACCTTCCAAGGTTACATCTTCCTGTCACCCACTCTTCCCCTTCTAGTAATCACAGCACCCAAAACATTTATTAATTATCCTTTTCATTAGGTCCCTCATAACCCAAATTAACTCTATAAAAAAGTATAAAATCATTACACAGGCACAACTGTACATTTTGGGAATTCAGATTATGTCTAGTTTAGTTTCCTTTTTATTGGGGGGTGGTAGTGACAGAATGTTTTAAGTTGGTGACCACGTATCTACATTTGCCTGGGACTGGCTGTAAACGTATTTTCACATCAGAGTGTTCTGATTGCACAGTAAAGCATATGACCACCTTACTTCTAAGCCTCTTGCAAGGAACTATTTTCTCAAGTTATTCAAGATTAAACCAAAGACTAGCAAAGAGATGCTCTAGAACGTGCTAAACTATATAAGTTACTACTACTACACTTACTTAGAAGAACTGAGGGCACCACAGGTGGTGGTGTGGTTAAGGTGCTGGACTCGCACATGGCTGACTAGTTCAAGTCTTGGACCTGGTGGTTTGCGCTCTCACTTTCTCTCTCTCTCTCTCTCTCTCTCTCTCTCTGGTGAGCAGATGTGCCCTATAGCAAACTTAAAATAATAATAATAATAGTAATAAATTAAATAAATATATTTTTAAAACAGAATTGAAGTGTACAAACCTTTTGGAGATATGGCCATATAGAGATTATCACAATAGAAAATCCTGTGAAGAGGAAAACTTGGTTATTTATTTTATAATAATTTAATCACAATTACAGATATAATTTCATAAACTACATCATGGATATTAAAAATAGAATTCTAGACCTACAAATTTATGCAGACAAATGTCTATTTTATATCAAGCTAAGAGATTTTTCATTATCCAAAGGAAAATAAATATTAAAAGTTTGAAAAGAACATATAGTTATAGTCCCTGACCATAATTAATACCACAAAAGCAGAGAACAAATTTCTTCTCACTCACGTGCTTTTACTGTAAATGGAAATGATTGAAAGCTTTGTTGAGTGTTTATAGCAGAAATGAACAGAGGAATGGCCACTTTGTAAGACAGGAAGTGCCAGGCTCCTAGCCTATGTTATTTGAGAAAGACTGATTGAATGTAGGGAAGACTGGAAAGGAAAATAGTCATCTAAAGGGGACAGTGGCCAGGATTAGAACCAGGATTATTTCCGCTGGCTTTCACTGCTCTAGAACTGTAATAATAAACTCCAATCGTATTTGTAAATTTTAAATGTTAGGCATATCCAATAGAAATTTTATAAGGCCTATTTTTTAATAAGGCCTATTATTTTTTTTTTGAATATTTCTGCCATAGGGCATGTGTGCTCTATGGGGAGACAGAGGGAGATAGGGAGAGAGAGAGTGAGAAATCACTGCCCGGGGGATGGCTATACCTCAATCCCTTCTCCTCCATTCTCATCCTGGGATTTAGGGTGCACACACGTATGCTGCCTAGAATGATTTTCAAGCTGCCAGGGCTGGAATTTGAACTGCGGTCAGCCATGTGGGAGTCCAGTGCCATAACCACTATGCCAATAAGGCCTATTTTTCTTTCTTTCAAAGAATTATTTAATTTTATTTATTATTATTTTTTTTCCCTTTAACTTTTATCTACATTTATTTTATGCTGAATTTATTCCCATGCCATAAGTTTTTGTTTCTTCTTCTGGGATATCTTTTTCTTCTGTGTGACTTCCTCTTCCGGTTTAGGAACAATTTGCTCCTTTTCAGTGAGGATCATCTCGATGTGGCAGGGGGAGCTCATATATGGGTTAATCTGCCCATGAGCTCTGTACGTACGACGGCACATCTTGGGTGCCTTGTTCACCTGAATGTGTTTTGCTCAATGTCCAGAGAGTCTACATCTAACCCCTTAAGTTCAGCATTACTCTCCACGTGTGTAAGCAGGTGCAGCAAAAATCACTCTTTGAGTCACTGACCTTGTGTCTAGCCCACTGTTTAGCCTGGGCACATCTACCAACTCCACCATTGTAATGACAGAATGGCACACACTGCTTCTGTGAAGTGACATCTTTCAGATACTTGGTGGCTTTTCATATATGCATACCCTCGATGGCCTGGGCAGTTTCACGAGTGTTCTATTTTTTTTTGGAGAGGTTTTTGTTATAGTGTGTGCGCTCGCCAGACAGACAGAAAGCGAGAAATCACCCCCCAGGGGGGATGGCCTCTCCACAATCCCCTCTCCTCCATTCTCCTCCCGGGATCCTGGGCACGCACGCACATGTGCCCAGCATGAGTTTTAAGCCACCAGGTCCAGGACGCGAACCGCGGTCGACCACATGGGAGTCCAGCGACACAGCCATTACGCTAACTGCTGGTCCCACGAGTGTTCTTAAAGTGAACACAAAGATTTGAACCTCTTGACTTGCATGACTTTGTGGAGTTCTCTGGGTCAAGTGAATAGCGAACCAGTTTCAAAGATCACCTCAGGCCACTATACTTCAGCAGATGGCTTGGTGGTTAAGGCGCTGGACTGCCACATGGCCAAGTGCGGTTCGAGTGCTGGTCCTGGCAGTTTGCTCTCTCACTTTCCTTCTCTCTCTCCCTCTGTCTCGGTCTCTCTCTGATCAAATAAAGATACAATAATAATAACAAATAAAATTAAAATAAATAATTCTTTTAAAAAAAGCCCATACTTCTCCAAAGATACACAAATGGTCATAGACACATGAAAAGATGCTCAACATCACTAATCATTAAGGAAATGCAAATCAGAACCATTCTGAGGTATCCTCTCATATCCACTAAGATGGGCACTATCAGAGCAACAGAAAATAAGTACTGGACATGATGTGGAAAATTGGAACCCTGCCTGTCAATAGGAATGTAACATGGTGTAGCTGCTACAGAAAACAGTATAACAGTTCCTCCAGAAATTAAAACTAAAACCATCATATGGTCCAGCAACTTCACTCGCGTGTACACCCAGAAGAACTGAAAGCATGATCTTACAAAGGAATTTTCACACCCACGTCCAGAACAGTACTATTCACAATAGTCAACAGGAGGTTGAGTCCTGGACCTAGTGGCTTGGAAAATACACTGGGCTTGGCAGCAGGTGGTATGGTGGTTAAGGCATTGGACTCCCATGTGGCCAACCATGGTTTGAGTCCTGGACCTGGCAGCTTGTTTTCTCACTTTCCCTCTCTCTGGCTAAATTAAAGTAATAAGAATAAATAAAATAAAATAAAATAAATCATAAAAAAAGAAAAACACACTGGGCATATGTGCACAATTTCCCAATAAACTTTTTAAAAGCCCCTGGTACTTCATAGCATTGAACTTACAAATGATAAGATGGTAAATTTTGTTATGCATCTTTAGCACAATGAAAGAATTTTATAAATTAAATGAGGTTAAAATACGACACTTATCTGAATTCTTAAATTTATGTATAATTTCTAATACTTACCTACACTGCTGATAAACATTGTAAGGTAAAGGATTCTAATAGATCTCCATCGGCTCTTGTAATGCTCTTCAGTTTCTATAATGTCCCATTCTCTGAGTGTAAAGAAGAAAATTCAAGTAGTATAAATTTATTGCAGTATTTTTTTAGAGAATTTTTTAAACTTTATTTATTTGTTTATTTCAGTTTGACCAGAGAGGGGGAGAGAGAGACAGACAGACAGAGAGAGAGAGAAAATAAGTGAGAAAGCAAGCCACCAGGTCAAGGATCCAAACCATCGTCAACCATGTGGGAACCCAGCACCTTTAACCACCATGCCACCTGCCGACCCCCTGCAGTATTAACTTTATGTATTAACAGTTTTACTTTCACTGTCCTGAATTCATGAAAATTATTTGAGAGAGGAAGAATTTAGTAATGTTGGTTTTTGCTATATTCATTTATCTATGACTGGCAAATTTTTTAATTTCTATGGATTGTATTTATGCATCATGGTACACAGAAACATAGGAGACCCAAAGCAGGTTAAAAAGCTAAAATGTGGGCCAGTTGGTAGCCTGGTGGTTAAGGCAGCAAGATCTCACATGGTAGACTGTGTGGTTTGAACCCCAGATATGGCAGTGTGAAAAACAGACTGGAAATGTAGGCATGAGTGCTCAAAATCCCCAAAGAAGAAATGGAAGAGAAAGGACTGTGGCATGAACATCTCCCATGGTGGTGGTGGAGGGGTGTGCTTTCTCACTTTCTCTCTCTTTCTCTGTGAACACACACATACCCTCTAGCAAAGTAAGAATAATTTTTTCACAAAGCAGTTATTTTACTATTTTGGAGATTCTCAAACGTATTAAGACTACTGAAAACTGTTAAACTAACAAAATGAATAAACTATGAAAAGATAAACTAGCTACAAAAATTTGATGTTGACACATGGAATGCGCTGCTACTAAGAATGAAAAGGTAATTACTGTCATCATTACGACATGCTCTACTTGATGAGAGCATATTCACTTGACTTTAGGAGACTGGATTAGTATTACATTTTTAGTAAATTTGTTTTATTTTCTGGAGATCAGAAATCAAAAGTTAAATCACATAATAAGAGCTATCATTGGGCTAGCCCTGTGGCCTAACAGTTAACGCAGTTGGATCCCACATGACTGACTGTATTGTTGACTCCTGGCTTTGGCAGCTAGAAAAACACACAGGATCTGTGTGCATGTGTGCCCAAATTCTGACAAACTGAAGAACAGAGAAGGGACTGCAGCATGATCATGCCCCACCGAGGGCACGTGTTCCCCTCTCCCTCTTTCTGTGTCTCGTTCTGGTAAGTGCATGTGCTTTCTAGAGAAGACAAAAACATAAACAAAACAACATATCATTAAAAGCAGCCTGGAATTGGTCAAATAATTATTTTGCTTGGATATTATCTAAGCCAAGGGACTGAGAAGTCTCAATACATTACTTCATTGTTTTTAAAATGTCACAAAATCACCTGCTTCACTGACTTCAACTTGATTGAAAATCAGTTAGAAGTAATACAGGTGCAAAGTTGTGCTACACCATACTGGAGCCACATGGGCGATCCAGGTTTGGATCACAGGTTGACCTGAACCCAGCACCAGTGCTTGCCTGTGATCCTGCTGGCTAAGAGGTTCAGGGGAGGTTGACCACATAGCAAGACCCTATCAAAGGTACATATCTCCCTCTCTCATGAAAGAAGTAAAATAAAAATGTAAAAAGAAAAAAGAAAACTTTTCTTTTTTTCATTTAAGAGCAATTTTGGCTACAGGGAACATGCGCTCACCAGAGAGAGAAAGAGAGAGAGAGAGAGAAAGCAAGAAATCACTCCCCAGGGGGGACAGCCATGCTGCAATCCCTTCTCCTTCGTTATCCTCTCGGGATTTTGAGCATGTACACACACGTGCCTGTTGTGAGTTTTAAGTCGCCAGGTCTGGGACTCGAACCATGGCATGGCAACTTTCACCTCCTATATATTATACTGGGATATTCTCAATATAACCCATGTGACACTTCTGCAAAAATGTTTAACTAGGATCTATTCAGAAAGAAACAGTCCACAAATCCAGAATGTAAGATCTCCTGTAGAAAAAATGGACTCAAAAGAGTCAATGTTAACAAGAACATAGATAGGTCAGAGGATAGTATTATGTTGAGAGAGCCTAAAAAGACATAACAATGCATAAACAGTGATTTACTGGGACCAGCAGGTGGCATGGTGGTTAAGGTGCTGGACACTCCCATATGGCTGACCATGGTTTGAGTCCTTGAACTGGTGGCTTGCTTTCTCCTTTTCCCTCTCTCTCTCTCTCTGTCTCTCTCTGGTCAAATAAAAAGAAATGAATGAATAAATAAATAAATAATTCTATAAAATAAAATAAAAAAAAAAAAGTGATTGACTCTCCTTTCTTGTTTCTTTTTTTAAAAAGGATGTAAAATACAGGGGCCGGTAGGTGGCATGGTGTTTAACAGTGCTAGACTCTCACATGGCCGACCACAGTTCGAGTCCCAGACCTGGCAATTGGCTTTCTCACTTTCTCGCTCTCATTCTCTCTCACACACACTCTGTCCTTCTCTGGTCAAATTAAAAAAATAAAATGGAATAAATAAACTTAAAATTAAAAATAATTCTTTTTTAAAAAAAGGATGTAAAGTACAGTTTAGAAACCAGTGGAAAAACTTGAGTAGACTGGGGTCAGCAGGTGGTGTGATGGTTAAGGCACTGGACTTCCTTCCCATCTCCAACTGCAGTCCGAGTCCTGGACGTGGAGGTTTGTGTTCTCACTCTCTCTCTCTCTCTGATGAGTGCATGTGCCTTATAGCAAATTAAAATAATAAATAAAATTAAAATCTTTAAAAAAAAACCCGTGAGTATAGACCATATAATGCAAAATATTCTTGAATTAGTATTGTATTTCTAGTAACAGTGATTGGAGTTGTGTAATAGAAGGCCTTTGTTCTTGGACTATGCATGCTGCAGTAAAGTACTTGGGAGAAAGTGTCATAATGTCTGCAACCTACTTTTGGATACTTTAACAAGGAGGTGTGTGTGCGTGTGTACAAGCAGAGAGATTTGAGCAGCGTGGAAATTAGTCTTTATTTGTACATTCGACACTGGAAAAAGGTGAGCCCGTTTTTAGCAGTCTTACCTACTAATAAAATATCAACAAGTTAACAGGTTACCTAGGCAGGCAGTACTAACACAGTTATCTTCAAGTATCGATTGAAACCATCATTTTGGAACTTTTGTGAACTGGAAAGTGATCAGTTTTATGGGCAAATGAATACATTGGCTCGGCTGCTACATGATGTGCTGCAGTGAAAGTCAGAGGCAGAAGGGGTTTCTCTCACACCTTCACGCGAACCCACCGGCTGACCGCCCCCGCGGCCCAAGCCCCTAATTCCTCGATCCGGAGCGAATCTCGCCGGCTGCAACGACCAGCCTCGGGCTACCGCGCCGGGGCACTCCTCTCGTAGTCTGCAGAGAGAGTTCTGCCCCGTGCGGCTGACGCCGGGAAACGAGCCAAACTCAACTGCGCGAGAGGGCAAGGGGTCCTTCTACCCGCATCCGCTGACCTGCTTCCGGGTGTACGGTCGCCCAAGAGCGGCTCCTGTTCCGCCTGGATCCCGGAGCTCGCCATAGTTCCAGCCGCACCAGGAGGCTTGCAGCCAACTCTCGCGACACCTGCTCCTGCCCATCCCCGGCTGCCCGAAGCTGTCAAAACAAGTCTGGAAGTGCGCCTGCGCGCCCGTCGGCCCGAACCGGGCGGAGCGCCCTGACGTAGAGGCGGGGTCACGCTGGAGGCGGGGTCACGTAGTGCGCCCGCGGGTAGGGCTCTGTGTCCTCCGCTGCCGCCCTCGGTCCGCACCTCCCAGCCTGCCGGACTGCGCGGGGGCGGAGTCCAGAAGGGCTAGGGGGCGTGTGCAACTGGGCTCGTCCCCTTCTTCCCCTTTGGCTGGCCGCGGCCGCTGGCTCCTCCGTTCCTGGAGAGGTTGCGGGAGCTGCGGCTGGGGTTCAGACTAAAGTCCGGTCCCGGGAACCCCGAGAGCGGCGGCGCTGGGAGGCTCGGCCAGCTC
>NW_006159859.1:8865173-8877289 GCF_000334495.1 Tupaia belangeri chinensis
CTCAGTGCAAGGCGAAGGTGGCTGCGAGTGCTCGCTCTCTACCCCGCTAGATACAAAGGCACCTTGCCTGTACTGTTTGTCGGGGCCGAGCCACGGTGGGACCCGGCCGCCCTCCTCCCTGTGCGAGATCTGCGCCCCACCGCCTACGCACCCACGGGGGGCTTCCGCCTGCAAGGTGCCGCTCAGCCGAGCCTGCTGCTGTGTAGTCAGGGGTTAGAAAAGCCACAGCGCCTGCTTGGCGAGGACGGTGACATCCTTAGAAAATATGTTGCGGGCTTTTTTACTACCTGGAAGCTGTTTCTCACCTGGTGGTTACATATTAACATATTCCTGCAATTGGACTTGTAGGCTTATTGGGTAGTCATTACCCTTCAGATATATTGCCATATATAGCTTCATTTGATCACAACTACCCATGAGAGGGGTTAAAAAAAAAAAAGACACATTTCTGTTTTACTGAGAACTAAGGATCAGAGATGTTAACTTACCCTGAGTCCGTGTGGAAGTGGCAGAGTTGGAACCAAGACTCAGCTTTTTTCAACAAATACTGCTGAGCCCTTATCCTATGCCAGATTTTATAGTAGTTATATATTGTATATGTGTTTTCATCTCTGGTCTTTGTCTCATTTGTGACCTTGTGTGTATTTAATCAAGCACATTCCACTGGTAAACAGCTAAATTAAACATGTCTTTTTTGTAAGTTCAAAATTATCTTCTGAATCCAGACCTGACATTGAGCTCTTGGGTTCAGTCTTAAATTCATTTGTAACAGCTCACGTGAGCGTGTCAGGTAACTAGGATTGGATCCAAGAAGACGCGTGAGTAGAAAATTGAGTATTTTCTTGCCATGATTTAGCTTTACTATGTC
Source organism: Tupaia belangeri chinensis (assembly GCF_000334495.1). NCBI lineage: Eukaryota > Metazoa > Chordata > Mammalia > Scandentia > Tupaiidae > Tupaia > Tupaia belangeri. Next base: position 8,866,042 of record NW_006159859.1, read on the forward strand.
TTAGTCGTTTTTTTTTAAATCCCTGTCAGGCTAGCACATGTATGGCACATACATAGGAGATAGATTTTAACCCTGTTGCATTAAGCAGAGTAGTGGCTGGATAGGTTGAATGAATGGTCATTCAGCTATCTCTTTTCATTCCTGCAACAATCTGCTGAGGTGGGAATTGTCTCAGGTATACACGCGATTGAAAGCAAGGAGAGTAAGTCATTTGTCCAGGATCACACAAGTAACAGCCAGAATTAAGAAACACAGGAATCCTGACTGTACAGCCTGTGCTCTGTACAGGCTTTTCACAAAAAGAATGACAAAAAGAATCTTTTCCCTTGTCTCATCAAAAATATTATAACAGGTATTCAATTTGATGTAAGTGGAATAGTTTGCTATTATATATTAGGCCAGATATTGTTTCCTATTTATAGATTAGGATGACATACTCAAGGTCACACAGCTAGTGCCGAGACCCAGGTCTTCTGACACTGCTCTTTTCCGTTACTGCCTCCAAGTGATGACTTCAGACCACAAAGGCACACAGAATGAGTACATGTACAACTGGTGGACGCTAAATAAGCTCTGTGCTGGATCTCACATGGCTGACAGTGCAGTTAAAGTCTGGGACTGGTGGCTTAAGAAACAGGCTAGGCACGTATGCATCCCTGCCCAAAATCTCGAGAGAGGAATGGAGGAGAAGGGATTGTGGGATGGCCATCCCCCCCCACCCCCCTTGGTCTCTCGCTATCTGGCAAGCCCATGTGCCCTATAGGAAAATTTTTTAAAATATTTTTTTCTTAGGAGCACACAGAATCCAAACAAAGCAAACATTTTTAAAAAGAATATGTTTTTTTTAAAAGTCCAGCGATGGGGTGTGCTCAGAGCAGGGGGCCTAGAGAATGGCTCATCTGTTTACAACACACCCAACAGGAATTTGGGGTCACTGTGACAAGGAGCACAAAATGTGTGGCTTCCCTACGAACAAATGCCCTATACATGGACCAAAAAAAAAAAAAAAAGTCTATAGAGAAGAGGAGCTAGAAGAGAAATTAGAGTATTTCCTGAATGTTCAATAAAAGCATACAAAGATATGATATAACCACTTGTTGAATTTCCTTAGATGACTGCTCAGACTAGAAACCCACATCCCTCCCAAACAAACCAACTTCTTGTTTTCCTGCTCTTCTCCAGTGTAAGCTTAAAAGGAATTAAATTTGTTGCTCTGGGTTAGCAGATTTTAATGGTGGACATCCATATTATCTGATGTACTTTTTTATCTATTTAAACTTGTACTGAAATGATTTAAAAGTGAAGTGACAGCCAGCTTGTGGCACAATGGTTAAGGTGACTGGATCCCACATGGCTGATACCTGGCAGCTTAAGAAATCTTGCTGTGTGTGTGTGTGTGTGTGTGTGTGTGTGTGCATGCATGTGTGTGTACGTGTTTGCCCAGAATACTGAACAGAAGGAGAGATGGTGAAGAGGGATTCCTTTCTCATGGAGAGTAATTCCTTTTTTTTTTTTGGAGAGGTTTTTGCTACAGGGTGTGTGCGCTCACCAGAAAGACAGAGAGAACCAGAGAGACAGAAAGCAAGAAATCACCCCCTAGGGGGATGGCCATGCCACCATCCCTTCTCCTGTGTTCTCCTCCATTCTCCTCTCGGATCTTGGGCACACACGCACACACGCCCAGTGTGAGTTTAAGCTACTGCGTCCGGGACTCAAACATGGAGTTCAGCGACATAGCCATTACGCCAACTGCTGGTCCCGGTGAAGGGTAATTTCTCACTTTACTTTCCCCTCTCTCTGTCTCTCTCTGGCAAGTACATATGCTATTTTGCAAAACAAAAAAAAAATTTAGAGAGTTCTGCTATAAGGCATGTGCACTCTCCAGAGACACAGAGAGAGAGAGGGAGACAGAAGTGAGAAATCACACCGCAGCCCCCCTGGGGGGCACGCTGCAATCCCTTCTTTTCGATTCTCCTTTCAGGATTTTGGGCGCACACGCACACACCCCCAGTGTCAGTTTTAAGCTACTGGGTCCAGGACTTGAACCATGGTTGACTATGTGGGAGTCCAGTGACATAACCGTATGCCATCTAATGGTCCTCCGAAAGTTTTTTTAAAAAGTGTCATTGCGGGGGAGCCAGCAGGTGGCATGGTTAAGGGCACTGGACATCCACATGGCTGATTGTAGTTAGAGTCCTGGACCTGATAGCTTGCTTTCTCACTTTCTCTCTCTTGCTATGTCCATCTCTGGTCAAATTAAAATAAAGAAATAAGAAGTTAAATAAAATATTTCTTTAAAAAAAAAAGTAAAGCTATGGGACCAGCAGGTGGCATGGTGGTTAAAGCACTGGACAACATGGCCAATTGTGGTTTGAGTCCTGGACCTGGTGGCTTGCATTCTCACTTTCGCTCTCTCTCTCTCTCTGATTCAAATTAAAATAAATGAATGAATAAATAAAATTAAATAAATAATTCTTAAAAAAAAAAAAAGTCAGGGCCAGCACATAGCATGGTGGTTAAGGGCACTGGACTCCCATATGGCTGAATGCAGTTTGAGTCCGAACCTGGCAGCTCGCTCGCTCGCTCTCTCTCTCTCTCTTTCTCTCTCTCTGTCTTTCAGTCTCACTCTGTCCCTATCTGGTCACATTAAAAATAAATAAAGAAAAAAATTATTAAAAAAAAAAAGTCAGAGTCAGCAGATAGCATGGTAGTTAGGGCGCTGGACTCCCACATGTTTGATCCCAGTTTGAGTCCCGGACCTGGGGGCTTGCTTTCTCACTTTCTCTCTCTTTCTCTCTGTCCTTCTCTGGTCAGAATAAATAAATAAGTGAAGTTAAATAATTCTTTTTTAATAAAGTGAAGTTAACAGTATAAAAAATTAGGTCTCTTTTGGAAGAGGGTAAAGGTTTTGTACATGATGGAATTTTTGTTTTTATTTCATGTATGCCTTTGAGATAGATAGGTGTCTCAACAATATGAGGATAAAAGTCCAGGCAAAAAAATTGAGGATTGCGTTATTTAAATACCCAGCTCCCAGAGTGGCAGAGGTAAAAGTACTCGATGGCATAGTGGATGATGAACTCCACTTCAGCAGCAGAGCTCATTTCTAGGAAAGTAATTCCATTCCTTGGCACTGTATTAGAAATTCTATTTTTGTTTCACTTTGTTTTTCCCTTTCATATTGGCTATAAAAAAATAGATGACTTACTTCAAAGGTGGATCCTGTTTCTGCAGTTCATTGGTGTCGGATCAGCCTGATGGAGTGGCTTCAGTGTCTGGCGTGGCTCCAGATGGGGCCTCATTTTGGTACATTGGAATTGACTTTACCCTGGGTTTGGATTATTATCTGTTCTTGATAGCTCTGGATATTCTTTTTTTTTTACTTTTTTTTTTTTTTTTTTTTTGGAGAGATTTTCACTGTAGGGCGTGTGCGCTCGCCAGACAGACAGAGAGAGACATAGAGACAGAAAGCGAGAAATCACCCCCCAGGGGGGATGGTCACGCCGCAATCCCCTCTCCTCCATTCTCCTCTCGGGATCTTGGGCACGCACGCACACGCGCCCGGCGTGAGTTTTAAGCCACCGGGTCCGGGACACGAACCGCGGTCGACTACGTGGGAGTCCAGTGACATAGCCATTACGCTAACTGCTGGTTCCCGATAGCTCTGGATATTCTGAACCCACCCAGCCCTGCCTCTTAGAAAGACCCACGTGTTTAGAGTATCTCAGAAAAGCCTGGTCTTTTATATTGTTCTCGGGCTGAAATGGTATCTAGAAGATCAATATTGATTGAAACCCCCGAACCAAATTTGTAGTGCGCTCCCTGTGTGTTTGACTTGTTTGCTGTTCCTCATCTGTCAGTGGTTTACTGGAAGGTAAATATAGCGAGGAATATGCTGGCCCTCAACTGAAGTATTGACCCTTGTGGCCTCTTATGTAGGGAATCGAAATGACTGGAAAGATATTATAGTGTAGGGTCAAAGATCAGGAGAGACCGAACAATTTAGACATAATAAGTTGAGTACAGTATTTAAGAAGTTCCTTGTTTTAGAGGCCCTTCTTGCTTCCTTTGTACTTCCTTTCCACTTCTCTTTGTTAATCTTAGTTTAGTCTTATCTTCTACAAACCTATAAGAATAGTAAAATTTAGAAATATGGAGTATCTTGTGAGTGGTATGTTATTTTTTTTCTTACTTTAAAATGAGTATTGGATTTTACAACAAAAAGAGAGTGATGTACTGCTCATGAAAACATGAGTGTTTATTTTGTTTTATTTTTAAGAGAGATTTTTGCTATAGGGCAAAAATGCCTTTGAGTTAGATAGGTGTGCTCGCCAGAGGGACAGAGAGAGACACCTCTCCACCCCAACCTTGAATTTGAAAGAGCTTTGCAGATACTTGTAAGTAAGCAGGAAAGAGCACTGGAAAAATAATTAGTAGTTGTCTCGTCTGTGTTTAAAAAATAAAACATGAATAGAATAAGACATCACAGGTATAAAATATTTGGGGAAAAAAGTTTGTACTCTTTTTTTTTTTTCTTTTGCTAGAGGGCGCACTCATCAGAGAGAGAGACAGACACAGGGAAAGTGAGAACGCAACTCCCCATGGGGAAATGGTCACACCATAGTCCCTTCTCCTCTGTTTCTCCCTTCAGGATTTTGGGCATACATGGACACGACTCCTCATGTATTTTTCAAGCCACTGAGTCTGGCTATGAGAAATTCAGGGCTTGAAGGTAGAGTGTTGCAAAGGATTGAGAAAGAGACGAGGAAAAGGTTAAAGCAGGGGGCTAAAGTTCTCTTGGAGCAGAAGCAAAACTGCGCCAGAGCAGAGCCCGTTTATTCCAAATTAAATCAGATAAGCAGTGGGCGAGTTTAGCTATAAAGAATAACGTACAATGTACAGGACATTCTTTGTGGTTATATTCCTGGTACAAGGTCGATAGCTATCATTAACTTGGTATTTAGAAAACAACTTGGCTTGCGGAATGTCATCCAACATCTTGAGACACAGCCCATGCCTGGAGCTCCATCCGGTTGACCATGCAGTCCCTGTGGCATTCTGGTCGGCAGTTGGGTTGCCTTCGGCTCCCTCCTGCATTCTTCCCTTCTGGATATCTCTCAGGCCTGCACTGGTTTCTGTCTCCAGTATCTGGGATTCAGATGGCACAGTTGGCCAAATGAGATCAGCCAGCTTAACTACCATGCAACTATCTGGTCCATGTTACATTTATAGTTTCTTAAAACAGTGCGTGGGGACTAGCAGTTGGCGTAATGGCTATGTGGCTGGACTCCCATGTAGTCGACTGGGGTTCGAGTCCTGGAACCGAGGCTTAAACTCCTGCTGGGTGCGTGTGCGTGCATGCCCAAGATCCCAAGAGGAGAATGGAGAAGAAAGTATTGCGGTGTGGCCATCCTCCCTGGGTAGTGATTTCTCACTTTCTGTTTCTCTGTCTCTGTCTTTCTGGCGAGCTCACGCGCCCTATAGCAAAAACCTCTTAAAACAAAAACAGTATGTGTACGTAGGTAAATAACATCAACAATGACAAATCAAGAATAAAATTCCAGATCTTCTTTTCCAAATATTTTTAAAGATTATTTACTTAATTTTATTTGTTGTTATTATTTATTTTTTAATTTGATCAGAGAGAGACAGAGCGAGAGGAAGGGAAATTGAGAAAAGAAGCCATGATGTCCAGAACTTAACTGCAGTTGGCCACGTGGGAGTCCAGCGCCTTACCACCATACTACCTGCAGATCTCTCTTTCCCCATATCTTGTATCTTATTTCTAAAGCAATAAATTTAAGGATCTACTCTCAATCTTTAGTTTTTTTTAAAATACAATTATTTATTTAATTTTATTTATTCATTCATTTATTTTAATTTGACCAGAGAGAGAAAGGGAAAGCGTGAGAGAACAAGGTGCCAGGTCTGGGACTTGAACCTTGGTCTGTCATGTGGGAAGTGTTCAGTACCTTAACCACCACGCCACCTGCTGGTCCCCTTAATCTTAAGTTTTATGTGATATTCAAAGCAAATGCTGACCTGCTGGTTTGATAGATTTAAAAACTTTCAAGTTTTAAATTTTGTTTCATAGATGCTTCTTTGCTGCTAATGGGTGTGAGCAAGTTAGATATTCTATACCGGAGACTTCTCCTCACAAAACTTTTTATCAGAGGATGGGGAAGGCCAGAGGATCTCAAAAGGTAAGTTTTTTTTTTTCCCGAATATTTGTTCTGTATTTGTTGTTTTAGTGAACATTTACGGTTTTATTTTTGTTATAAAATCCTTTATTCTCAAATATAGGTAATTAGCAAATTAAACATTAATCTATATACAAAATGTATTTTTTCTTTCATGTTTTCTTTCTTCTTTAAGTTTTAACTATTTTTAAATTATGTAAGTTTTAGCCCATATCATCATAAATTGTACAAATAAAAATATTTATATATTTATTATAATTAATTTTAATTTTTTTCTTTTACTCATGATAGAACATATACATGTGCCCTTGAGAATAAGAGAGAAAGAGATAAGTGTCCTTCACTGGGTTGGGTCATACTGCAGTCCCTTTTCTCTGGTCCTCTGTTGAACTATTGATATTTTTAAGGAAATAACATTTTTGTAAGAATGATTTTAATTTTATTTATTATTATTATTTTTAATTCAACCAGAGAGAGACAGAGAGAGAAAGATTGAGTGAGAAAGGAAGCTGCTAGGTCTGGGACTCGAACCCCAGTTAGCCATGTGGGAGTCCAGTGTCTTAACTACCATACCACCTGTTGGCCCCCAAATTATTGATATTTTTTAAATAATTCAGATTTTGGGGCCAGCAGTTGGCATGGACGTTTAAGCAGCTAGATCCCACTTGGCCAGTTGAACTGTTCTAGTCCTGGACCCATTGGCTTGAAAAACATGCCAGCCTGTGTCCTTGCGTGCCCAAAATCTTGAGAAGAGAATGGAGAAGAAGTTGTGGCCTGGCCATCCTTCTCAGGGAGTGAATCCTCACTTTCCCGCCTTCTCTGTCTCTGTTTTGCAATCCCTTTCCAACAAGTGCAAACACCTTGTAGCAAACTAAAAAAAAAAAAAAAAACAAAATAAAAAAAAAAAAAAAAAAAAAAATTAGAGAATTATTTCTTTAATTTTATTTATCATTATTTTTATTATGATTATTATTTTAATTTGCTACAGAGCATGTGTACTTACCAAAGAGAGACATACAGAGAGAGAGGGAAAGTGAGAAAGTAAGCTACTAGGTCTGGGACTAGCAGTCCCAAACTGCAGTCGACTATTTGAGAGTCCAGTACCCTATCCACCACACCACCTTGCTGGCCCCCAAAATATTAGATTTTAAAATAAAGTGCTCTCAGAAACACATACTAGATTTTTAATTTCAATAATTATTAAGCTGATGATAGGTGTATGTAGTTTCTATAGGCTAAATTTTCTTAGATAATTCGCATTCATAATGACTGTGAAACTGGAATGTATTGTAACTCATGGGAAAAATCTGGATTTCAGAGGATGAATTTTCAGGGCTGGCCTCTTAGCGCAGCAGTTAAACACTACACAGAAGAAGCCAGATACCGCATGGCTGAACAGAGTGTGAGCTTGAAAAACATGCTGGGTATTTGCATGAGTGCCAGGATCCTGGCAGGATGGATAGAGAATTATAGGAAAAGGGATTGTGGCATGATCAGGATCCATTATAAATGGTGGGTGTGTGTGTGCACATACACTTTTTCTCTCAGTCTCGTGCATGTACATATGCCCCCTAACATTTACAAAACATGAATTAGTTTTCAGGATTGGTGCCTTTAACTTTGAGTTTTATAAATGTTAATTGCTTTCTGAACACTGTTATCTCCCACTGTTATCAGTTTTCGGAAATGTGTTCAGTTTGAAAACAAACCAGCAGCTTAATCTTTTTCTTTAATGATCAAAATTAAATTTTAATACAGTTTGTAAACTGGATTTACTAATTTTTAATCAGTCATTAGCCTCAGTGTAATGGATATAATAAATGATATAAAACATGAATTTTTTTTCACTTTTGCCTCTTTTCTATAATAGACTCTTTGAATTCAGAAAGATGATTGGAAATCGAGAAAGATGCCAGAATCTGGTTTCAAGTGATTATCCAGTGCACATCGATAAGGTATTCAATGAAAAATGCAATGTACACTAGCATTAAAAGCACAGTGTGGAGTGTTCATTTAATATTTAAAGAATGCTGTTTATTCTGTAACTTGAAGTTTTTAATAATTGTATTCATTTATATTTTATTTTTTATAGTCTTTTGAGAAGAATTCTTTATTTGATATTATTTATTATTATTAATTTAAAAAAATTTTGCGTAGGGCACTTGTGCTCACCAGAGAGAGTGTGTGTGTGTTTGGTGGGGGGGAGGACACAGAGTGAGAAATCAGGCTGCTAGATCTGAGACTCAACCACAGTTACCATGTGGGAGTCTAGTACCTTAACTATCATGCTACCTGTTGGCTCTGTTTCTTTCTTTCTTTCTTTTTTTTTGAAAGGTTTTTGCTATAGGACGATTGTGCTCACCAGAAAGAAAGACAGAGAGAGACAGAGAGATGGAAAGTAAGAAATCTCCCCTCCCCCAGGGAGGATGGCCATGCTGCAATCCCTTCTCCTCCATTCTCCTCTCAAGATCTTTTTGGCATGCATGCACATGCGCCTGGCGTGAGTTTAAGCCACTGGGTCCAGGACTCGAACCGTGGTCAACTATATGGGAGTTCAGTGACATAGCCATTATGCTAACTGCTGGTCCCTGTTTCATGTTTTTAATAACTGTATCTGTATATATTTTTAGAGCATGTATTTAGTTGTTGCCTAAGTACAAGAAAGTATTTAGGCTGGATCTCTTGTATCTTTAGACCTAAAAAGTTTAAGTAAATTGACATTACAGAATAATAATGTAGTACTTGTTAGAGAATAAACATATAAGGAATTGTTAGCAAAAACAACTGCTAAATAAAGCCAGGGAAAATATTACATCATTAATTGCTGAGAGACTGGGTAGAAAGACAATGGTACATAATCAGAGATTAGAATATTTTTCATATTGTTTTGTTTTTTAGACAACTTTTTCTGTAAATGTTTTTTTCTTTAAAGAATTATTTATTTATTTAATTCCATTTGTTGTTATTATTTTCAATTTGACCAGATAGAGACAGAGAAAGGGAAAGCGAGAAAGCTAGCCACCAGATCTAGAACTTGAACTGTGATCAGCAATGTAGGAATCCAGCATCCTTAATCGCTACGCCACCTGCTGGCCCAGAAAGCGAGAAGTCACACACACACACACACACACACACACACACACACCCCGGAGGGAATGGCCATGCCACAATCCTTTTTCCTCTATTTTCTTGGGATTTGGGGCTCACATGCACCTGGTGTAAGGTTTAAGCCACCAAGTCTGGGACTCAAACTGTAGTCAACTAAGAGGGAGTTCAGTGACATAACCATCATCTATCTACTGGTCCCCTTTAAAATATTTTTAGAGTTGTATAAGTTAGTAGTTTGAAGTATCATTGGAAAGGGGATACAGGTGGTCAGGCTACACATATCTCTCACTGCCCGTCAGCCAGTGCAGCTGTACTTGTATCTCTCTCTCTTTTTTTTAAATGTACTCATATCTTATGCATTGGATATATATCTTTTTTAATTTAAAAATTGCTTAATTTTTTTATTTGTGGTACCACCACCACAATTTACACAGCAATATACCTGATACAATGAAAAGCTACAACAGATGAAAGACTTCAGGAATGTACACTAATTGACACTGTATTGCATTAACCAATAGCTGCACTTTTTGCAAACTGTGTCTATGACAGTCCTGAACAAGAAGGGTTTCCTGTTTAAGCTGCAGTAACTTTTCTGACCATGGATCATCATTCCTCCTGTGGCAGATTTTTACAGTTCCTCTATACTGCCATATGGCCAACCGCAGTCCCAGTACCAGGCTTGGCAGCTAGCTTTCTCACTTTACCCCTCTCTCTGGTGAGCACACATACCCTATAGGAAATTGAAAAATAATGGTAATAATAAATAAAGTTAAATCTTTCCCCTTTTTTGGAGAGAGATTTTTTTGCTAGAGGATGTGTACACTTGCCAGAGACAGAGAGAGTCAGAAAGTGAGAAATTACTCACTCCCAAATCCCTTTTCCTTTATTCTCTTCTTGGGATTTTGGGCATGCGCACACACTTGCCCACCAAGAGTTTTAAGCTGCCAGGTTCAGGACTTGAACCACCGTCAATTACATGGGAGTCCAGCAATGTAACCATTATATCATCTTCCAGTCCCAAAGTTAAATAAATCTTAAATTAATAAAAATACTATAGTAAAACTTCATAGAGAATTAGAAATAACATGCAGAAACGTGTATGTATTCGGTTATGAAAAAGTCAGTTATGAAAAACGTGAATCATTTAATTAATGGCATTTGTACAACTGTGTAGAATCTGTGTGTGTATTTTTTATTTTAATAAAAATATGTAGGGACCAACAGATGGCATAATGGTTATATCGCTGGTCTCCCACAAAGTCAACCCCAGTTCAAGTCCCGGGCCTGTCAGCTTAAAACTCACACCAGAGGGGTGTGTGTGTGTGTGTGTACGTGCAAGTGCGCGCGTGCGTGCGTGTGCCCAAAATCCCAGGAGGAGAAGGGATTGCGGTGTGGCCATTCCCTCTGGTCAGTGTTTTCTCGCTTTCTTTCTCTCTTTATCTCTCTGGTGAGCACACATGCCCTATAGCAAAAATCTCTCTTATAACTAATAAATAAGTAAATAAAAGTATGTGGTTCTTGACTACTACTTGAAACCTAGGCAAAGCCGATGGGAAATAGATTTCTTCATTTTTGAGAAATAGCTATTGAAGGGGAAAATAAGCTTAGGTATTAGATGTTAGCAAGTGCCTTTTGTATACAGGTAAGTATCACGCTTTTCTTTTTTTTTTTTTTTTTTTTAATTTATTAATTCACTTTACACCATCACAACACACAAATGGATTTTCCATCGAAAATACACTGTGCATTGTCTCAATCAAGTACATCCACATATATGTTCTCAGCAAATAATTTTCCAATTCTTACGTCCTGCATACCTTGCCCTTTGTCTTGCCATCCCTGATTCCCCATCCCCCACCCTCTGCTATGTCCCACCTTCCCCCCCCATTGTCCCTGGCATCCATGGTTGCCCTCCATACCTTCCTCCCCCCCCCCAT
>NW_006159859.1:8877376-8906939 GCF_000334495.1 Tupaia belangeri chinensis
AATATTATATTACCTAATACTCATTCCCTGAGCATCATCACAACATTCTAAATGTAGTTTCCCATCTAGGACAAACTACATAGTGAGTTAATCAAGCATGTTATCATCAATAATATTCCATTTCTACTTTCATACAATGTATACATACATACATGTTTTTTGTCCTATCTTTGACCCTCTGCCCTTTCCCCCTCTCCCATTACACTATCTCTGCTATATACAGTTGTCTTCCAGGGGAACCATTGAAAATGAGTATCACGCTTTTCTAGGGCCAGCCAATGGCATGTTGCTTAAGGTGGCTGGATCCTACACGGTTTGAATACTGGACCTGGCTGCTTGAGAAACATGCCGAGCACGTGTGCATGCATGCCAGAATCCTGAGAGGAGAGTGGAGAATGGGAACTGCAGTGTGGCCATCACCTTCCAGGGGGTACTTTGTCACTGTCCTCCTTCCTCTCTCTCTAGCAAGCATATACACCCTATAGCAGATTGAGAAAAAAAAATCACATTTTTTCCCTATTTACTATGTTAGTATGACTCACTGCATCAGTAAGATTGCCTTACATCAAATCATTATAAAATATTTTATGTCAACCCTTTTTTAAAATTTTTTTTCCCTTGAAAGGTTTTTTGTTTGTTTGTTTGTTTTGGAGAGGTTTTCGCTATAGGGCGCGTGTGCTCCCCAGAAAGGCAGAGAGAAAAACAGAACATGAGAAATCACTCCCCAGGGGAGATGGCCACACCACAATCCCTTCTTCATTCTCCTTTCAGGATCTTGGGCACGCACCAACACGCACCCAGCATACACCGGGTTCAGGACTCTAACCATGGTCGACTACATGGGAGACTAGTAAAGTAGCCTTTCCACCAACTGCTGGTCCCGCCCCTTTTTTTTTTAAAGAGAGATTTTTGCTATAGGGCACATGCACTCACCAGAGAGAGAGAAAGTGAAAAATCACCCCCTATGGGAATGGCCACACTGCAGTCCCTTCTCCAGTTTCCTCCTGGCATCTTGGGTATGCATGCACATGCTCCTGGCATGAATTTGAAGCCACTAGGTTGGGGACTCGAACCATGGTTGACTATGTGGGAGTCCAGCAGCATACCCATTACACCATCTGCTGGTCCCATCAACCCTTACTTGATTGTAACAAATTAGTTCTGCAATTTGTAAACTGTTCTTTTGATTATTTTCATGTTATTGAATCCTTTTTACTAGTGATTTGAGTTATTGCATGTCAATATGTGAATGAGAGTTATTTATGGTTTATTTTCCCAAGTACACTGGCCTAAAGTATGTAGAAGGAAATGTAATGTGTGGGGTTAGAAACCACATCTTAAAAAGCACAGTGGTGGGGCCAGCAGAGGGTGTAGTGGTTCCATTGCTGAACTCGCACATGGTTGACCATGGTACAAGTCCTGGGCCCGGTGGTCTGAAAAATCACACTGAACACGTGCACGAGTGTCTGAGGTCTGTGGAGTAGAAGGGATTATAGCGTGGCCATTCTCACTTTCCCTCTGACTCCTTTCTTTTTCTGGCAAGTGCATGCACCCTATGGCAAAGAAAACTCTTTAAAAAAAGGAAAGAAGCACAGTGTGGGGGGGTCTACAGGTGTCATGGAGGTTAAGGCTCTAGATCCTACATGGCCAACTCCATAGTTTGAGTCCCAACCTGGTTGCTTGAGAATCACCTCCAGTGCACGTGCGTGTGTGTGTGTGCCTAAAATCTCCAAAGGAAATAGAGGAGATGGGATTGAAGCACGGCCATCCTTCCCCCTACCCCCGGGGGTGATTTCTCATTTTGTCTCCTTTCTCTCTCTCTCTCTATTTCTTTCTCTCTCTCTCTGGCAAGTGAACATACTCTATTACAAAAACACTTTCAAAATAAATAAACTAGTAACAACAACCAAAAAAACGCACAGTGAGACAAAAGGATACATAATAGGCACTGAAAACAGTTTTAATAAACTAGAACTTCTTAGAAGGAAAAAATCCATAATAGACCAAGATATCTTAGTCTATTTGTACACATCTTAGTTTTCCTTTTCTTTTAGATTGAAGAGCAGTCAGACTGTAAGATCCTAGATGGACACTTTGTTTCCCCCATGGCCCATTATGTGCCCGGTATCATGCCAATTGAATCTGTTATTGCAAGGTAAGAAGTTTTGGTCAGAACATTAAATTAGTAAATTGTTTATGTTCATTAAAATTATAATATCAACACCATGTTATTTTAAATTACTTAGCAATAATGAGACAGGTCTAAATTATTGAAAAGCCTGAATTAGGGGGGAGCATGTGGCGTGGTGGTCAAGGCACTGGACTCCCACATAGTTGACTCTGGTTCGAGTCCCAGACCTGGTGGCTTGCTTTCTCACTTTCCCTCTCTCTTTCTCTTGGTCTCTCTCTAGTGAGTGCATGTGCCCTATAGCAAATTAAATAATAATGATAAATTAAATAAATATTTATTTAAAAGGAAAAAAGGCTGAATTAGAAGATATTTTTATTTATAATGTAGTATATCTACAAGGATGTTCACTGAAGCATTGTTTACAGTTGCAAAAAAATATTAAGATACTGAACTCCTACATGGCCGGCTGCGGTTCAAGTCCTGGTCCTGGCTATTTGTTTTCTCGTTCTCTCTCGCAGATGAGTGCATATGCCCTGTAGCAAATTTAATAATAAATAATAAAATTAAATGGATTCTTTTTTATTTTTAAATACATGATTCCATTTATGTAAACATATAAGCTTGTACATATAATCACACAAAAGTTTTCCAGTGGATATAGACAGACATGCCAACCTTAATTATCTCTGAGTGGAGAGATTTTTGGCTAAAGGGAAGGAAAAGGGGGCCAGCAAGTGGTGTAGTGGTTAAGGAGCTGGAATTCCCCTATGGCCAACTATGGTTCAAGTCCTGGACCCTGCAACTTGAAAATCATGCCAGGCGCATGTGCATGTATGCCCAAAATCCCAAGAGGAGGATGGAAGAAGATAGATTGTAGTATGGCCATCTCTCCTGGGGGGTGATTTCCCACTTTCCCTGTCTCTGTCTCTTGGCGAACACATGTGTCATATGGCAAAAACCTTAAAAAAAAAGAAAGAAAAGAAAAGAAAAAGAAAAAAGGTGGAGAAAAAGGTGGAGGACCAGCAGGTCCTGTGGTGATTAAGGTGCTGGATTCCCACATAGCCAACCATGGCTCAAGTCATGGAGTTGGCAGCTTAAAAATCATAACTGTCATATTCGTATGAATGTCCAAAATCTGGAGATGAGAAGGAGGAGAGGGGATTGCGGTGTGGCCTTTTCCCTGGGGGGCAATTTTTCACTTTTTTTTCCCTCTATGTCTTTGACTATCTCTGGTGAACACATGCATCCTATGGCAGAAACCTTTAAAAATATTTTGTCTTTTTTTGTGTGTGTTCTCCCCACACCCCACTATAAGAAGAATCAAAAAAATGTTTTTAATCAAAAGAAAAAATAAGTAGTAACTTAGACTAGATATAATACATAGACTAGATAAAGTTCCTTGGGATGGTTTGTAATTATAACAGTTTGTGAATATGAATGGATATTCTAAAATATTTGAGGATTTTTTTAAAGGAATTAATTTTATTTATTCTCATTATTTTATTTTTAAAAATTAGACCAGAGGGAGACAGAGAGAAGGAAAGTGAGTAAACAAGCTGCCAGGTCTGGGACTTGAACCGTGGTCAGCCATGTGGGAGTCCAGCACCTTAACCACCACTTCCCTTGCTAGTCCCAATATCTGAGGTTTTTAACTAGTTCATTATGCAATAATTGAGACATGGCTTTTATAGATAGTTAAAAAACCTTTAATTTGCTTTGTCAAAACATTTATTATCAATGGTAAGTTCAGAGTTCAGTTCCAGCCCCATCCTGTTAATGAGTTTTTAACATTGTAATTCTGAGTCAGTTTTGAAACTAGGTCTTTCCATGTTTTTTTATTTTGTATTTCACCTAATTCTGTGTATTTAGAAGTAACAAGGTATTTTACTTCTTCTGCACTGTTGATAATAAACCATTTGCTGCTCTAGTAAGTGATTTCTCCTTTAAAGACTAGTTTGCAGTAGCAACGTTACATAGCAGTGATACATATATGTGCATGTGGAGAATTTTTCAGTCAGCAGTACGCCACCTGCTGGCTCCAACAGACCTGATTTTTAACTGCTGTAGTCAGATGTCTATTTTATTATCCCTAAGGTACTATTTAAGCTTCATGTCTTCTGGGCCCCACAGATGGTGTAGCAATTATGATGCTGGATTCCCATGTGGCTGACCACAATTTGAGTCCCAGACCTGGTGGCTTGAAAATCACACAGCGTGCATACATGCATGCCCAAGATCCCAGGAGTAGAATGGAGAAGAAGGGATTGCGACATGGCCATCCCTCCTGGGGGCTGATTTCTCTCCTCCTCTTCTATTAGTGGCATGAAAGTGAAAGGAAAACAGTATCATGTAGTGCAGAGAACCAGAACTTTGGAATTGAGCAGATCTATGTGTAAACTCTAAGTACCCTATTTATTGACCTAACAACCTATGGTTAATATCTTTCTTTTTCCTTTTTTTCTTTATTGATGTAGTCATATACCACTAGCTTCTTTTATTTTTAAATAATTTTATTTATTTATTTGCATACATACATACATATGTGTGTGTGTGTGTTTGACCCGAAGAGACAGAGAGAGTGAGAAAATAAGCCACCAGGTCCAGTACTTGAATTGCAGTCAACCACATGGGAATCCAGCACCCTTAACTACCACACCACCTGCCGGCCCCCCTATGGTCATTAAACCAAGGAATCACACTTACCTCATAGGGTCGATAAAAATAATAAATGAAATGAGTACTGAAAATTTGGTGCAGTAAATATGAAAAGCTTTAAGTAAATGAGTAAATCTTTTAATTGTGCTTTGTCTTACTAACGCTTTATAAAAAGCTGTAAATAAATGTGTAACTCTTTAGCCTACAGACTGAAGAAAGTAGAAGGAAAAGAAAGTTGTTAGATATCATCAGTTCAAGCCCTTGGCATTTTGTCCCCTTCTTGTAGATTCTCCGCCTAATCTGAAAAGTTGCCCAAGTGATACACACGAGGAAGGAGGAGAAATTGTGTGCTTTGACTCAGTTTAAGAAATAATCCTCACCACTTATTGGGAATCGAGGAAGAGTTTTTTCCAATTGATGCCAGGAATGGGGAAACAAATTACTTTCTATCTCTTCAGTGGCATATTTTTACAGCATAACTTATTTTGACAAAATACTGTAAATTCTAAAGTGATTTGTATTGACATCTGTTTTTCCTTATAATTTTTGGGTAGCAATTTATATCATTGTATTAAAGTATCGTGTTGGGACCAGTAGATGGTGTATGGTTACATCGCTGGACTCCCATGTAGTCAACTGAGGTTCAAGTACCGGAACCCAGTGGCTTAAAACTCAGGGCGAGTGCGTTTATGTGCATGCCACAATTCCAAGAGAAGACTGGAGGAGAAGGAATTGTGGCATGGCATCCCCCTCTGGGGGATGATTTCTGTCTGCCTCTCTCTCTTTGGCAAGTGAACGTGCCCTATAGCAAAAATCTCTTTCTAAAACAATACATACACACACACACACACACACACACACACACTCACACGGTTGTCAGAAAAGTCATGGCAGGGACCAGCAGTTAGCGAAATGGCTATGTCGTTGGACTCCCACGTAGTCGACTGCGGTTCGCATCCCGGACCCGGTGGCTTAAACTCACGCCGGGCACGTGTGCGTGCGTGCCCAAGATCCCAAGAGGAGAATGGAGGAGAAGGGATTGCGGCGTGGACATCCCCCCTGGGGGGTGATTTCTCGCTTTCTGTCTCTCTTTGTCTGTCTGGCGAGTGCACGCGCCCTATAGCAAAAGCCTCTCCCCCCCAAAAAAAGAAAAGAAAAGAAAAGAAAAAAAGTCATGTCACATTTTTGCAACAGATGGCACTAGTACATTTTTGTAAGTGCCAGAGTCTTTTACATCTATGTTACTGCTGTGTCATGTGACAACTGACAGTTATATTTTATTCTAAAATAAAATTAAGCAATTCGGTTGAGTTTTAGAGATTTTATAAGTTGGAGATGGAAGGCCAAAGTGTTGCATTTTTGCCACATTTTTACTGTTTTACTTCCATAAAGGGAAAAACGCACCTCAAGCTGGCGAAAAGTTGTGTAATTTGTGGTGACAATGCTCTGCAAGAACATCAGCGCCAACAATGGTTCACAAAATTCTGCCACTGGACTCCCATGTAGTCGACTGCGGTTCGCATCCCAGACCCGATGGCTTAAAACTCACGCCGGGCACGTGTGCGTGCGTGCCCAAGATCCCGAGAGGAGAAGGGATTGTGGCGTGACCATCCCCCCTGGGAGGTGATTTCTCGCTTTCTGTCTCTATGTCTTTCTGTCTGTTTGGCGAGCACACGCACCCTATATCGAAAACCTCTCCCCCCCAAAAAAATTCTGTGCTGGTGATTTTTTACCTCAACAACACTCCTCAGTCAGGGAGGCCACCAAGGTAATGACGACAAGATAAAAGCAGTATTGAGTCAAACCCATGAACCCATGTTACACCACACGAGAGATTGCAGAAGCATTAAACATCTATCATTCAAGCATTCATGACCACCTGAAGAAGCTGGGATATGTAAGCAAGCTCAATATTCGGGTTCCTTGTGAACTCGAAGTTCATCAGCCATGTGTATAAACATCTGCGATATGCTCAGTAAACAGAGGAAGATGATCCTTTTTTGAAGCAACAGATAAGTGGTGATGAGAAGTGGATTGTATCCAGCAGTGTGATGTGCGGATGGTCTTGGTCCTGATGCGATGATTCACCTCAGATGACATCGAAAGCAGACATTCATCGGAGGAATGTTATGCTCTCAGTGTGGAATGTTAAAAGTGTGTTTTTTGAGGTCCTCCCAAGGAACCAAACCATCCATTCAAATGTGTACTGTTGAGAATTGGACAGTTTAAATGAATCCATCAACCAGAAACGTCCAGAGCTCAGTAACCGATTGTACCAAGTTGTGCTCCATCACAACAGCGCCACACACAGGTTTGATCACCCGTCAACAATGATGGGCGCTTGGATGGGATGTGTTACCATTCTCGCCAAACTCTCCTGACCCTGCTCCATCAGACCTGCACTCGTTTCACTTTCTTCCAAACTCCTTTTGTGGTACAACGTTCAATTCAGCTGAGGCTGCAAATCAGCAGCTTGTTCAGTTTTATGCCCATAAAGACGTGTCCTCCTGTGAACACGGAATTACGAAGCTCACTGAAAGACAGCAGGAGCTTATCGAACAACGGCAGTGTGTCATTGATTGATCTTTGTTCTTTATATAAATAAATAACCTCTGAAAAGCTGGTAAAATACTTCATGATTTTTCCGACAACCTGGTATTAGGGGCCAGTCCTTGGTATAGTGTTTAAGGAAGCTGGATCCCACATGACCAACTGCATGGTTTGAGTCCTGGCCTTGGAGGCTTGAAAAACATGTGGGGTGCGTATGTGCCCCAAATTCCAAAAGGGTGGAGAGGTTGAGGGGAAGGGATTTGATATGACCACACTCCAGTGATAGGTGCTCTCTACCTCTCCTTTTCTGTGTCTGTGTCTCTCTCTAGTATATGCACCCTCTGACAAATGTTTTTTTTTTTTAATTTTAATTTAAAAATATTTTTAAACTTCATTTTATTTTTATTGCTAAAGGATTCTGTGCTCTCCAGAGAGAGATGGAAGGGGAGAATGCACCCCTTACTGAGGCATGGTCGCATCTCAGTCCCATCTCCTCCATCTCTTTGTCTAGTGGAGACTTTAGGCACTTCATGCACACATCTGGCATGTTTTTCTAGCCTCCAGGGCAAGATTTGAACCCTGATCAACCACATGGGATTCAGCTCCCGTAACCACTAAGCTATAGAACTGGCTCACTTTCTTTTTGACTTACTTAATCTGGGAATATGTGTTGTGTCATGTTACTGACTGCTTGATATTCCATACTGTGGCTCTCTAATAATTTACTAAACCCTTAGAGTGGGCAATTACTTTGCATAGTTTTTCACTGCTATAAATAAGATCACAGTGAACATCCTTATGTCCCTCTCTTTGCCCATTTAATAATTTTTCTGACCATAAGTTGTTAAGCATGGAATTTCTGCATTTATAAGATTTGCAAGCTGTCCTAAGTTTATAGATTTAGAAGTTTTCCATTTTTTCCTAGGGATGCAAATTAGAATTTATGTATGTTAACTTTCGAGCGATTTTATTCAGTATATTTTACATAAAATCTACCTGTCTTTGGGGCCATCTGGTGGTCTTAAGACAATGGGATCCCATATGGCCAGTTGTGCAATGCAAGTCCCACATCCATCTGCTTGAAAAACACACTCGGGCCCGATACCTCGCAAGACTTCACGGCGGCCTCCCTTTTTCATCTTAGTCGCCGACATGCCATCCAGACTGAGGAAGACCCGGAAACTTCGAGGCCATGTGAGCCACGGCCACGGCCGCATCGGCAAACACCGGAAACATCCTGGAGGCTGGGGTAATGCTGGTGGCATGCATCACCACAGGATCAACTTTGACAAATATCACCCAGGTTACTTTGGGAAAGTTGGTATGAGGCATTACCACTTAAAGAAGAACCAGAGCTTCTGCCCAACTGTCAACCTTGATCAGTTGTGGACCTTGGTCACTGAGCAGATGCGGGTAGATGCCACCAAAAACAAGAACGAGGTAGCTCCCATCATTGACATAGTGCGATCAGGCTACTACAAAGTTCTGGGGAAAGGAAAGCTTCCAAAGCAGCCTGTCATCGTGAAGGCCAAATTCTTCAGCAGAAGAGCTGAGGAGAAGATTAAGGGTGTGTGGGGGGGTGCTTGTGTCCTGGTGGTTTGAAGCCACATGGAGAGAGTCTGATTAAATGCTAACAAGTGGGAAAAAAAAAAAAAAAACACACACACACACTCAGGGGTGGGGGGGAGCAGCAGCACCAGATCCAAGATGGTGGCCAGCAGGAGGCTGATGAAGGAGCTTGAAAAAAATCCGCAAATGTGGAATGAACACTTATGTAACATTCAGGTTGGCGATGCTAATTTATTGACTTGGCAAGGGCTTATTCTTCCTGGCAACCCTCCATATGTCAAGGGGGCCTTCAGAATTGAAATCAGCTTTCCAACAGAGTACCCATTGAAACCACCGAAGATCACATTTAAAACAAAGATCTATCACTCAAACATCGATGAAAAAGGCAGATCTGTCTGCCAGGAATTAGTGCTGACTACAGACACCAGCAACCACACTGACCTAGTAATCCAGCCCCTCCAGCACTGGTGAATGACCCCCAGCCCGAGCACCCATTCCAGGCTGACCTAGCTGAAGAATACCCTGAGGACTGAAAAAATTCTATGAGAATGCGGAAGAGTTTACAGAGAAATATGGGGAAAAGTGACCTGTGGACTAAAATCTGCCATGATTAATTCCAGCAAGTGTGAGCAGAGAACCCCAAGAGGTGCGTTCAGATACCCTGCAAAGCAGGACTCTGGAAGGTTGACACGTGCTACCGCCTGGCGTTTGCAGCAATTACTAACTTTCTGCACTTTTCTTTATCAAAAAGGGTCTAAGTAACCTGTAAAGAAAGGATTAAAAATTTAAGATGTTCTAAAAAAGAAAAACACACTGGGTGCTCATGTGTTCATGCCCAAAATCGCAAGAGAAGAATGGAGAAGAGACTGCAGTGTGGCCATCCCTTCTGTGCTTTCTCATTTCTACACCCGCCCCCGCAATCTCTCTCTGGCAAGTGCATGTGCCCTATAGCAAAATTTTAAAAATAAAATCTTCTCAGGACCAGCAGTTGGCATAATGGCTGTGTCACTGAACTCCCACATAGTCAACCATGGTTCAAGTCCCAGACCTGGTAACTTAAAACTCATGCTGGGCATGGGTTCGTGAGTGCCTAAGATCCTGAGAGGAAAATGGAGGAGAAGGGATTGTGATGTGGCCATCCCTCTCGGGGGTGGTTTCTCGCTTTCTGTCTCTCTGTCTGGTGCACACATGCACCCTATAGCAAAAATCCCTTTCTAAAAAACACATCCTGGAACCAGCCGGTGACATAGTAGTTACATCACTGAACTCCCATGTAGTCGACTGTGGTTCAAGTTCCAGATCTGGCGGCTTAAAGGGCACATGTGTGTGCATGCCTGAGATCCCTGGGGAGAATGGAGACGGGATTGCAGCATGGCCATCTCCCCGGTGGTGATTTCTCTCTGTCTCACTGGCAAGTGCATGTGCCCTGTAGCAAAAATCTTTCTCAGAAAATCCTTTTTTTCTGATTCATGTTTCAAGATCAGTTGTTGTATTTGCCCATCTCTATTTTCCCCTTTAAATTCATGAACGGAGAATTCAGTTGTTTAATATAGAGTGGCTTGGGTTTCCTTGGTATGTGATGTTTTATTTATCCTTAATGGTAGTGTTGATTCTGGGTTCTTAGTACCTAAGAGGTGTGTGTCAACTGGCAGGCCTCACTTTTAGTGTTTACAGGTAGGAAACAGGCAAGAAAACCATCTTCTTTTCGATAGTGCCCAATTAAGGATCATTTTATGAGACACACATGCCCATGGTAGGAACCCTGGTTTTCCCTAGGCAGACTGTTCCAACCTCTGGTTTTATTCTGAGGATAATACCATGCCATATGTAAATAAATGCTTCATTTGGTTACCTTGATTTCTGCCACACTGGCTACTTCACAGCCCAGTTGAGAGTCCCCTTGGCAGCACTAAGTACCAGAATAGCTTCTGCTTTTGTTGCAGCCATCTCTTTAAGATGTTCTAAAAAAGAAAGCATGTCCAAGATCCCGAGAGGAGAATGGGGGAGAAGGGATTGCAGCATGGCTGTCCTCCCTTGGGGGGTGATTTCTCACTTTTCGTCTCTCTGTTATCTCTCTGTCTTTCTGGCAAGCGCACGTGCCCTATAGCAAAAACCTCTCTAAAAAAATAATAAATAAATAAAAAGAAAACCTTTTTTTTTTTTTTTCGGAGAGGTGTGTTTTTTGCTATAGGGCACGTGCGCTCGCCAGACAGACAGAGAGAAAGAGAGAGACAGAAAACAAGAAATCATCCCAGGGGGGATGGCCATGCCCCAATCCCTTCTCCTCCATTCTCCTCTCGGGATCTTGGGCACGCACACACACGCGCCCGGCGTGAGTTTAAGCCACTGGGTCCGGGACGTGAACTGCAGTCGACTACGTGGGAGTCCAGCAACATAGCCATTACGCTAACTGCTGGTCCCAAGAAAACCTGTTTTTGAAAAAGCTTTTCTCAAAAAAAAAGGGGGGGGGGGCTATTCTGCAATAATGAAGTTGCTGCATGCATTGCCATGGGACAAAAGGATAAAATAAATAATAGATGACCAACATTTTTAAAAATTACCTATTTTAATTTTATTTATTCCTTCCTTTATTTTAACTTGACCAGAGAGAGACACAGAGAAAGAGAGGGAAAGTGAGAAAGGGAGCCACCAGGTTCGGGACTCAAACTATTGTCGGCCATGTGGGAGTGTCCAGTGCCTTAACCACCATACCACCTGCTGGTCCCCGACCAACTTTCTCCTGAAAAAATTCTTAAATATTTTCCTGTCCCCAGATGTTTTCAAGATCAAGAAGCAGGACAAGTGCTGATAATGCAAAATGAAGCAGAGGTACTAGTTAATATTGGTAGTTCTGATTATGAGATTGAAAATGAAGATAGCTAGTGTCATTGTGCCTTTCGCCAAGCAAAGTAACCTCAGAATTAAGGTTTTATATCACTTGAGAATGCAGCCACCTTATGGCAAAGCTAGGGCTAAGAGCGCTACTTTTCTATGATTAGTAATTCTTTTTTCTGGAGAGGTTTTTGCTATAGGGTGCGTGCACTCTCCAGAAAGACAGACAGACAGAGAGACAGAAAGTGAGAAATCACCCCCCCAGGGGGAATGGCCACACTACAATCCTTTCTCCATTCTCCTCTCAGGATCTTGGGCACACACGCACATGCACCCGGCTTGAGTTTAAGCCACTGGGTCCATAACTCGAACCACTGTCAACTACATGGGAGTCCAGCGACATAGCCATTATGCCACCTGCTGGTCCCTAGGACAATGAAAAAGTTCTGAAAGTAGATGGTTGTGGTTGCACAATAGTGTAAATGTATATAATGCCACTGAATTATACCCTTAAAAGGGTTAAAATAATAGGTTTTACCACAGTAAAAAGAAGTAGTCACATAAAAGATATATTAAATGACAGGACCAAAATATTACTATAAGAAAAAGATAGAAGAGGGCTCTCTGGCGGCATGGTAGTTAAGGCAGTTGGATCACACATGGCCAAGCCAACTATGAGGTTCAAGTCCCAGACCCAGGGCTTGAAACACCCCCTAGGCACATGTGCAGGTATATGTGCATGCTTGCATGCATGCCTAAAATCCGTGGGGGAAATAGAGACGGGATTGTGCATTATCAACCTCCTGGTGGGGTGCTTTCTCAGTCTCTCTTTTGTTCTGTCTTTCTCCAGTGAGCATTCATGCCCTATAGTAAAACTCAAGGAAAAAAATGAAGATACAGAAAACTATATGTGGCATACATTGACTTTACCTCCAAGTATTAAACTTTTATTTTTCTTTTTTTTTTTTCTTTTTAAATTGGCAATGGGTGCTTGAATTCAACAGAGAGAAAAAGCGAAGGAGAAAGCACCTCCCATTGAGTCATGGTCATGCTACAATCCCTTTTCCTCCTTAGTCCTTTCTGGACTTTGACATACATGCCCATGTACCTTGTGTGTTTTTTTCAAGCTGTCAGGGCCTGAATTCAGACCACAGTCATCCACATGGGACCCAGCTCTATAAACCACTATGCAACAAGGCCAGCCTCCAAGTATCAGATCCTGTGGGCCAGGAGGTGGCATGGTGGTTCAGGTACTGAACTCCCACATGACCAGTTGTGGTTCAAGTTCCGAACCTAAAGGCTTCCTTTCTCACTGTCTGTCTATGTATCTCTTTGTCTGTCTGTCTGTCTGTCTTTAGTGAGCCCATGTACCCTATAGCAAATTTAAAACAATAAATTTTTTTCAAAAATTAGGTCTTATCATATTACACAAGTTAAAAATTAAAATAGGTAATATACACTATTTTATTGATACATTAACTCTTGTACAGGGCCAACCAGGTAGCCATGGAGTTTAAAGCTTCTGGATCCCACATGGTGAACTGCAGTTTACAGTCCCAGACCTGGCAACTTGAAAAACATACCAGGCACATGTACATGTGTGCCCCAAATCCCCAGAGAGTGGAGAAGGGGTTGGGTATGGTCATCCTCCAGGAGGTGCTTTCTCATTTTCTCTGGCAAGCACATGTACCCTACAGCAAACTTATAACAACAACAATCTTAAAAAAATTTGTGGTGGGACCAGCAGTTGGTGTAATGGCTATGTCACTGGACTCCCATGTAGTCGACCACAGTTCAAGTCATGGACCCAACAGCTTAAACTCATGCTGGGCGCATGGCATGTGTGCGTTTGTGCCCAAGATCCCAAGAGAGTAGAGAAGGGATTTCGGCATGGCCATCCCCCCCCCAGGGGGTAATTTCTTGTTTTCTGTCTCTGTCTTTCTGGCAAGTGTATGCACCCTATGGCAAAAATCTCTCCCCCCTCCCAAAAAAAAAGAAAAGAAGTGTATTATACTTGGCAAAGAATAATTATAGTAAGTTTATGTATTGTGTTGAATATTTTAATATATCCTAAAAGTTAATTTATAGTATCTTTATAGCTTTTGGTTAGTCGATTAAAATTCAAATGTCAAACTTCTGAATTTTTTTTCCTTCTAAGTAATCTCATTATAAGATGTTTAAGAATTAAAAATTTGTACTGAAAGCTTTTTAATAACAATTTGAGACCAGCAAGTAACATCGTGGTTAAGGTGCTGGACTCCCGTATGGCTGACTGCGGTTCAAATTCTGGACCTGGAGCTTGCTTTCTCATTCTTCCTGCCTCTCTCTGTCTTTCACTAGTCAAACTGAAGAACAATAATGATAAATAAAATTAAATGAATCATTCTTTTTTTAAAAAAAGAAATTTGATGTATATTTATTTTTTTAAATAGGTTCCAATTTATTGTACCTAAAGAATGGAATAGCAAGTACAGACCCGTGTGTATTCATCTTGCTGGAACAGGAGATCATGTAAGATTTTCATATAACACCTTAATCCCTAGAAAATTTGCTAACATTGTCTCTTTAACATATATTGTTACTATATTCTTTAAGTATGTCGTATTTTCTTTCCTTAGCATTACTGGAGGCGACGAACACTAATGGCCCGTCCTATGATTAAAGAAGCCCGAATGGCTTCTTTATTGTTAGAAAACCCTTATTATATCCTTTTGTGATACCTAAGAAATCTTTTCTCTTGGTTATTTATTATATATTTAATCACCAAAAGGAATGATAGATAGTAACCATCTTTTCCAAATTTGGTGAATTTAGTCATCACTTCCGAAAATACTTAAGCAAGAATGGAAATAAGTAAAAAAATTACTTCATGTCTTCTAAAAACTAATGCAAGGATTATACGTCTACTGTACAATAAAGGTAAATCGTACTTCTATTTCTTGTGAGACTTCTGAATTTTAATATTTATAAGTCAATTGCAATGAAAGAGACTCATTTAAATGCATTTACAGTTATCAGTTGAGGATTAGAACAGTTCTTAACTTAACTTTCAAGATGATGCAGACTATTCACAGAAGAAGAAATGAAACTGACAATACAGATTTAAAGAAACGTCCAACGTCACTGGTAATACAGAGAAATGATAAAGCAACAGTTACCTAAGATTTTAAAAATGCAGTATAAACAAGGCTACTATGAAATAGATCTGCTCATTACTAATAACTTTGAAAATCAGTCAAACCTTCGGAAAGCATTTTAACCATACGCAGTAGGAGTTTAAAATATCTCATATCCAGACTAAAAGGTGGTGGGAAGGATAAGGCAGCTGAATCCCACATGGCCAACTGTGCAGTTTGAGTCCTGGACCCAGTGGCTTGAAAAAAATATGCTGGGCACATTTGTGTTGAGTTCCCCAAATCTCAAGAGCAGAACGGAGAAGGAATTTGCAACGAGGGGTGATTTCTCACTTTTTCTCTGTCTCTGTTAAGTGCATGCACCCTATATTCATTTTTTAATATAAAAAATGAATTTTTTTAAAAAAACTAATATCCCTTGACAGAGTGATTTGGTTTCTAGAGCAATTATTTTAAGGATAAAGCTAAAATAAAAATTAAAATGCTAGAAAAATAGATTTTTATATAGCTTTACTTATAATAATAAAGCATTAGAAATAGTATAAATGTCAGTAATAAAGAAATTATTGAATAGGGACCAGCAGTTAGTGTAATGGCTATGTCACTGGACTCCCGTGTAGTCGACCACGGTTCAAGACCTGGACCAGATGGCTAAAACTCACGCCGGGCGTGTGTACGTGCGTGCCCATAATCCCGAGAGGAGAGTGGAGGAGAAGGGATTGCGGCATGGCCATCCCCCTTGGGAGGTGATTTCTCGCTTTCTGTCTCTCTGTCTCTCTCTTTCTGGAGAGTGCACCCACCCTATAGCAAAAGCCTCTCCAAGAAAAAAGAAATAGTATAAATGTCTACAATAAAGAAATGATTGAATAGGGACCAGCAGTTAGCATAATGGCTATGTTGCTGAACTCCTTTGCAGTCGACCATGGTTTGAGTCCCGGACTCAGTGGCTTAAACTCATGCCGGGCCTGTGTGCGTGTGTGCCCGAGATACCGAGAGGAGAGTGGCGGAGAAGGGATTGTGGTGTGGCCATCCCCCTGGGGAAGGGGATTTCCTGCTTTCTATCTCTCTGTCTCTTTCTGTCTTTCTGGTGAGCGCCCCCACCCTAAAGCAAAAACCTCTCAAAAAAAAAAAAAAAAAGAAATGATTGAATAACCTGTAGTTCATAATATTGAAAATTTATAAATGTGTTCTGTCTTATTTATTGCTCTATAACTTACTACCTTGGACCTTTTTTTTTTTTTTAAGGAATTATTTATTTAATTTCATTTGTTATTATTATTAAATTGGAACAAAGAGAGGGAAAGGGAGAAAGCAAGTCTCCAAGTCCAGGACTCAAACTGCGATTAGCCATGTGGGAATCCAGTGCCTTTAACCACCATGCCACCTGCTAGTCCCATTGGATCTCTTACTTAACCATTTTTTTTCTTTTAGATCTTTACCATAGGGCATGTGTGCCCATCAGAGAGAAAAGGTGGGGAAGGAGGAGAAAGGACTGTGGGTGGGGGAGGGGAGTGCAAAATCACACCCCATGGGGCGTGGCCAAGCCACAATTCTTTCTCCTCTGTTCTCTCAGGATTTTGGTCACATGAACATACAGACCCAGCGTTTTTAGGGCCACTCTATCTAGTACTTGAATTGTGCGGTAGACCATATGGGATCCAGCACCTTAACCACTACACCACCTGCTGGCCCAACCCTGTTATTTAATCTTTTAGTACCTTAATTTTCTCATTGATAAATAGGAAAAATCTAGTAGAGAACAGAGAATATTAATTACATAATATTGTCTAGGATAGTGCCTGGTAAATAAGCATTCTGTAAGTCTTAACTTTAGTTACTATTTCTTATTATCTAAAGAATTATTTAACTTTATTTATTTAAATTTGACCAGAGAGGGGCAGAGAGAGAAAGAGAGAGAGAGAAAGCAAGCCATTAGGTCCTAGACTCGAACTGCAATTGGCCATGTGGGAGTCCAGGGCCCTTAACCACCATGCCACCTACCAGCTCTCTACTTTAGTTATTATCTACAAATTTACAGTAATATATGAAATATATTTACAATATAAAAGTGGAATATAGAGCTGTGGTAAGACACAGGTATACAGTAAACCTAAAATCAGAAAATTGAAACAAAATGTATGCATAACAAAAAATACTGGAGAAACCGCAGATGGACATAATGGTTACAGCGGTGGACTCACACGTAGTTTGAGTCCTGGACCCGGCAACTTAAAACTCACACTGGGCATGTGTGTACAAAATCCTGAGAAGAGAATGGAAAAGAAGGGATTACAGCATGGCAGTCCCCTTGAGGGGGTGATTTCTCACTTTCTGTCTCTCTCGGTCTCTCTGGTGAGCACATGCACCCTATAGCAAAAATCTCTCTCTCCAAAAGAAAAAGTACTAGAAAAAAACACACGAAAATGTGAATGTGGTTGTCTGTAGAATAGCTTCTCTCCTACATACTTTTTTATATTCCCTATATTTTCTAGAGTATACACACAATAATATAAATGAAAAAAAAAAAAACTTCAAATTTAAACCGAAGGATGCCAGCAGTGGCATGGTCAAGGCATTGGATTCCCACATGACTAACCACAATTCAAGACTCAGACCAGGCACATGTACGTATGTGCCCAAAATCCCAAGAGGAGAATGGAAGAAAAGGGATTGTGGTATGGCCATCCGCCTGGGGGGTGATTTCTCAGTTTCCCACTTACTGCCTCTTTTTCCCTTTCTTTTCACATAGTCTCTGACAACCTTTAAAAAAAATTTTTTAACTAAAAATTGCATGACCCTATGAATACTGAAAGCATTAATTTGTATACTTTAAGTAGGTAAATTTTATGGTATGTGTTGATATCTCAATATAGCTACTTTTTAAAAAAGAAAAATAAGTTGGAAAACCTGAGAACTTAAATAGCATACCTGAGATAACTAGAGAATAGTTATTTCAGTATTAAATTGTGTTCATATTTACCTAATTTGTGTATGTTGTTTTAAGACCAAAAGTATATTTAATTATTTTCAAACTTTCTCTTTGACCCACATTCTTAAATGGCTGCAGGAAACCCAAGGATCAAGTGTAAGTATATATCACCTTCACTTTTACAGTCTTAATTCCTTATTTTCAGCAGGAACAGCAGGATTCAAATTTTTGGTAGCTTTCAGCTAACCATCTCTAGGTTTAATATCTAAATAGTATTAGGGGGGAAATTTTGTTACAGAAACTATAGTAGGAAGATTGACTTTGATTTTTATTTTAAGATTTTTACGTTTTAATATTCGATGAAAAATAATAAATTTTTTCTTAAGAATGATTTTATTTAATTTTATTCATCATTATTATTTTTTAACTTGCCAGAGAGAGTGAGAGAGGGAAAGTGAGAAAGGAAGTGCCAGGTTGGGGACTTGAACCAAGGTCAACCATATGGGAGTCCAGCATCTTAAACATCATGCCCCCTCCCAGCTCCTAATAAGAAATTTTAGTAGGCCAGCTAAAGATAGATTTTATTTGTGAAACATCAAGGAAAATGATAAAACTTTTTTATTTTTTTACATGCACCTATTGCGTTTTTCAAACCAACAGGTCTAGGACTTACCATGTAGTCAGCACCTTAACCACCACACTACCTATAAGCCCCTGATATATGTACTTTTATGTTTAAAAAAAAATTATTCATTTATTTATTGTGATTTTCAAGCCACTGGGTATGGGTCTTGAACTATAGTCAACCAGCACCCTAACCACCATGCAACCTGCTGGCCCCTCCCTGATCTGGTTTTTAAAGGCTTATATTGGCTTACCGGAACAAGAGTAGCAGTAGAGAAAAAATCATTGCAGGACACTATTGCGATGATTTGGAAGAGAATGACTTTAGAGTAACTGAGGTAAGGGCCAGAGGGGCGCATAGTGGTCAGGGCACTGGACTCCCACACGGCTGACTGTGGTTCAAGTCCTGGACCAAGCAACTTGAAAATCACTCCAGGTATGTCTCCATGTGTGCCCAAAAATCCCAGGAGGAGAATGGAGAAGCGTTTGCAGAGTGGCCAGTACCCTGGGGGGTGATTTTTCACTTTCCCTTTCACTGTCTCTCTCCGGCAAGCACATGCACCCTGTGGCAAAAACCTAAAAAAAAAAAAAAAAAAAGGAGGGGGAGGAGAAAATTACAGTAGAGTAAGAAAGATAGGTAGAAATTATGATAGGCTCGAAATATAACTAAAGTTGAAATAAAAAGATCCTTTGATGACTTGGATACTGTAAGCAGAACATTGAGCATTCTGACTTGGATGTGCTGAAGTTCTGATGTCTGTTACACCTGAAGGTGGAGAAGTCCAGTAGGGAGTTGGTAGTGTCGGAAATACAGATTTGCAGACAACATGCTGTGCAGTCAGTGCAGAAGAGAGGTATAGATGAAAGTGGGGTGAGGGGAGACAAACTGGGTACCATAAGGAATAGTTTAGAATGAACCTTGATCATTTCAAGTGAATTTTGTGAAACCTTGTCAAAAAACTGAACTTCAGGACCAGCTCATGGTGTGGTGGTTAAGGCAACTGAATACCAGATGGCCCAACTTCACAGTTCAAGTCCCAGACTGGGCGGCTTGAGAAACACATTGGGCACTTGTGTATGTACCTAAAATCCTGAAAGGGGGGAGAAAAGGAAGAGAAGGGTTTGCTGCATGACCATTCCCCGTGGGGAAAGATGCTTTTTCACTTTCGCTTTCTCTCTCTCTCTGGTGAGTACCCTATGGCAAAATTACTTATAAGTAGGTAAGAGAGAGGAAGGGAGGAAGAGAAGAGGAGAGAAGAGAGGGAACCAGCCAGTGGTGTGCACTTCAAATTCCCACAGCTTGAAAAACGACACATACATGTGTGCACCCGAAAGCCTGAGAGGAGGAGAAAATGGAGAAGGGAGTGTGGTGTGACCACCTTCCATGGGAAGGAAAAACAGAAAGAACAAAAGAAAAACTAAACTCTGAGCTAAATAGTTTTAAGAATTTTCACTCTGGAACCAACCCCTGAACTCAGCTCATTTTTATTCTATCCATAGGTTTGTTAAAAGCCAAAAATAATTTTTTGAGGTGTAGTGAGACACGTCCCGAGTTTAAAAGACTGATTGACTTTGGAGTCATACAGACTTAGGTTGGAATTAGTAATTGCCATTACTAATTGTATGATCTTAGCTTCTAAGTTATCAGTTTATAAAATTAGAATATTATTTAATTTCTTTCGTGCAGAATTCTTGTGAGAATTACAGGTAATGTTTATGAATTATCTCACGTATTTTTTATTCAAGAAATGTAATGGGGTCTATTGTATTTTATTTTTCTCAGTAATTCATCATAAGTAAGAAATGACTTGCAATTTATATCACAAAATTACTACTCTCCCTGTCTCTCTTTTAAAAGCCATCTTAAGTCTGTTTTCATCAGAAATGATTAAACAATTTGAGACTGAGCCCATCATTGTAAATAACTACTCTCTCAAAACTTCAAATCAGTAACTTCTATTTAAAGTACAAACTAGGGCGGACCAGAGAATTCAGGACAAGTAAATAGGAGGATTATGAAATCGTCTATAGAATATTACTTGAGAATTGAAAACAGAGACAAAGATAAGTGGACTCTCTTTTTTTGTTTGCTTGCTTTCTTTCTTTCTTTCTTTCTTTCTCTTTGGAGAGGTTTTTGCTATAGGGTGTGTGCGCTCACCAGACAGACAGAGAGAGAGAAAGCGAGAAATCACCCCCCCCTCCAGGGGGGATAGCCACGCTATAATCCGTTCTCCATTCTCCTCTCAGGATCTTGGGCACGCACGCACACGCGCCCAGCATGAGTTTAAGCCACCGGGTCTGGGACTCAGACCGTGGTCAGCTACATGGGAGCCCAGTGACATAGCCATCACGCCAACTATTAGTCCCTGGACTCTTTCCGATGAAGCATCAGTATCATCTGCTTTGAAGGATATCATAGTTTATACACATAAAGAGAAACCCTACCTTCCAGACTTAGAACTCATAGGGGTCTTTTTAAGAGTGTGGACATAGCTCTTTGGAGATCAGGAATCTTTTTGTCCACACTTGTCATTCCTTTTTATACCTGTTTTTTACATGTAATTATTATCCATGGGCACACAATAGTCTGATAAAAATGAATTTTGTCATACTTTGACAAGATACAAGGATGGTTCTGGGGATCTAAAAAGAGGTCTGTCTGCCTGCCTTTCTTTCTTTCTCTCTCTGTCTCTCTCTCTCTCTCTCTCTTTCGTTCTTTCTTTTAATCTTGCCAGAGAGAAAGTATTCCCTAATGGAATGTAGTCATGTTGTAATAATCTCTTCTCCATTTCTTCATTCTGTCAAGATTTGGGGCATGCAAGCTTACATGCCCAGTGTTTTTCAAGTCACTGGGGCTGGAATGCGAGCAGCCAGATGGATGGAATCCAGCTCCCTCAACCAATAGACCACAGGACCAGCCCTGTTTTTCTTTTTATCTATAGTGATAATGTCACTAAAAATTGATAGTATAGGAATCCATACTTCTCATAAATATTCTAAAAGTTTTAAGACCACTCTCAAATACATAAGCTATTTGTATCTGGATTTCAAAATATTTATTGAAATATTTCAATATAAATTGAAATTTGGGACCAGCAGATGGCATAATGATTATGTCTCCGAACTCCCACGTAGTCAACCATGGTTCAAGTCCCAGACCTGGCGGCTTACAACTCCTGCCAGGTGTGTGTGCATGTGTGCCCAAGATCCCAAGAGGGGAATGGAGGAGAAGGCATTGTGGGGTGGCCATCCCTTCTGGCGGCGGGGGAGGGGATTTCTCACTTTCTGTCTCTGTCTCTCTCTCTGTCTCTCTCTCTCTCTGGCAAACACACATGCCCAATAGCAAAAATCTCTCTTTAAAAAATAGTTGAAATTGTATAAAGATTATATGCTGCAGAGGAAATATACATTATTTTGAAGGTTAAGGTGATTAATGTGTAGAACAATGTTATGTTAGCAGCACTTTACTATCAGTATCATCAGTGGAGTTTTATTTAGCAGTCTAGTCTTTTAAAAGAAACACAAAGTCTGACTGTTGTAAATTTACCTATGTTCAAATGTAAATGCATAACATAAGTCATTTTCTGTTTTGTTTTGTGAGACTAGAAGGTCCAGCTTGAAAAACGTGTCTGACCTTTTTGTGATGGGAGGAGCTCTTGTTTTAGAATCTGCAGCTCTCTTGCACTGGCTAGAGAGAGAGGGTTACGGACCTCTGGGAATGACCGGGATATCCATGGGAGGACACGTAAGCCTTTCCATTTCAGCTTATATTTAATTGTGATTGTATTATAAGATCTAGGGCATCTGGTTGTTTTAAAAATTCACTTTACGTACAGAATTATTTTAGTTTTGGTGAAAGTAGAATGTATAGATTCTGAACTTTTGTTCTAATTATGAAGTAATGATGCTAGTTTTTTGTATGATTTATGTAGACATTGATTTTACTCCACCAGTTATCTCAAATTGTATTTAATAGTTTACTAAATGTTTGTTATAAAATTTAACTTTTCTGGTTTCAAGTATAAATGCCCAATTGTGCTATTAGTCAAGATAGCTATTGGGAAATACTTTTCATTTATCTCTTATCTCCATTCCCCAGTATCACCAACCTACTTTACCTTTGTCTGTCTTACAGAGTGTAGGAAAATGGACTTCTAATCGGTTTCTCTGTTTCTACTCTTTTCTCTTACTAACCTCCCCCCTCCCCCCGTCAGAGGATGCATACTCCTACCAGAGAGAGAGAGTGTATGGGAGACTCCCAGCAAGATATGAGGATATGATCATGGTGCATTCTTTTTCCTGCATTTCTCCTCCCATCAGGATTTTATGCCAGCCCAACTAATAGTTGTTGGGGGTTTTTTGTTTTTGTTTTTGTTTTTATCTGAGAAGCCATTTTAAATCTCAAGTGTGTCTTGACTAATAGCTTTTAAAACACATACTTGTACAAATTTGTGAATCAGAATGTGATTTACATTTCCTTTCTTCTTTTTTTAGTTTGCCATAGGGCGTGTGTGCTCACTAAAGAGAGAAAGTGACAGAAAGAGAGGAAGAAAGTGAGAAAATAACTCCTGGAGGGATAACCAGGCCACAGTCCCTACTCCATTCTCTTCTTGGGATTTTGGGCATGCACACACACATGCGTCCAGTGTGCTTGTCAAGCTTGGTCCAAAACTCAAACTACACTACACCATTGGCCACCCAGCCGCCTTAACCACCATACCACCTAGCTTGCCCCAACACTTCTTTTCTTCTTACACAGTGGAAAAAAACTTCCAGTGAAAGGTCTTGAGGTTACTTAAAATTTTCTATTATACTTCTTTTTTTTTTTTCTATTATACTTCATTGTTTTTTGTTTTGTTTTTGCTATAGAGCATGTGCACTTATCAGAGAGACAGAGCAGAAAGTGAGAAATCACCCCAAGAGGGGATGGCCACACTGCAATCTTTTTTTCCTCCATTATCCTCTTGGGATTTTGGGCATGCATGCACATGTACCCAGCCTAAGTTTAAGCTGCCAGATCTGGGACTCAAACCATGGTCAACTATGTGGGAGTCCAGCTATATAAGCATTATGCCATCTTCTGGTCTCATACTTCATTGTTTTTTTTGTTTTTGTTTTTGTTTTTTTTTAAGAATTATTTTATTTAACTTTATTTATTATTATTATCATTATTATTTTCCAGTTTTGATCAGAGAGACACAGAGAGAGAGAGAGGAAGTGAGAAAGCAAGCCGCCAGGTCCGAGACTTGAACCGTGGTCGACCATGTGGGAGTCCAGTGCCTTTAACCACCATGCCACTTGCTGGCCCCTTACTTCATTGTTTTCTAAAGGGGATAGTGAACTGGCTCTGGAGCCTAGCAGTTAAGGGAGCTGGATCCCACATAACCGTCTACAGTTTGAATCCTCACCCCAGTGCCTTTGAAAAACACCCCAGTGCATATACATAGGTACCCCAAATCCTGACAGGATGAATAAATGCAGAAGGGATTGCAGTGTGACCATGTCCAGTTGTAGGGTACTTTTCTCTATTTCTCTTTCTCTCTCTCTCTCTCTCTGGCAATTTAAAAAGCAATAAAGAGGAAATGGTATAGTGTTGATTTTATGATTTGGGAAGTTTAACAAGGTTGCTACATATTCTCACTAATGTTTATAAATAGCCTTTGTGTTCATGCCTTATCTCACCAATTACTACTTGAAGTACTTCTTAATATTAAATATATTTTAGAAACTTAAACAAAAGCTCTCTAAACTGACTGAGTTATCATATTACAGATGGCTTCCTTAGCAGTATCCAATTGGCCTAAGCCCATGCCATTAATTCCATGTCTGTCATGGTCCACAGCATCTGGGGTCTTCACTACGGTAATTTAATTTCTGTTAATATTTAGGTAGCTACATATAATTAAAGGTAGTTGTTTTAAGGGTCCCCCTAACTACTACGGTGTTTGGTGATGCACCAGAGGGAATCTCAGGTCTTGGCATATAATCATCCTCGTATCTAAGACTTCACCATGTAACTGTAACAAAGGGATAGAACAGAAAGTCAACAAAAGAAACAGCATGAGGCCAAGTGCAGAGAAAACCAGGAACAAGCTTCTGTCTTCTCCCAGCATAGTCTCACAGTGGGTCTTAACTCCTCCAGCTGTAAGTTGTGACAATATGTGCAGAGCGCTGCCATCAGTGAGGCTCACCTGATGAGCCTAGCAGTCCAGGGTTTTTTTATTAGGGGCCAAAGACTTAGGCACCCTTTTGTCTCACTTGTACCAAAAATCCAGGAGGAACGCAGGAGTTCAGCAGACACTATCTTACTTTAGAAATAGTGTAGGTACAATGACTCACTTTTATCATTTAGGAGAAGTTTTATATCAACTTAAAGAACTATTTACTGGTCAAGTTCTTAGACTTCAAGGACTGACTTTACAAGTACTTTTTTTTTTCTTAAAAGAGATTTTTGCTATAGGGTGTGTGCTCACCAGAGAGACAAGAGAGACAGAAAGCAAGAAATCACCCCCAAGGGGGAATAGCCATGTTGCAATCCCTTTTCCTCCATTTTCCTCTCAGGATTTTGGGCACACACAGGCACCCAGCATGAGTTTTAAGCCACAAGGTCCAGACTTGAACTGTGGTCGGCCATGTGGGAGTCCAGCAACGTAACCATTTGCTGGCCCCATAAGCTGGACTTTCTAATCATAGGGAATCTGAAACCTGCTATGTTAATTGAAAGTATTGGGTAACAAATTTTATAATGTGATTTGATCTTAATTTAGTTTATTATTTCAGGGTGTCTTGAGTAAGTCAATTAATTGGAGAGAGCTGGAAAAGCAATATTATACACAGACAGTATACGAAGAAGAAATTATTCACATGCTTGAATATTGCGGAGTAAGTATATTAATTTTCACATAACATGGTGTGATTGTATATTTAATGATTCAGAATTTTAAACCATATAATATAGTAAAATTTTAGAAATCTAAATTCCACTTTTTACATTTTTCAATTCTTTATCTTAAAACACAGAGGGCCAGCAAGTGGCATGTTGGTTAATGTGCTGGACCCCCATATAGCTGATGGTAGTTTGAGTCCAGGACCTGGCAGCTTGCTTTCTCACTTTGCCTCTCTCTCATTCTCTCTCTCTGGTCAACCTACATTAAAAAAAAGAATGAATAATTAAATACATAAATAAATAAAAATTAAATAATTCTTTAAAAAATTTTTTTCTTAGAAATTTTTGTCATAGAGCATGTGTTAGCTCACCAGAGAGACAGAAAGCGAGAAATCACCCCCCAGGGTGGATGACCACATTGCAATCCCTTCTCCTCCAGTCTCGTCTCGGAATTTGGGGCATGCATGCATATGTACCCTATGCGTTTCAACTGCCGGGTCCAGGACTCGAACTGCAGTCAGCCTTGTGGGAGTCCAGTGATATAACTGTTATGCCATCTGCTGGTCCTAAATAAGTAATTCTTAAAAAATCAAAAACAAAAACACAGAGGTGCCAGGCAGTGGCCTGGTGGGTAAGCTAGCTGGATTCCACATGGCGAACTTGTAGTTCGAGTCCCAGACCTGGTGGTGTTAGACACAAACTGAGTGTGTATGTATGCCTGCCCAAGATCCTGAAAGTAGGGACATATAGAAAAGAAAGCATTGCAGCTTGACCATCCTTCATGAGAGGAGGGTGCTTTCTCACTGTCCCTTTCCCTGTCTCTCATAGGTGAGCACATATACCTTCTGCCCAAAAAAAAGGAGAACATTTTGAGAAGATAAAGACAAACACAACTACAACCTAGATCAAAAAGAGAACTTGATCATTGAACCCAAAACTCCTATGTGTCTAAGTCGCAAGGCCTTTTCCCTCGTGCCCACTATTAGTAATCATTATCCTGACTTAGTATTATAGTAATAATCCTATTAATTAGAGCTACAGTAATTACTCCTTTCTGTCTTTAACTACCCAAATTTGCATCCCTAGACACTGTAGTTCTTTTAATCAATAAGTCTCTTCCATCTCTTTCTCTTCCCTATAATTTACTTCTTAAACTTGGGCTATTTGCCTTGTGGCATTCCTCACAATCTAGATTTTTCTGATTACATTCTCTTGGTACAGTTCAGCACATTGCTCTATGTTTGCAAATTGGCAGCTGGATCTAAAGCCTTAATTGCTGAGTTTTGGTTTCTTTCACAAGGTCCACAGGAAATATATAAAGTCTGGTTGCCTCATTCTTTGTGACGTAAGTCTCAACCAAAGGCTAATAACTATGTCTAGTAGTTCATTGAGAGTTATACATGCTGTTACTTAATTCTTCCGCTCTTTCCTTTGGTTAGTTGGAATACTTTTATAAAGAGGCTCTCCCTAGATAGTAGTTCAGTTCATATAAGGAAGGTAAGGTAAATGCTTGATTCCTTTCCTTCCTTTTGAATCTCACAGTTATAAAGTATGTCTTGCATAATCTCAAAGGGTGGTTATTTAATTGCCTAAGACCCTTATTACAAAATAACTGTACCTGCTAGTTAGTTCCCTGTGTACTACTATCCATGTAATCAGGAGGGTACTTATATTTAAAAGCTTATGGGGTCAGCAGGTGGCATGGAGGATAGGGCACTGGATCCCACATGACTGATGTCACAATTCGAGTCCTGGATCTGAGAGACTGAAAAAACTCACTGGGCGCTTGTGGATGCCTGCCCAAAATCCCCAGAGGAGAGTGGAGGAGAAGGGATTGTAGCATGGCCATACTCCCTGGAGGGTGATTTCTCACTCCCCACTCCTTTTCTGGTGAGCACATACACCCTATAGCAAAATTGAACAAACAGAAAAGCTAATGAGAAAAATTACAGGTACTATTTGAAGAACATTCATAAATTTTGGTTGCCTGAAGTGGCTGTGTAGTCTTATCCAGCACTTTTTTTCTCAGAACCAGGTTATGGTAATGAATATTCAGTAAATGTCAGATGAATTCCTTATTGTCTGTGTTTTCTTAATGAAAAGAAGTTAAATTTCTTGGTGTACCACTCTAAGTAATTCTATGCTCTTTTGATCCTTACATTTTCAAATGTTACTTTAATTATTTAGCTTAAAAAATAGATTATATGGTCATATAGTTCAAAAAAAGGTATATTCTGGGCCAGCCTGTTACCCTGTGGTTAAGTGAGCTGGATCCCACATGGCTGACCATACAGTTTGAGTCTCAGACTCAGTAACTTGAAAAATACCTGACATGTGTACATGTGTGCCCAAAATCCTTAAAGGAGGGAGGGGAGGAAGAAAAGGGATTGTGGTGTGACAGTAACTCATGGAGAGTACTTTCTCACTTTCCCTCCCTCTTTCTCTGTCTTCCCCCTCTGGTGAATGCACACACCATCTGCCAAATTTAAAAAAGGAAAAAGAAATTTTTGAGAAAAGATGTATAGGGGCCAGCAGGTGGCATGTGGTTAAAGTGTTGGTTCAAGTCCTAGACCTGGAGGCCTGCTTTCTCACTTTTTCTCTCTCTCTGGTGGGTTCACATGCCCTATCACAAATTAAAAAGTAATAATAGTTAGTAAAATTAAATATTTTTTAAAAGATATATACACACATGTATACTTATATATTACTTATATTAAATAAGTATGTTTTTAAAGATATATATACATATATATACGTATACATGTATGTATACGTGTGTGTGTGTGTGTGTGTATATATGTGTTTGCAGCGAAAAGATTCTATCCCTGTCCCTATTTGCCTAGGTCCTATTCCCTTAAATCACCCCCATAGTATGATTTCATGATTCAGGAAATTTTGGGTTCATATACAAACCAATTCCAGTATAAACTTCTTCCCTCATCCCTTTTTTATGGGTTATACACAAAGGATTTATTTATTTATTTTTAGTTTACTATAGGGTACGTGCAGAGAGAGACAGTGAGAGAGAGAAATCACCTCCCGGAGGCAATGGCCACACTACAATCCCTTCTCTATTCTCCTCTCTAGATTTTAGGCACACACACACACACACACACACACACACACACACACCCAGCATGTTTTTTTTTTAAGTGCCAGGTCTGGGACTCAAACTATGTAGTCAGCTATGTAAGATCCATCTGCTTTACCTCCACACTACCTGTTGGCTGCCGGTTTGATATTTTTTTACCACTATATAATAGTCTACTATAGGGACCAGCAGATGGCATAATGGCTGTGTCGCTGGACTCCCATGTAGTCAACTGCAGTTCAAGTTCTGGACCCGGTGGCTTAAACTCACGCCGGGTGCATGTGCGTGCGTGCCCAAGATTCCGAGAGGAAAATGGAAGAGAAGGGATTGCGGCATGGTCATTCCCCCTGGGGCATGATTTATCATTTTCTGTCTGTCTCTCTCTGTTTTTCTGGTGAGCACACGTGCCCTATAGCAAAAGCCTCTCCAAAAAAAATATAGTCTATTATAATTTATTAACCAGTACAATATTGATAGATATTTACATTGTTTCTCATCTTTCACTAGTAACAGACAGGGCTGCAATGAGTAGCTTTATACATATGTCATAGCACAAATGTAAATTCTGAGAAATATTATTGCTAAGCCAATGGTCCACAGAGACTTCACAAAGCTCTTTGAGGGACCAGCAGTTAGCGTAATGGCTATGTCCCTGAACTCCCATGTAGTCGACCACAGTTCGAGTCCTGGACCCGGTGGCTTATACTCACGCCAGGCGCATGTGTGCCCAAGATCCTGAAAGGAGAATGGAGGAGAAGGGATTGTGGCGTGGCCATCCCCCCGGGGGGTGATTTCTCGCTTTCTATCTCTCTCTCTCAGTCTCTCTGACAAGCTCATGCACCCTATAGCAAAAACCTCTCCAAAAAAAAGAAGAAGAAAGCTCATTGAAAGTGCATATTGGAGGGACCAGCAGTTAGCATAATGGCTATGTCGCTGGACTCCCACGTATCAACCGCGGTTTGAGTCCCGGACCCGGTGGCTTAAACTCACTCCAGGCGCATGTGCATGCGTGTCCATGATCCCGAGAGGAGAACGGAGGAGAAGGGATTGCAGCGTGGCCATCCCCCCGGGGGGTGATTTCTCGCTTTCTATCTCTCTGTCTGTCTCTGTCTGTCTCTGTCTGTCTGGCGAGCGCATGCGCCCTACAGCAAAAACCTCTCAA